>NC_039517.1:9231924-9573248 GCF_003672135.1 Ooceraea biroi | reverse complement strand
AAAAGACTTTTGATACGTCGCGAAACGTGAAACGTCGGACGTGCAAAACTCGTTAATCGTGAGATATGATCTGCTTCGGCGAAAAGCTACGGGGATTGTGCAAATATTGGCGAGACGTTTTAGGAGGAATACCGAGGGATGCCGAGAGAGTACGTTAGCCGAGAACATTCGTTCGAGAGAATCGTTAACGTGGAGGTAGCACTGACTCACGATGTTACAGCTTATGTCCCGTCTTTTCGCTGAAAACGCGAAGTAACGTGACGACTTACAATGACATGACAATCGCAAGACGTTTTAACAATTATAAGAATTATCATTGTCCGCACACTGTCCGAGAACTGTGAAATACAGAACATATAGTAAAACGACGCTCTTAGTTTACAATTTTCGCATTTTTATATTATGTCGAGTACTATGCATAAGCGATTGTTCAAGAATTCATTCGCAGATCCATCGATGTTTAAATAGATAATCGATTAATCATTCTTATATAAACTTTGTGACGCCTACATTTATACAACGCAACGTATTACAGTTAATTCCTATTGTTAATGACACACATGCACGCAAATTATAACACGATACAGATACATTCAGAACACTCAGATACAGATCAATTTACTCTGTCTTATTAATTAAGGTAGCTAAGTTTTGGAAGGGAAATCGAAAATCCGTTTTTGTTGTCCGATAATTATCACTTGTACATGACTACAATTTACTGATTATCCGTTAAAGCGCGTGTGCAACGAGCGCAATTAGTTACATTGTAAAATACGTTCCATTGCTTGGCCTAACTACTCGTACAGTACAAATTAGACTCTACTTTCGAAAGTCTCATTTAGTTAAAAGGATGCATGATTGAAGGATTCAAAGGAGATTCAAACCGGTTCGTCTCAACTTGCCGAAACTTTATAAATAATATATGACACCGTTCTATAATACGATAATTAAATAATGCGACAAGAGCGTTAGTCAATATTATTACATATGAATAACGTTCTTCCGCTATAATCGATTACGTCGTATCCGCACTCAGATGGAATCTATAATAGATCATCGATAAACATTCAGATTGTGGATGCATGATGAGAAACGAAAGCCGAAGCAAAAGTTCTCGCGAAGCATGGTGCGAACGTTCCGCAAATTTGCTTCGTTGCGTGCGTATAATCGCGAAGATTGACCATTTTTTGAACCAGCTTCAGCTCCGAAGCAGACGGAAGGGAGAGAGCAGAAGCAATGACGAATCAGAAGTATTGACGAATTCGAACTCTGAAATTGAAGTGTACATAAAAAAGAGAGGAAAAGAGAAGACAGAATTGTCTGTACACGTCTGAGCCGCTGCGATCAGCTGCTCGAATCACAGCCATGATTAAACCATGATTACAATGGGGAATGCGGGTGTATGCGCGGGTATAAGACTGATCGGTCGCGGAAGTCAGAACGAAAATCGATTCTCGATTCGCGTTTGTTCGCATTGAATCGCTTCTATCGTCAATCGCGATAAAGAAAAACATAAAGTTTTTCGAAAAAAGGATATCAATACCGGTATCGCCGTTCCGTATATAGCTCGCGAACAGTAGAGATCAAATATAGAAGAAATAAAAGTTTTCTTCAATTCTTTTCTTTTAAAATTTTCCATCCAAAGTTTGAAGTTAATCAACCATCTTCAGAAGATATCTTACATTTGTATGTAATAAAAATATGTAAAAACTGAATACAGATCCTGTTTAAATAATACAAATTGTTTTATTAATCATCCGTTGATTAATAAAAACGAATTAAAAAGAGTTTGTTAATTAAAGTTTGTTTAAATTTAAATACGTTTGTTTATTATAAATTAAAGTATAAAGTTTAAATAAAATTAAAATCTATTTTTCTACGCATAGTTTCGATCTGCCATGTCAACGGTGATCTTTCCTTATCATCACCATTTATTTATATATACGAGTCATATTTTTAAGAGCACTATGTGAACATAAATATGTTCCATATATATTTATTCAGAGCAACGAAATATTGGGCCGAGCTTGCGGATTATCGAGACCAGCATGTACAGTGGTGATAAGCCAAGGATCACCATTGACACGGCAGATCGAAAATATGCAGTAGAAGAATAGATCTTAATTTAATTTAAACTTTGTACTTTAATTTAAACAAACTTTAATAGAATAAAAACATCAGTTGAATAAAAATATTGCCAGACTATCGAGAAAATAATTGTTGATTATTTTAAATTTGTTACTGGCGAAAGATACCAACTAAGAACAAATGTAAGATATTTTCTGAAGATGATTCTGGAGATGACTGACCATACAAATTTGGATGGAAAAGCCAGAAAAAAAGAATTAAAGAAAACTTTAATTTTTGTAATTTCTTCTCTATTTGATCTCTATTGTACGCGAGTTATGTGAGAAATGGGAATCCCCCATCACGCGAAATCGCTCTTGCGAGAATCTCGGAAAGAAACGTCAACGCTTGTTCCGCTGAATGACTGAAGCAAACATTTCCAGAGCTGTGCGAGTGAATTGATCCAGTGATTTTTGGAGATCATAGGAGACGCGTACTGATCTACGTGCACACGACACTAGTCGCGCTCGAGACTCGTTCAGTCAAGTCCACTACCAATTCGTACATACGAACAGAGCATTTGTCGATCTAGATCTAGGTTTAGAATTACCATGTACATGTAAAGAACGCGTGTCTTTTAAAATTAATGCGGTAAGATAATTTAAGAGAGAAAAAGAAAGAGAGAGAGAGAAAGCGAGACATAAACGAGAGTGGATATAATGTTGCAAGCGTACATATACACACAAAGAGAGATGCGTATTCCACAGGTGGAGTACATTATACTCGAGTGACAGACGATTCATGATACGATGAACACAATGAACTCGTAAGAAGATATATATATACATATATATATATATATACATATATATATATATGATATGGCGATATCTCGGAGAGTAAAATAAATTGTGATCGCGTGGCGGACGAGAGATCGCCTCCTCCCCCGTCTTTAAAATCTTGAAAATCAATATCCGGCGAGAGAGACGCGGAAGAGATAATGCCATGTGCGATACGATATAACGCTGCAATTTCGCGCGGATGACGAAGCTGATTTGTACAGAACCGCTCGTATAAATAGGGACAGCGCGATACCTCGTGGCGCGTCACGTGAACGCGCGATCTATACTGTATTTTACGATATTACACGATTATATGTATGTACCTATATTATGGATAACGGAAATCTAGACGTCTAATGAGGTGTGAATGGCCGTGTGCATGCGTGAAAGAAAACGTGATAGAAGAGAGAAAGAGAGAGAGAGAGAAAGAAAAAAAGAAAAGAGACGATCGAGACAGAGAGACGTGGCCGCCCGCATTATAACTCGACGATAAAAATAGGTGGTGTGTATAGATAATTGTAGACTCTAGTCAACATGATATTTGTAAGATGACGCACACGTAACACCCGTGTCTCATTCGTTTCACGCCGCATCAGATCGCATCCAGTTCTTTTTCCCCTTCTCTGGTTCACCTGGTTTCGTGTTTCCATCAGACTCTTCGGACTCCTCGATGTTCGTTACCGCCACAAACGACGACGCCACCAAGAGGATCGACCGCGTGACTGCATTTTCCGTCGTTCGTCCATCGGAACATCCGTTGGCCGTCGCTGATGAGAGGAGGCCACGGTCTTATCCTTTCTGCGTTCGAAACGGGGTCTCCTCCATCCGCGCGAGAGAGGACGACTCGCCGAAGGCGAAGAGATCCGCGCGATCCGAGCTTCAGCCTCCGTCGGATTCCCGTTTACGCACTCGGAAATATGACAAAGACTGCGTTTGTAACTGTAGTATTCGCGTGGACCATACGTGGGGAAGAGCACAAACGGTCGCGTTCCGAGTTGGTTTTTATGTGATATACATAATATATATATAAATATAAATATATATATATATAAATATAAATATACGTGCGTATGTGCATATGTGTATTTTATTAAGCGAGATCGCGCGGCGAATTATCGCGGGAGTTGTCGGCGTTCAGAGTCTGTTACTTAGGTAAAAATAAGAAACCGGCGACACGCGGAAGCGGAAGTGTGCACTAAAGCGGTGGATGTATACGTTGAGCGCTTATATCGGAAAACCCTTTAATACGCGAAACCGTGTGAAAAAGAAAATCGCACCCGATTGCACGTTCGATTGTTTCGTATATCTATAAGTTGCCACGATTTATAACTTCGTAATTGTTTGTAACGACTCGTCTCTCGCAGCGCACGTATAAAGGAGACTCTCATTCGAACGTACGCATTTACGGCCTACGGTATAACTGTAAAAGAAGGAAACGAAACTGTGAAAGAGAAACTGTTTGTACGTATGTTTAAACGATAATGTGCTAACGATCCACGATCGACACGTAGGCTCATCGAGATCGACCGTAACTGTACGAAGGAGCGTGTCGAATGGTAGAAAATTAGGCAGAGTCCTGAGGGATAACGGGTATCACGAATCCGCGCCACACTCAATTAATATCCGATGAATACGATGAGACAGACACGCGAAGCCGATGCGTAAAACAACGGAGCCGAGACTGCCAAACGAGCACCTCTATGAACATTCCTTCCTTTCTCTCATCTTTTTCCGTAACTCTTTCGCTACGATATTTCAGCGATGGGATGACACTGGCGCGGTGCACAATAAATGTAGTTTCCGATGTGTAATTTCATTTGTTCTGTAATTCATTTGTCGGTCTCTGCATTAAAAACTCAGAAATGAAAGAATCAAGAAGTCCCATATGTTCAAATTAGAGGTAAATGTAAAACTATTAAGTGAAAACGAGAGCAAAGTCAGGTGCCCGCAATTATTTAGTTCGTATTAAAAATGCAAAGAGAGCCACGCCGATGCAATTACTCTGGAAAAAGTGCACAGAAATAACGTGGAACAGAATATATCAGCAGTGAACGGATGTGACTATAGCTAATGGATCATAATTGATATCAGTAGCGAAAGAGTTCGTGTTTGAGCATAGCGACCGCACTGCCTTTAATAGAATTTTTGACAAATCGATTCTGACCATCGCGAGATCGAGGATGAAAAGAAAATGACTCGCGTCGAGGGGACGAGCCGCGGGATGCGATGCATTGTCAAAAGCATTGCAAACCGCAAACGAGAAATCGCGAGTCTGTTTCTCCATTCCTAGCACACGTCACGCGAATCGCTCCCATCGGCGCGTCTCCCATCATTAATTTATAAATCATTAAGCGATAACGCGCCAGTGAGTCGCGCGGAACACGAAACGCCGGTCTAATGCGGTTCTCATCAATTTTTATCGCTCGACAAGCAGCACGTGTCTCAACGAAAAAGAAAAGAAAAACATAAATGCAAAAGAAAAGGCAAAGGAAAACGCAAAGAAAAAAACCTTTAGAGATTAAACGGATATAATGATTGCGGTATCAGTCATTATGTGCGATAGTATTACTCGTTTTTTTAACTCTGTACGCTTCGTTCGAGAGAAACTGTCCGTGCTTAAGAACATATACGTCTAATAAATAGTTTGCGAGAAATTTCCAACTGGTCAAATCAGCCAAGTCTCACTCACCAGCGAGTCCCATTTGGATTTGTAAACGCTCCGGATCCACGATCGCAGTCACTCCTTAGGAAAGACATGCGACGTAATGTAACTCGACGACCAATTAACGTTAAGCTAACAAATGTGTCCGCCAGACGACTCAATTTACCGCGGTGCACTTATTGTTAATTATGCTATTGTCCTCATTCAAGAGAGAACTCCTCGTAATAGTTTTATCCGACTGTGCAGAATTGCTACCTTTCAGATCGAAGCAAATCGTCATTAGCAGCGTATATTTAGCAGATGTTTGTGATCTCGATTTGTGATTAATTGAACGTGATTAAGATTAAGATTATTAATGCATTGAAATACTCACGTCGATAACATTTCGACTTTTGCACAGAAGATGTAACAATATCTCTAAAACTTGCAGTTATAATCGTAAATTAATTAATTATGAAATAGTCATAAATCTTTTCAACGATGATGGCGCGAGTACTATTATTATGACTAAACACACAAGAAAGATGTGTTTTTTTTTTATTTTCAAAAATCTTAATCTGAATTATAGAAGTAGTATCCCTCTCCCGAAATGACAATTGTTGTGATCAATGGACACAATTATACGTAATAATATACTTCTTACATTGAATTTTCTTTTTCGTTACCGTCGTCGAACGATCATTTAGCTAATTTCGGAAAAACGTTCATCGAGAAGTGTTAACGATGCTAACAAAGACCATTATCTGCTATTTAACGAAATTAGCCTTAATTTATGTTACTTTCTTCGTCAAGGATTCACAGGTAAGTAACGAGCTACAAAAGTTTTGTGAGGATTGACGACAAGTAAAAAGGCCATTTGTCATTTTTTTACAAAAATAGCTCTTTATTTGTAAACGGACTCTCTGATAGTATTCACTCCAAAAGACAAACATCCAGTGATCTAATCCGTAGAGCGACCGCGAGAACCTCGAATGGCGTAGAATCGTAGCTTACTTGACTTAATAACACTCATGCTTTGGCAATGTTTCGCTTATTGAAATCTTTTCGTTTTTTGGCTTACTTTTTTTCGTTTTTTTTTTCGTTTTTTCTTCTCCTTTTTGATATTTGATTTAAACACTTAGACGGTGATAGTGAAATCTTTGGGCGACTTGGAGAGCGAGCTGTTCGAGTGCAGGCCGGTCGACCGCTTCCTATGCAACTTGAGCTTCATGTCGATGTCACACTCGGCCTCACTGGTCTCGTGGACGTCCGTGAAGCCGCTCGGCGGCTTCAATTCCAACGTAGACAGCTCGCTGCCCCAGTCGTCGTCTCTCCTCATCATACTGTACGTGCCCGCCGGCTCCTCCAGGAGGCACAGCGACTCGACGGACTTCCTCGTGCTCGACGACTCCTTCTCCAGCCTGTCGTAGGAACCGGGACGCGCCGGATGACTGGGCGACGCTCCTCGCGAGCACGAATGCACTCCGGACTCCGACAGCTTCAGCACCGGTCGCAGTATGCCGGAAATGCGACCGTCGATCGCGACGTCCGCTGTCGCGCCACCGCGACTCCTGCGATAATTGATAGAATATTTATCAATAAATTTTATGCGGTGCACTTAATGCAAGAATTACAATGTAAATGTATATAACAGGTAAGTACGTTAATGAATTTACACTACCGCGTCTTTATATAATATGAATAAAATTGTATATAATATGAACAAAATCTAAATAAATTATCCGTACGCAACGTACGCCAATAGTAGCGACCGTAACGTACTCGGATCCGCGAGAATCTCACCTTTGCTTTTCGAGCCTCGGGAAAGTCTTCCTCTCAGAAATTGGTGACGGCTCGGTTGATGTACTTGATTCGTGTGTGTGGTACAGCACATCTGGAAATGCAGGAGACGCGTGACGTTGACGCGGGGCGGTCAGACGGCGCTGCACGCTTGATTACATGGGAGGCTGCGAGCGCGGCCCAGACACAGAAAAACGAATACTAACTTACTATGATGAACCGGTCGCTGCACCAGGGCGAGCCGCTGCTCCCGTTGATTGACGGAATTCGGCCCCGGTGAGCGGGCCATTATCGACGTCGGGCCGGAATCGTCCAGGTGATTCGACGACTCGGTACGGCTGCTGGTGCCGACCTCCGTGTCGCTATCCGAGCCCAGGGTGTCGTACTCCTCCGACTCCGACTTGAACGATTTCGACTTGCGTCGCGCCCGACCTCGTACCTTCGTGTACTGGTCCACGTCGCACTGCAATCGATTCAAATATCGTGAGATATTTATACCTGATATGTGATATATGTAACACGTGATAATACGCGACTTTCGCCAATGGTACATTTTTAATAACTTTCAGATAAAATGGAACGAAGCTAAACTAGAGTAAAATCGTACAATCGATATCTGGCAAATCGTTAACGGACAAAAAGAGAAGGAGATCTACATTTATTTATTTCGGACGAATGGATAATATAAAATCTGATTTAAAAATCTTATATACTCCAGGATCATTCCCGGAAAATGTCCGTTCTGTCAATTTTGTTAATATTAGATACTTTTATATATGCTATACTTTTTATAGTGTGTTGTTCACCAGATAGTCATCAGACATGATCAATATCTCGGTTTTCAAGCTTCTGCACGGTATAAAGACGCCGACGACCGAGTCTTGCAATACGCTTCGAGAAATTTGCTTCTCTGGATGCAACGGAGAAGACAAATTGAACACTGTAATTGGGAAGCTCTAATCGCATTGTGTTATAATTCCGGCTGAGCGCTAGCGCGAGCAGCATTTATAGCTGTCGCTGTTATTTTATCCGGGGAAACACGAATATCGCGAGTGTGGGAATTTTCGAGCTGAACGTCACAGTCTACGGAAAGTAATTTCGCAAGAATCACAAGATGGATCGCGCGATGCGTCGTAAAACGCCATTGTGAGAAGTAAACGTACTTGGGCACCTTGCAGCATCGTCTCGCTGCGCTCGTAGAAGAACGCCTGTCTCATGGGGTTCGCCGAGAGATTTTCCTGCTCGGGCAGATTGAAGGTGGCATACGGATAAATATCTTCCGAATACTCGGGTATTCGTTCCAGGGCGCTCACCTCGCGGCAAGGCGACTGTTGTCCCGGTTTCCTGACGGTGGCGTAGTACTGCTCTCTCTGTTCCATATTGTGTTTGTTGTCCAAAGCCGCCTGTGTTTGCGAGCTCGGATCGTTCGCGCCTCCGGAACTCTCTGGATCTGGAAATAGAGGCGCGTTCGCGTTGACAGGCACTTGGTAATCTGCGATTAGCGACACCGACACGACGATATATTGTACGGCGCTGCAAACTGGATTTCTTATTTGCAGCATCGCGTGTACGTCGCATTTTTCTCGGAGAATCAATTTTTTTACAGCAAAGCGATGAATGACATTTATGTCGATAAACCGTGATTTTTCCGTTTTCGAAACTGTAGTCTGATAAAATTTTAACGTTATTAGCATGAATATTGAAAAGATCGATACGAGGAATACGAAGACTCGCTTCACTGGCATTACTGTTTGATCAAGTAGTTAAATTAAACCGTTCATGGTCGTCGGATAATTGTTAATTAATAGAAACTCGATATTTAAATGTAAATTCAATTCTAAAAATTATAAATTAAATTATAAAACTATAGCAGAGTATTATCATTATTATAACAAGTATAACTAAAATTTGCAGATATTAAGTATTATATATATTATTATCAAGTAATCTTTTAAATTCAGTTTCGGAGAGCCATTGATGCGAAAAATCTACTTTTTAGATATCTAAACTATTTGAAGCTTGAAACTGATATTTAAAAAATTAAAAATATTTCATAATATAGTTTACTTTTTAAAAAGTGCATCTGGACGCATTTATTATTCGAAAGACAAGCAACTTCGGCGTTTCAGAATTAACTAAAATCTTTGCCGAACGTAAAATAAAGGCACTCGTGTATAAGTGAGTATTAACAAAGATGATAAGGAACTATCATAACTTGATCTCGTAGTTCTCCAGCGTAGAGACATTTCTCCGGGAAATTATGCATAGCGCGGATACTGCCGTTTCAGTAAGCGACCGCTATCTGGAGCAACGACCAGCTACGTGATTCGTTTATGAAGTTTTTAATTAAACCAAACGCCCGAGGCGGATATCACGGACCGCTGCTGTTGACATTGTACCTGATATCGAGGATAGTTGACGAAAAAATAAAACATCGCGCGACTATGCTGCCCCTTGTGTTGCAATCCTCTGCGGAGAATCGTTACAACGTGTACCAAGTGGAATAGGCGAAAATAAACGGCACTCGACAGATTTTCCCCCCTTTTTCATTGTTTTGCCCTCGACGTGGAAAATGAAATCCCGAGTCTATGGCCCGTGCGAGGTGCACGTATTCTGCGGCGTATAAACTGATAGAACGATGGTTTTCGACGTGGTTTCCGTACTCACGTGTCTTGAGGCAGAAGCACACGCCGGCAATCGCCAGAATGACAGCCAGAACCGAGATAACGCTCGGCGCCAAAACGTGCGCGTCAAGGTAGAGCGGGGTGGTCTCGCTCTCGTGCGGATGATCCTCGTGCAAGCGGTTATTGCCGTTCAACGAGAGCGTGCTGAACAGGTACTCGGCCTGGGTGGAACCGGCGTTATTGTAAGCTGTCACGCGGAGCTCGTAGCTGGTGCCGCTCTCTAGATCCATGATGGGAAATTTCGACTGCGGCGGCACATTATTGGACACTGCAACGTATATATTGATCAAGCCTGTATAAATTTAGCCTGGCGCGATCAAAATTTGATGGAATAATAAACGATCGGAGTGGACGCGATATATTTGAAAACGCGTCGCGATTAATAACCGTCACGCGCGAGACGCGACGGAAAATTGGAGCGTCGAGCGCCGGCTCCTTTTTTGCGGGGTGCATGCATCCCCTGCCCACCCCGCGACGTGTGTCTCGAAATGAATTCGAGGCGATCGGCGACCGCGCGTTGCAAGAAGGACTTCATCACTCGCCTCCCCTCTTTTTTAATCACAGTTTGCGTTTTTTCGTTCGAAACTTCCGGGGATATTTATCTCGGAATTAATTCGGAAGTGAAGGTTCTCGCCGTCATGTTCCCGGGGGATGATTATCGAACATTATTTCTCCGCGGAAGTTGGACTTCTCGAGCGAGGAGTTCTGCGCTCTTACCGAGCAGCCAATCCCCGGGCAGCCTTCTGTACTCCACGACGAAGTAGGTCAACGGGCAGCCGCCGTCTTGCCAGGCCGCCAGCTCCAGAATAACGAACGTCTGATTCGGCTTGACGAAGTGGTGCTTCGGTGGCGGGATCGGCTGCGAGCCGTTGGTCTTCGCAGTCTGTATGTCGCTGGCGCTACCGCTTCCGATCCGGTTGTACGCCGCGAGGGTGAATTGGTATCGCGTACCACACAGCAGACCCTCGAGCAGATGCGTGCTCGCGCGTCTATCCAACATGACCTCTTCCCATTCGGCGAATTCCCGGCGATAAGCCAGGAGGAATCCCTTAATAGGCGCCCCGCCGTTGTCGCCCTGCTTCCATTGCAGCTGGATGGCGTCGGTCGTCGTGCCGGTCGCCAGCAGAGTCGGCGATGTCGGCGGTACTATACGTAAAGTTTACCAATTAGAAGTTGGCGCGCCGCTCGAGAGACGGCGAAACAGCCCCCAGACACTCGCGCCCTAAGTGAGATACGTCCCTCGCTCTTGCGCGCGCGAATAAGAATTCATAGGATAATAGAGCCGAGTTATCCTGTAAGGCTCTCGCTGCCGCGCTTGAGTTTGGAAGCGCGGAAGTGCAGGGCGTCTGGAGCGTCTCCGCTTTCAAGGAGGCGTGCGATACCTCTGATCAAAGTTACGGTACGTCGTAGGAAAATTGCAATTTCGCCCAATTTAACGAAGATCGTAAGACGCAGCCTCACGTCGAAGCGGTATCACGAACGTGGTGTTATTCGCTTCCTAAGCAGTTACGACGCGATGCCAGGCGTATCACATCGGCGAAATTAATAATGGTAGTATCTCGCGCAACAGCGAGGAACAGCGTGCGCGTATATGCGGCTCACGTCGCGAAATTGCGTCGTGATTCTAACGGCTCCTTTTTACTCCTACCTTGTATGTGCAGCGTGTACGTTATCTCGTCCGTGCCGAGTGAATTCTTCGCGTGGCACGAGTAGCTGTCCTCGTGGCTTCTCTGCACGTTTCTCAGAGTTAGGGTATTGTCCGGCCCCACGTCGGCTCTGCAAAATTCTCCCCGTGAAGCTCACGCTCTCCCAGCCTCCCCTACCCTCTACGCGATTCGTTGCACTTACTTTTGCAATTTTATGTCGGCACGCCGCCACTCGACGATCGGCCGCGGATCGCCGACGACCAGGCATGCCATGTTCACGTCCACCCGCCACGGCACCACGATAGCAACGCCGAACGATATTATGGCAGCTGGAACTAATTAAAGCACTCCCGTTACGAGTTTCCATTCGTGCCATTTACGCGCCGTAACACCACCCACAAACGCGGACATCACCGAAAAGTCGTAAATACGCGCGCTCAAGCTCGCTTACGGTCGGAGAATATTTCATCCCCCGAAAAGCATTTCGCGGGGTGCGTGCATCGTGCTCTGTCATCTCGTAAAACTATTTTCTCGGATATCTGATGCGCCAGTTTCGCACGCCGAGTACAACTCTCTCTCTCCCTCTCCCTCATCCCTCTCTCTTGCCCTATCGTGAAGCCTGACTTAAGTATATTAATATAGAATGCTCGATCGAAGTACTCGCGAGATGTCCGCGCGATGAAGTTTCATTATGGCGAAATGAGGGAAATTTTCGACAATTCTGAATGGCGCTCGGAATCCACGGACGGTCGAACAATTCGAGCGATTCGGGCTTTAATCTTGTCGAGCTTTAAATTATTCAGTTAAATTGATCAATTGTTAAATAGTTATATTGTTTTACATCGTTCTTTCATGTATCTCTCGAGTCTAAAAGTACATCCAAATATTGAATCATTGCTGTATGCTCGCCATTTAAATATTTTACGATAATTCGATTATGAAACTCACTCGGATCTCCTGCCTAAATTTCTCTCAAAATGCAAAACCACTTACCGGTGGTGCTGGGTTCAAGTTTGATAACCGGCGTGCTGGAGCCCTGACCAACCTTAGTTGATGCCGTAACCCACGCCTCGTAGGACTCGTGTGCCTTCAAGCCGGTCGTTTCGTGATGCAGTTTCTGCGCGGGCAGGACACTCTGAGTGATTTTCACCTCCTTGCCCTGGTTCAGTACACGTATGTAAACGGTGTATTGGATGAGCAGCCCATTTGGCCGTCGAGGTGGCAGCCAGGATATCACAACGGCATTCTCGCCGCTGACTACCGCTTTTACTCGTTCCGGTGCATCGGGAACTGCCGGCACACAATTGGCACGGTCACCAGTAGCCCGATTATAAATGACGCGTTCAGAGCGAGAAGTGGAGCAGATTCATGAAATCCATGCGAAATAAGAAGATCGTGTCCGTGTCAGAATAAACTCTACATTTCTGAATATAAAATTGTAATAAATAATGTAAAATATTATTGTCTATACGATACATCTATATATAAGTGCATCTCTGTAAAATAACTGTGCTAAAATCAATTTTACAAGTTGCATATGAATTTGTTCTGCTGTCACTCCTTTTAAATCGTTTCAAACTGCTTCAGGCTTTTTTATTTTAAAAATGTGTTACGCCTGCAAGAATCGATTGTGAAGTGACATTCGTTCGTTGACAGTTTGTACATTATAGGATTCACGGAATGATTAGCTATCCAGTTGTAGTTTACCGGTCTCTCCGGTGGTGCAGGACACGAAGCTGCTCTTGACGCCATCCCCGGCCTTGGTGTAGGCGAGCACTTGCACGGTATAGTTGGTATATGGAGTGAGCGCGTGCAGGACCGTGCTGAGTGCATGACTGATTTTCGTCTCTCTGCCGGTTTGCGAGTCCGACGCGGCGCCGCTCGCTGCCTCGTACAGTAGCTTGTACCCCTGCACGACCCCGTGAACTTTGTCGGAAGGCGGTGGTTTCCAGGTCACCTGGATGTTCTGACCATTCAGTGCGGCGCAAGCTACATTCTGCGGTGGCGCACTCGGAACTACGTCAGATCGTACCGTAAATCGCTCTAGCGGCTTGCTCTCTTCTCTCTTCTTGTCAAAAAATTAATTAACTGTCTCGAACTTATTAACGTTACTAACTAACGTTATTAACACCATAATTCCGGTCTGATTTATATATTAAGCACGGTCAATTGGATCGTAGAATTATCGCGAAAGCACAAGTATTGATTCCAGAATTACGATTTCAGGAGAACTGTAAGTTAAGTTAAACAACTGTAATTCAAGTTATATGCAGCCCGGCTGCAGAACAAAATGATCAACAAGAAATTATTGTTATCGAAGATAAATTTTATAACAGCGTAAATACTGGCGTAAAAGCTCGCTCTCTAAATCAATATCGTTACGCAAATGATTGCGTTGTTCGATGTTATGCATTATACACCGCGCGGTGGGTTTGTACAACAGCGCGCTGTTATGACAAACTTTATATTATATTATTAATTTGTAATTTGAAACCTGATTTCATCATTTGCAAATTCTCTATTACATTCGGCGCGTAATCAAAATGCAACGGGTCTACTTCAAAGCGGCGCGCCGTAATTGCTTTGTTTAACGCGGCCGGCTCTTCCGTTCTTTCGCAAACCTCGCAAATCTGCGATCGACTGGGAAGCGGAAGGGACTCTTTTTCACTCACCGTCCTCGAACGTATGCGCCATCACGGGATCGGATCCCGGGCCGTCTCCTTTGTTGTTGAACGCCTTCACTACTACGCTATATTGGGTGTATTTCCTCAGGCCGGTTAGCCTGTAATCGTGCGAGCCGTCCCCATTTCCGGTAATTCCTACTCGCGTCGTGTTCATCAATTGATCATCCCTGAAATAAAGCGCGATGCACGGTTCGTTGAAGCGAGAAGATAGGAAGTGCATGTGCACGAAGGCATTTAACGGCGCTCAGATCTACGTAGTGTCAACCGCGCGAATGGATCTAGAAGGGACCATTTCAAAATAGTTTCCAAAGTTTTCAAAGTGACGGCTCTCGGAGGAAGTTGCGCTTTCTTCAAATAACGCTTTTATGTCTTGCATTGTATGAAGGCAGTATCGCACAATTAGCACGGCTGCTCGTTATAAAGTTAACGGTACAACGCAAATAGCCAGTATTGAAAAAAAAATATATTGTACATTCTACCGTTCTATTATTCTGTTATATATTACGCTATTATCCGAAAGTTAGTGCTGTCCAAGAACGGGAAATCCGCGACGCGAAAGTCGCGTCGCCAAAGTTTGCCGGAAATCGTCCTCATCGTTCGCATTTATTACGTTCCGCCGTCCGATTCGGATATAATGGGGTAGCAATCTCGAAATTCAATGGACTATGACTGCGAAGCGAACAAAAGGCATTTTAAGAATTCATGGTTCTTCCGAATCGTCGAAGTACGGTCAAAGTATGATTCCAATTATTCCGCCCGGAAATTTCATAACGCAAACATCTCGCTGTTCACATATAATTAAATTATATGATATAATTTATAAATTCCGTCATGTTGCTTAAGGATATTATTTTTATGTGAGGCATAAAGCATAGTTTACCCATCTCGACGAAAAATGTGGAAAAATGTCGAAAGAAAGAAATGAAAAAATATACCAATTTGCAAAATTTGTCGACCACGCAAAGTACGAGAAAAAATATTTCCGCTTACTCGAGAATGGTACTATGAACAGTCAAACTGTCACGATTGATCGTACCTCGTTGCAATACGTTAATTTTCGCTCGGGGCAGTTCGCTATAAAACCGGCGCTTCCGGGAACGTGAATTTTGCGCGTGTCACCGCTCACCGCTTGATCTGTAAAAATTCGCTTGAACGCGCGTCGGGTCGCGCGTTACTCGGCGAACCTATCATCGTGATCATTGTTCAAGACTCCGGTTCCGGATGATGGACCGATGCGCGAGACGTCGCAAAGCACGCGATTCAAGAGCGGTAAAGCAGATAACGATACCCGAGATTGGTGTAGCTGATGGTGTATCCGAGTAGTTCGCCGTTCCACTGGGATCGATCCGGTGGCTGCCACGTGATCTTGAGCTGCTGCGGACCCAGGGGTTCCACGGTGACGTGCCTGGGTTTTCCACTGGGCACTTCGCCATCCGTCTGCACCTGTTTCGAAAATTCCGAGACGCCCACGTGGGCGCACGTGGAAATTAAAGACGATCCATCTCGCGTAATCGCACGTTATGGCTCGTGATAATGTGATACTTTCTGACTTTTCTCATTTTCGATCATGCTTTGTTTTCATTTTCATTGACTGTTTGGTTTTGTCGACAATGTGTGTTTGATACTGACATGAAGGATGTCGCTTGGCGCTGATGTTCCAAGATGATTTTCCGCAAGCACTCGAAAGTGGTAGGTAGTCGCGGGTTTTAGGGACGATACCAGAGCGACCGTGTTGTCTCCGGCTACCAGCTGCTGCGTGTTGTGCTCATGCCACACGTCTTTCCAGCAAAAGGCAACAACGCTTAGAAGGATGCAAGATACGTTCTCTTAAACGGTTAATCGAGAGTCTCGCGAGGTGAGACGCGCTATCGGGCGCAGAAAATCCGGGCGTTTTTCGTGATGCGCGCGATTAACTCGGGCATCGTTCTCCCATTGCAACGCGGACAGTCTCGATTCCTTTTGCGCGGTTCGTCGCAACGATGAGCGACAAACGTTCATCTCAGATTCATCAAGAAGTGGAGATTGGAAAATTGAGACCGGACATGCTCACGTTTCCTTCTGCGTGATGAATGAACTGATCAATCATGCTACCAACGGACACTTTGATACAGGATGATACCGGGCGGTTCTTCAAACCCACGTAAAGGTTGCGCGGGCCGACGATAAATATTGAATGTACGGTCGGATACGTACGTTCGGAAAAGTGCTCGCACGTTGAAAATTGATTCCAGATCCCGGAGCCTCGGTTTTGATCAGCGACGTGGAGGTGAGAGGGGTCACGGCATTTTGCCGGGCCGATGCACGAATTACGTAGATAATAATTCACCCGCGATGCTTATCACAGTGAAATACGTATCTCGCGGTGCAATTACACGGTGCAAGCATCGGCCGCGTGAATTTATCATCGTTCGGCCAGTATCTAGTGCTCGGGAATCTCGATCCTCGCGAGACTCGATTTCGGTAAGGGCGATAATAATTCTCGACGGTGCTTGCCTCAAGAACATGTTTTATGCGCGTTAACACCACGACGCTTCCATGCCCCTTCGTGCGTTAAGTTCGATAATTTAACACCGCCGGGGAGACTCGAGTCGATTAGGCGTAAATGAGGACATCCAAAGTTAACGAGCGGCCAGGGCGTGGGGGCGTTTCAAAGAGAAGTTTGCGGCATGAAAATAGGACGGACGCGAGAGGGGTGCGGACGGGGTGGTCGAGGTGGCCGAGGAGTGTAAAACAAAGATGTGGCGGAGGGAAGATTCGCAAACGACTTTACAGAAAACTTTGACTTGGCCGTCGCGTCGTAATGAAAACCGCCCAGCCTCCAAGAGGCACTTGGTATATATAGGTATACATGTATACATGGACGCCTCGGCAAAATAGAGCGTTTCCTTTATATCTCGATAAATTACTTGACAATACAGCCGACCGTGTTAATTATGCAATTCAATAATAATAACTTGTACGTCTGTGACGAAACGATTTGAGGAGGTGGAGTAGTGCGTAGGCAGGTACATGACGAGTAAAAATTCAGCTCGAAATGAATGGTGGGATAACCAAAATATCATGCGCAAAAAAGATCCTCGCAAAAATGTCTCGTGTCAGAGGCGCGCTCGGCCGCGCGATGAAAATGTAAGCCGAGAAATGTGACAGCCGCGAGCGTTCGCCTCCGAATGAATTGATCAGCGATAGACGTGAATCGGCCTGCGATCTCTTCGATTCAACACACGGAAGAACATCAAAGAACAATATTGAGCGGCACATATTATACGAGTATACGAATCGTGAACAAACTCGCGGCGTTGTTACACGAAATCAACTCCACGCGAGTTTACGGGAGACACAGCAATGTAATTACCATTGCTCTTGACAGCCGCCGCTCATGCGGCGGACTGCATCGCGTTACGTTGCACGCGTGCATCTTCAAGCGACGCCACAAAATAGTGTATTATGAGAGAAAACATCCAGTTCGTGTCTGCCAGAGGTGCCGCGTAAAATGAAACGTTTTCATAAAATGGAAAATACAGTCGTCGCCCCTCGAACAATGCCTGCATTACCACGTATCAGCGATGTATACGCATTAATCTGGTTTATATCTTTTTCACTCGCGCGAATTCACGTTTTTAAGTGTTGGAATATTCAAGCACCCTTTCGAAGTATCTCTCTTCATCGAAATTCTCAGATATTTTTCAGTGTTATTGGATAAATCGAGATGAATATTGCATACACGCTACATCTCTGTACGCGATTGACGATAATTTCTAAAAGCAACGTGTCGTTAAAAACTATTTTCGAGGCCGCGTATATGTTCCTCATAATAATTATCATACAAACTTTAGGCTATTCTTTTACTCTTAAGACTCATTTTCGTATGTTTCGCTTTGTTATTCTCTTTTATGATCTAATATATGTTTCACGTAACCGTGCAATTAAAAAGTTAAATATTTTAACAAGCAAACGAACACTGGGGAAACGCACATTCCACATGATGAAATTATTATTTACTAATAGGGTACATATCATGTCGTATTCCATATTAATGGAGATTCGATCGGACTCGCTCCGTTTGAACGCCACTGACAGTTCGCTGATAGGACGAGGACCGGCTCCCGATGAAAGCCACGAAATAAATCCAAAATAAATCCTAAACGAATAGCGGGACATGGAGGAACGTCGAAGGATAAATGATTAATGATTCTCGGCCGGTAAAAGCAGCGGTGTTATCCTCGAATAACGCTTTCGGGGGAGAAGACATCGCGGTGTTAACTCTGACGTTCAATATGATATTCGGGCAGATGATAGAAATGCCAAGCGCAACTGTGAAATACGCACGTACACATATAATGACGATGGATCGAGAATGCAATGGGGCGCAGTATACACCATGTGCCGTGTGTACCATCATCGATATTCCTTTCTTTCTTTCTGTTCTCATCGGCGTTTCTATCGCTCGAGCAAGCACAAAAGTTGCGGAATTATTCCCAGATACATATGCTACTGCTATAACGTAATATTTACACAGCCGTTTGTGATTAACAGCATGCGCTAGCAGTAAATAGAAAATTATCCAAACGCTTTTAATTTTCCCCGTGTGTTTATCCTCGCTTCAACTATCGATCGGACTGAATTACCGAGCGTTAAGATTAAAGTTTAAATTTTAATCTCAATATTTGAGGTATCCGGCCGGTCTCCCGATTGTGACACATTTACTGTCATATCACTCATGCCGAGGCGACGCGATGCCGTCATTTCTCTGAGCATTATGCAAGTGGCGCGAGGTAAGTCTGTCGTTTTTATTCGCCATGTATTAAAATGAATAACGCGAATTAAGCTAGAAAATCAAACGTTGTGCAGGAATATTGCATTTCCTGAAAAAGGTGCAGGCCTCACATCTTCTCAAAATAGCGCGTAGCTTTCAGCTCGTGAAAATTCTAATAAAAAAGCTTCGTGAAACTGCGTTTAAAAACACAAAACCCCTTTACTCCAGCATTTTCACGTTGAGCAGAGCTCTCGTCCAACTCCACGTTGGAATTACATCAACTTCAAATGACGTTAGTAGTAATTTCAAAAAAATATGTTTCCCGTATTACTCTGAGACAGCGGACGGCTGTGCGTGACAGTCAATGCGTTAAACGCCTCGTACCGCAGCGGTTTCATCGGTTTGGAACACGGCGACCCATAACGAGACCAGCTAGCCCTCGACTCTCGATCGATAGCGAACGACCGGTATTTCGCGAATATTCCGACAAAAAGCTAAAACCAAAAGAAAAGAGAAGGAAGGAGAAGTACCTACCTTGGGCCTCCTTGTATTGCACGATGTAGTTGATGATGGGCGAGCTGGCACGATTCACATCCCGATCGTTCGCCGGTGACGACCAGGCCAACATGATCGATCGGCTACCCTGCTCGGTCACGTGCAGATTACGTGGGAAATCGGGTGGCTCCTGCACCAGCAGGTGGATCGTCGCCTTGTCGTGGCCGTAGGCGTTCGCGGCGACGCAAATGTAGTCACCGCGGTCCATGTGGCTCGCCTGCACGATCCGCAGCTCGGTGGTGACGCGTCCCGAAGCATCCACAGTGTTGTCGACCGCGTACCTGGATAAGGATCAGAGAGAGAGAGAAGGAGAGAGCAATACGATTAATCGATATGCGAGCGAATCGGCAAGAGAACGAGATCAAAATCTCAAGTCCAAAATAGATCAGCGTTCTGATGGATCATTCAGAGGAATAATATTGCATGCTCGCTGATAGATTTAGAATCGCTAATTTCATTTGCTGAAAATGGTTTTGCTAAACTCGCAAATTATTTCACACTAGGTATAATAAATAGTTAATTAATGTTCCCAAAGTGATGACATTGTACAACACAAAGCGTATTTGCTAAGAATTCGCTCGAGCAGTAAATTGTGTTTCTGCAAACGAATTTGATAAAGATGATTTTTTGTCATGTCAACACAACAGATTCTATTGCGATATTGCGTTATTGTGAGAATGGATTTTTATCGTTTTTGCATTCATCTCTTGAAAGTGTTTATAAGAATAGCTAAAGCAGCTAAAAGAATGTCTATGTCTATGATCTATGACATTTACTTTGAATATGTCTTTGAATCTAAACTAAGTTGAAGTTTCATTGTGTTTCCATGTAATGTGTCTGAATGTGATCATGTTTAAAAGTCGGATATTTTAAACACTATTAATCCAATACTCAGAATTTCTAAAGCTCATTTGAAATGCACATATTAAAAGAGCGCCCATGTTGCAATTTGCGAGATCTACTTTTGATGTAAAATATCAAATTCGATTTAAATATTAAATATATCAAACGAATCGGACTCCAAACTTTCATAGTGGTCAGATCTGATTGCGTAAAATTCAAAGGGAATAAGTTTGATTCCTTTTTATCCTCAACATTTAACGGATTAATGTGCGCGGTTAACAATACAGCAAACCGTCAAAGTGGTATGTGCATTACAAGCCCGTGTGCTTTCATGCGAAACGCGCATAATTAATTTCAATACGAACCTAACGTCATAATTAGGATCGATCTTGCTGTCACGAGCACGCCAGCTGAGATCAAGAGGTGCATCTCCTTCGGCCTCGCAGCGCAATATCGCAGGCTCCCCTCGTCGCACCGATTCTTGCCTCGTCCTCACTGTGACCTGGGGACCCGCTGCAGCGAGAAATTTTTGTCGAGGTTTCTACGAGGTTTCACGATGCACGATGAATATTTTAAAGCAATTATTACGAAGAATAAAACAATATATAATAGTTTTACGTTAACTCGCCTGTTCATAGTAACAAGTGGGCGACTCAATTTCTCCCCGGGGAATTATAAACCTGTTTGCGCCGGAAGCGCACGGTCAATCTGCGATCTCTTTGTTGTGCACGCGTTTATTTTTTAACTGAACGAAAAAAAAGGAGGATCAATTATCGGCGTGCGATGCCGCCTGGAATGAACGCACGCGCGTGCTCGCGCGCACGTGCCCACCTATCGCAGAGGGGTTTTTCATCCAGTGGTGCGAAGCAATTATCCAGTGACGAATATTGTAGTAATACTATTGAACTTCTGGCGGACATACCGTACGCGAATTCAAATTAACAAATTTATTAAATTCATGACTGTCGCATTACACATCACTGTCCGCCTACCTATATAGTTGGGCGCAATAACAAATTAAATTCCAGTTGCTCTTTCCGGAGCGATCCTTCAAAAAGATCATTTCCAGAGGGGTCATTCGCGATCCGAACCTGACGTAAAATGCGCGTAACCGAAACGAGAATTTACGGCGCGCACTTTTCGGCGCCACGAAGCGCCTGGAAGCACTCCTTCCGGTTTTGATCATCCGGATCGAATTCCGATCCTCTGAATTCCGGATACCGCTGGGATACTGCCGGTACCTAGATCCGGACTGTAACTCGAGGTTACGTGAATATTTTACCATGAACCGTTAGCCGAATGAGCTTGCTGAGGCCGGGCCCGATCCCATTGCTCGCCTGGCATAGGTAGAATCCAGCGTGATCTCGCGATACCCGCGGGATCACCAAAGATCCGTTTCTGGCCACCCCGACGCCCTCCGTGCCGCCATATCCCAGCTCCCTGTAGTCACCCGGAGTTTCACCTAAATGTGCAAGGATACATCTTTACGTCCCTGCATAATGAACACATTTACGAGAATTATTATCCCCGCATTCTACGAGTCCCATCGAATGAATTTTCTTCATCTCATCTTTCCTCTTTCTTTCTCTATTTCTATTTTTATCTCTTCTCCGTCTCTCTCTCTTCCTCCATAAAAATTAAAAATGTGTAAATTGATATTTCCCGTATATTCAGTGTACCAAGTATTCGCATTTATTGATATCTTGTATCGAGGACTGAAGTAAGTCTTCGAGCTGCAATCGAGTAAAAAAGTAGATGATACTTTTAAAGGATGTAAATATTTAATAAAATGTTATTTTACAGGTAACTCTGCGTAACTTTACGTTAATGGCACTCTGACTTCCATAACTAATAAGTGTTGGTTAATAAGTATTTGATTTCACAGAGAGAAAACTTTATAAACCGTGGGGAATGTTCAATTTCAATGGAGAAGTTCGCTTCGTTCCTCAACATGAGGTAACGTCGTCCTGTTCACGCTTATTACCAAGTACCTGCGCGGACACCGCAACTTAAGCACCGTGAAATAACGCGGGAAAAAGTTTCTCAAATTGCGAGGCGTTTAAAACGCATCTCTGAATACATGAATGCTTAAACGATATTCCGGGATGTAACGCGCCGGAAGCTAAATACGAGTGCACGGAGCACCATGCTCGCGAGCGCCTTTTGCCACGTAGACCTTATTCGGTTATTCTGCGCCTTCATAAATAAACGATGGAAACGACGGAGGGGGAGAGGGGGACAGAAAATATATCAAAGAGTATATACCGACCCCTGCAACTTCAAACGGTAAAGATTTATTTCGCGAGAGCTCGCCCGCCGGGTACGGTAAACCGAACACTTTGAAAGCATTGCTTTTGAGTAATCAGTCTTTTCGCGCGGGTGTCTGCGAGAAATTATACATCTTATCAAAACTCGCTGGCGGTTGCAAAACGCCCGGCAGCACGCTCGACCGATGTTAATTGCCGCGTATTCATTCGGCTCGTTGTTGCGCGCGTAATAATAATTTTCATAAAAAGCAAGTCTCATAAAACCGCGTCGTTCCGTTCTTATACGTTTGTTCGCCGGTGATGCAAGTTATAACGGTGCATCTTTCCTCGGCATTCCTCGGCATTTCCTCCTTTATCCACGTCGCTATCCGGCACGGCGGCGCATCGCACGACAGCGGATCGATGCTTCCCGACATCGTTTCCGATATGGTGAATGAAAAACATAAATATCCACGCGGAATCTGTGCCGTTTCCCCTCCCGCGAAATTTTTTCGCAATTCTGGAATACGCGTCTGTGCGACGTGGAATACTTTTGCGGATTAATATTTCGAGCACGTGGAATCATTTAAAATGTATCGCGAAATGCACCGTGCAACGCGCGCGGCACGCCCGTAGGAGCACTGACGTAGGTACTGTGATGTAATACGATCGCGCAAACAAGTCGTTGAAAGCATTCTGCGGGCAAGTGCAGCTTTGTCCGTTTGCTGCAGTTAATTAAAATCAACGAAAAATAATCTGGGACTTTGGTAACAATCTCGTCACTTCGACGCAGCAGCAGCATCGTGCGCCGAGACACACGAAAGCGGTCCTCTTTCTCTCTCCTTTTTTTATTTTGTAACTCGACACAGCCGCGGGGCTGGAGAACGATTGGCCGCGGAAATAAAATCAGGGTAAACGACGAGGAACGTAGCTCCGCGCCACAAAGCGAGGCCGGAATTGGCGGAAAACGCCGCGGCGAGACGAAAGAAATCCCTGCAGCGGAAGAGTGCGTTACGTCCACATCGAATCCACGATCAGCGAATTGATGAAACTAATTATACGGCGCTCCGTTCGCGGCCTCCGGGCTTATTTTTGATCGCGTAGCACTCGAGCCGATCCGGCGAGGATTGGCGATTCAGCGAAATTTCTGATTAATTACAGTCTCCGGCGCACTCCTCTTGTTCCTCTTCCTCTTCCTCCTCTTCCGGTTCCGCGCTCATCACGACTTAAATGAAAATTACGCGACGCGTTCGCACAAACAAAGCGCTCCCTTGACTCCCTTCCCGCGTAATCAGCGAATGCAAGACGAAAATCAGAAAACGCGGTAATACTCGTTGACGCGCTCGCGTGCCGAATTAACGAGTCAGACGTCCGTAATGGGGAATAAATGTTTCACAGGCTGACAGCCAAGATCCGTGCATCAGGCGTCACGGCGATAATTCGTAGAGAGACGAACGGTCTGCGTCTGGTTCCCGAGTTACACCCGTTAAAAGTATTTTCCAGCGGAAGTTAGCTCCTTCCATTAGGGATAGGTACCCGTTACACGTTATTTGCAGAGGTCGGGATGAACATTCTCATTTCTCCTGCCACGCCGGAGACGTAATACATCTCTCCAGCGATCCTGGCATGGAGATGGAGAGATGGAGAGAGAGACAGAGATAGAGGAAGAGAGCTTCCTTCCTGGCATCCCACCTTTAAAGAGTCGTGACTTACCGATAGATTGCTTCCAAGTCACAGTCGGAATGGGGAATCCTTCGGCCTGACAGGCGATGGAGACGCCGTGACCTACAACCGCGTTCTGGTCGATAGGTTCCACGGTCCACCTTGGCGGTACTAAAAATACGAACCGATTGGCTTAAAATCTTCTGCCTTCTCGTTCGCACGGATCGGTATCCGGCTGAATTCTACTCGAGACTGTCGCCCTCTCGTTTCCGTCGCCGTTCGCCTATTCGTTCCATTTATTTTCCCGTAAATCCACGATGACGTCTTTCGAGTCGCGTTACTCGCGACTTGTCTGTACTCGATATCTATAAGCACTGTCGTCAAATCGGTATCGACCAATAGAGAACTAGACTGTGGGTACGTTTTATAATTGCGAGGATTATAAAAATTTGCAACTATGCGTAATTACGAGCTCGATAGCTGAAAACAAGAATAACGTACTACAAAAAATAATGTACTATACGTGTAATTTTCGCGTTATTGCGAATTTATCATTACTAATTCCTCTTAATTCTATTTAAAATATCGGGAGTAATATGCAATTTCTACCACAATTTCGCGTTATTTCCTAGATACAATGACATGCAAAACCGGTAGTATCGATTTTCATTTCATCCGACCATAATTTTACCTTGTATCATTTCGGTTAAAATCTCAAAATGTATATACGAAACGGGCTATTTACTTGATCAGTCATTCACTCTCTGCATTGTTCAAACACATTCGATCGATACTTCACCGTGGTTCGAACGCCGACGGATACCAGTGGCAATAATCGAATTAATGTTTTGTCTAGTGTGTTAATAATTACGCATGCATCCTTCTCTCGCGCGTTTATGAATAGACTATATACTTACGCGGTCTGCTGAAAATGATAATAATATATTATACTACAAAATCCATAGACTACGGCTAAATTACTTGAATTGACGATGTCATGTAGGTATATGTATATGAATATGAAAAACAAACGAGAGAATATATAGGAATATTCTTCTGTTACTTAGCTACGATTTTAATTTCATTAATAATCCAAGCAATGTTAAATATATACTTATATATGTCATGGAAATAATAGAAATTCAGTAGAAAACGTCAGAAATAAAAAAAAGGAAACAGCGTGCATCTTTGACGATAAGTGAAAACTACGTAAACTGACTAAACTAAACAATCTACGATAAATGTGATATGAAAATATAAAGTCAAAAAAGGGAAGAGAACGTATCTTAACGAAAAATTGTACCGTATAACACGTGAGAGTATGAATGAGAGTCTCGATACGGATCGAACTATAAATATATGTCGAAAAAGAGCATATTACACATAATAGTACGAGTATATGGAACGTAATGTCATGCAAAGAATGCAAAGTTCGTCATTATCATAATGAACGTAACAACGCAAGCACCATTCCAAGTAAATGTAAAGATGGACGTAATATAAAAATGCTTCTCTCTCCAGACAACGAGGAGGGAACAACGACAAACGCAAACCGAATACCGTGACAGTGTAATAATACAAAATATAGAGAGACACGTAGTTTAAAGGAGGAGAGGAGTATGTCACTTTTTTACATTCTTCCATCGTCATTCCAAGTCGCTGTCGCAAGATTGGACCATGGAAAGGGATGAAACAGGGAAAGTCTCGTAACCAGAAAACAGATTTTAACTACGCGAACGCATGCTTATGCACACCCGTCTCATAGACAATTGTTGCATCACATTAGCACAACGTCTCGAATATATCCAACTCGCTACGAGAATACTCTACCTAAATACATTCGCGAACACGTTCCCCTAAGAATCCGAGAACACGACGTGAGAAATTGCTACTACACTTCTCAATACTATGGGAATCTCCCGATTTTCTCGAGGTCTACGCTGTGATCCCGGCGACGCTGCTCGTGGGGGAGAGAAAAAGATTTTAAAAGAAGAAAAAAAAAGACGTACGAGAAGGGTTGACGATAAAGGTGTCAATACATTTTAACATTTGGGCCTTACCGACTCGCCGGAACGAACGACTCTGGAGCGCGTCGCCGCTGTGTGTGCGTGTGCGGGCGTGCGTTTGCTGAATTATTTCTTGCTTATCGAAAGGGGGATATCCCCTCGTATAAAATTCACGAACGCAATCCGCCCTGCACCAGCAACGATCATAGGGGGGGAGGAACAAAAAAAACGAAATGATCTCTCGAGCTGACGTGCATGCAAAGAAGTGAAGTCGGCGATACGTCTGTCGTGATCGTGCGCACGATTCCCGTGTCGTCAGTGTTGGAGCGTTCCGCTCGCTTCCTCGATTTCCAGTGGTAAAACGAAAAACTCTATCGCTCTATCCCGATCGTAGACGGGCGAAGGAAATCGGGATATGGCGGCACCGTGCCAGGTATTGCCTTCGGTGGCAGCGACCGCAATTTCAGATCGGACTTATCGATCTCTCCCCGCCGTCCGTGATTCCGCGTTTACGCGCAAAAAAAGCTGCAGTTGATGGTTAATGAGGATGATTGATGGGTACTTTCGCCGAATTGCTTCCCTTAGGTCTGATCAGGTAAACTATAAGTGGCGAAATTAAATACACGGTGCGTTGAATCATTTAAATAACGTTAAGGATACGCTCGGTACGGCTGAGTAGCGAGTAAGTAGTAACAGGATGCAAATAGTACGCCCGAGAGAGCGAGTACTTTAGAAACATTTGCAAACATCACGAGAGAGAATAGTATCGGGTATGAGTAGAGTGCACTTGGATGCAAGTAGTACAAAGTACACATATAGTGCGAGCAAGTGGAAGTGGCACGAAAAAAATATCAGCAGACGTAAGATTGCATCGGAATGCAGTACATCTGTGTACGTGCACGCTGATATAGCGCGCCGTTGCGGCAAAAGTATTACGTAGGTATCGCGAGACCGAAAAGTGCAGTACTATGTTCGGTGCTTCATCGCATAATGAACACAAAGCGAACTTGAAAGCGCATTGCCTTCCATTTGGCAGACAGCGCAAATATTGCAAAGGTCTCGGTGCGCGCTCTATAACACAACTGCAGTATTTTCAAAGAACATACGTGCGTGCCTAACGGCTCGGGACATTTAACCGTGTCATCGAGAAAGTTTAAAGCCTCGCTCTCGTCGTTCTCCGCCTCGGATCCGCGAAAAGTTCGTGATTATGTTGAATTAAGTCGTCGTGCTTAATCACGTCATTCCGCTTTCCTACATTTAATTTGCTGGGACGCAAGGAATCTAATTGCGATCTCGCTACTTGCTCTTTTGATGTTTACTCTCGAAAAACTACTGCAGCTTTGTACCTTCAAATTTGTTACGCGCGCGCGTTTCGCGTTACGTCCGTCGTCGGTGCTCTGTGGTTGAGGAATCGTATCTCGCTTTGAGAAAATTCCTTTGCTCCACGACGTTCGCTTTAGAAGATCTTTAATGGCTTTCAGATGCCGGGATCCTGTCGTATCTTATACACGTTAGGTATGGTCGCCATTACGTAGCGACTAATACGTGGATTCGTATGCGGAGATGTACGGGGTTCTTGATTCTGATTTCATGCCACAGATATCGATATCACAGGATTCAAATTTGGGTAGAAATGTATAAATACGTTTCTCAATAATGAGATCAGGATAATCCGGCGGAAGCCATCAACAATACAGAGCCTCAAAACCATTTTAGACGGCCTGTTTTTTATAGATATCGACCCGATATATCTGGTCGATATCTATAAGACTCTAGACCAGACAATATATGTATATTCTGATGTGTGATGGTTCTTCTAACATTCTGTATAAAAATACATGTAACAAGATTTACAAATCGAAAACTAAACTTCTTGTAACATATTTCCATATTTACAAACTGGACAAGCCGAAAATATTGTCGAAAATATTAGTTCTAGCATCTTTAATAATATTTTTATAACGGTACAGAGATAATATTTTTATAATGGTATGCGATCCAATATCTTTTCTTGAAATATCTATACTATTTATGTAGATGCAGTGGCTTCAGCACGTTTCCTAAAACATAAAACACTTCACTCGTGGATCCGCGTATACTTTTCAAAAAGACCCAAGAACTTATACATATAATTTTGGAGCATCACTTTGATTCTCAAATATATTTTACGGTATTTTACGGTGAAACTTTTACCCTCACGCCGCAGAAGCGAGATAAATTTTTAAGATTTCATCTAACTTACGTTATTTGAAGGTAGGAACTTCCACCGTAGGTGAAGAGAGCGATGGTTCAAATTGGCGAAATTAGATACTAACGTATAAGATTACGATCCGGCGGGATAGGGACCCCGTATCGCACGTATCCCATCTCGAGGGATGTCATCAACGGCTCGGGGGAGAGTCGGCTGAATAACCCGGAAGACGGGAGCGGATTAAATAAAAAAAAGAAACCGAATAACCCTGCTCGACGTCTCCTCGAATTTCGTGCTATGATACCCCTCCTGTATACATGTACATGCGTACACCCATGTGTACGCGTACTCACACCTACACGCGAAAGAAGTGGGACAAAGTTGTGAGAGAAGAGATCGAGAGAGAAAGAGAAAGATAGAAATAGAAAGAGAGAGAGAGAGAGAGAGAGAGAGAAGGAGACAGAAAGAGAGGCAGAGAGACAGAGAGATCGAGATAAAGGTGAAAAGATGGAGAGAAAGAGAGAGATAGAGATAGAGAGATTGGGAAGATAGCGAGAAGGAAGGCCGTTATTTGCGGACGCATTATGTACACAGTTTCCTTACGACTACCATGTTAGTTTTCTCAGGACACCAACCAGCGACTGAGAGGCTGGTCGAGTGCTCGGCCAGGCCAGCGACGTTGCTGATCTGGCACGTGTAGTTGCCGCTGTGGCTAGCGCTGACGCTATTTATCGCCAGGATGCTGGAAAACGGCGGATAGTCGCTTATCTGTATGCCGTTGCTGGACTCAACGGTAGCGGCGGCGGCGGCGGTCTGGACCGACGACACCGATGTACCACCGTCGCTCGGTCTGACCTGAATCGGTTTCTCGTCCATCAACCACGTGATGTTGAACGGCTGGTCGCCCTCTCTCGTCGTACACATAAGCTGTGTCCGCATCCCCTCCATCACATCGTTTCCGAAATAAAACGGCGAGATCCGCGGCGGAACTATAAACGTTACGTTTGTGACATGATAATGGTGTTTGTGTGTAGCCAGCCTCCTGGCGGCTGGACCATTGTTTCGCCGCACCTATGTGTAAATCGCGGCTATCGCTCCGAGAGAGAGAGAGAGAGAGAGACCATCTCTCGGACCATCCCTCTCACTCCTTGTCGAAGCACGAGACGAGGGAGACGGTTACCGCATGCAACGTTACCGCGAGAGGGGTGCGACCATCGTAAGTCGCCCCTCTCGTTCACACACACGTCGTTACTTATCGGCTGATATTTCACCGTTAGAACGGATCGCAACGTTCGATCAAGCATCAAGACCCGGATGGATCACGGCGAGTTCAGGACCAAGACGTCGCGCGCGCGTTCACGTACGTTCACGTGCCGTCGCACCCTCTATTCTTCCGGCTGTTTGGCGCGCGACGTAAGGAGAACCCTCGGAGTCGCCGCATACTCGATAACCGCCCCACCACCCACCCCCTCGTTTGTTCCGATCCATTCCGTCGCGTGATTTCCACCGGCATTTTCGCGACCGCACCGGGGACAGGTGCGGGAACGCACGGTCGTTGTCGCTTCCTCGCAGAGCACAGACATGCGCGCGCGCGATGGCAAAGTCCGCGGAAAATTGTGGCTCGGGCCATAAATATCGGACACGTATCCGCGGGCACGGGCGGCGTTCCCGCGGCGCGCACGGGAAATGAACATTTACGAGCGAACATAACTGTTAATGTCGGCCAATATGTCTTTATGAGGAGACCGACCAGTGAAGTTGGAAATAAGCTCTCGCCCGTTCGTCTCCTCCGCCACCCCCGCGCCCCCCAGCGCGGTCGGAAGTGCACGGCAAGAACGTTAATAACCCGCGCGCGAATGTCACGGTGCGCGGAAACTTTGCGATCGCGCGCGACACCTGGACCCCGCGAATCTTCTTCGTGAGTGGATCCACCCCCGTATATGCGTATGATAGATCGCCGGTGAGCCGCCGGTGAACGCGATCCTGGCCTGGCGAGATGCGCCATAACGACCGAGCGAACCGGAGTGCATAGGGACACCTGTACACGCGGGTGATCTCCGTAAAACACGAGACGGAGACGTATCAGTACGTGTTTCCGCGCAGTTGCGTATCGCAGACTTACTTACCGCGCCCTACATCAATAGACGATATCTCGAACGTGGAATGAGAACTAAGGACCGCGAGAGATCTCTGGACGTGTCAGGGATCTCGCGACGCGCGTGATCAGCCTCCCTGATTCGATTCTGCAGATCTGCGTCTTCCACCCTCGCGCTTTCTCTCCCGAGTGGCCCAGTGTGAAGATTTGCATGCATACGGGGAAACGGTGTTATCGCCGAAAATTTCAGAGATCTCTCGGGTTGCGTGTGTCCCTCGGATACAAAAACATCACTACAATCTCCATAATAATATCGTAACAATAGCGATGATGAAAACGACGTTACACAAAGTCATATGTACGATATATACCTCGAGCTTAAACACATTATATCATATATATATATATATATATATATATATAAAACTCTGCTACATTAATAAAACGACGACTTTCGTCATTAAAAAAAAAACCATGTGATACCATACAACACAGTAATGAATACCAGAGTATATAATGAATCATTCGTAAAGATACAAAACGTACGTATATATGGATACGTCTTCTACGGGATATCGTAGAAATGTCGTTAACAACGATTTCCATGTGTGTAAAATACTAGGTGAGATGGGCAAATGTAATACTCAGTAAAAAACATTACGGGTGTCTCTTGAATATCAATGCTGGACGATGCATACACCTGTGCGAGATAGGAAAACCAGTACGAACTTTACGATAGCCTTACGATCTCGCTGCGACATCGAGATTCCGATTCTCATCGCACGGAAATCTCTCTTATTCGTTCGTTCTTGCACGAGATCGCTTTTCCTCTCGCAACTCCATATTCCTCAATGTCGCAGGCAGCACGTTACGTCTAAGTAGTAGTAACGTATGTGTATACGAGCGACTAAATTGAGCCATGGGTTCCTTAATCCATGATTAATATCATTATTAAATAGTGATGATACATGTTTTCTTCTAAAAATACCAGATTTATATTTTTGTAAAATTCTTTTAGTCAAATTTATTCAACTATTCTCTTTTCTCATTATTACACTGAGAAAAATATCATGGCCTATCTAATCGGATAATTCAATTAAATAGTAACAAACGGATATATCCGATTAAATTGTATAAAAGACAAAGAAAATGATCGGACATATCCGATGAAAGTAATCGGACATATCCATCATTTAATCGGAAAACAAGAGTAACAATCGGATACACTATTTAATTGGTTTATCCGATGGAAATTTTTCTCAGTGTAGTAAAGATTAATTGGCATTATATTAATGTCATTTTTATTATTATTGCAAAAGTTATGTGATGAAAGTAACAGGATTAGCAAAATATTTTTGAATAAGAAAAATATGGATTGAGCAAACATGGCTTCGGAGCCGCCCATATCACGCTAATACGACTCAATCAAAGGCATCGTCAAGAGAGTGTGCAGTACATATAACACACACACAGTGGTATCGACACTGGTTGCAGGAAAACTCGATCAAAGCGTGCAGATCGGCGTGCAAAGAGAACAGCGTGCAGGACGAGAAAGAGTGAAAGTAAGAGAGAAAGAGAGAGAGAGAACGTTTCTCAAAGTCATAAAGTAATCTGAAAGAAAGCCAGCAACACGCCGAGTCGATGGCGTTCCGGTTCGCGGATGAGCGAACTGTTTTACTGCAAAGTTTCTCGATCCAGTTTCTCAGAGACGCGAGCATCGGCGCGGCGTGTTGGTGCGCGTGCATTTTGGACTAGCGTGTAGCAGAAACGCTCGCGCGTCAGATGATCCTTGAATCAATCGAGATTTTGGAGAGACTCGAGAGACTCCAAAAGCTGCGATCAATGATCATCGCGGGCGAGCTGAAATACAGCCGGCGCTCAGACAACCGACCTGCCGATGACGATTACGATGACGTGTATTGACGACGGGGGTTTCCTCGCGATCAGATGGATGCGCTTCCTGCGTGGAAAACGAGCCACGTCTCGCGCTGACTTGCGGGAGCTGATGGCGATCTCGCGGCGCGGACGGACGCTTCTTTCCGCCACGGTAAAATAAAATTGATTACAGCGCGCATCGCGCAAAGTCGGACGCGCTGATTGATCGATCACGCGCACGAGGCGTCGTGGCGCGTCGGCGAGGCGCAAAGCATCGCCGGGCTACCGGTGTTTCCCTATGTGCCGATCAATCAGTTACTTTCCGTCGCGCCAGCCAACGTACCAGCCAACGAACTGGAAAATTGCCAGTCCGTTCCCATCACGATCCACGCCTCGGCTCGCGAATCTCAATGACAATCCACTCCCTCTGCCCTCTCTCCGTTCGCGGCGACGCGCGGGGGCTTCTTATTCCGCGAGACGTGGCACGAATCCACCCCGTTGTCGGACGTCCCCGACGTCGTCGTTGGCATTCCAATGAGCACCGGCTATATCAGTACCGTGTTCCGGAATATGGTGCTTGTGTAGGATCTCCTCGCGTCTCTCGTCGATCGTGCGACGAGAAGTCGTTAACGGAGAAAAAAAATTAAAAAGAAAAGAATTGAGAGAGAGAGAATGGCGAAACCGACCGATGACGGTCGCCGTGATAACCACCGATTCCGGAACACGAGCGTACGATTACACCAACGGTGTGCGTTTACCGTTGACGTGAAGGAGTGCAGAATGAGCGACGGTTGCAGCGCCATTGGCCACGCGACAGGTGTACGTGCCATTGTGCGCGGGTGCGATCGTGCTAATGCTCAGGGCGCTGGTAAAAGCGTCATATTGCCGGACGGTAATGCTCTTTCTCTGGAGGGACGAGGGGGACGCTTCGTCATGCCCGGCGCCGGATGCGGTCACGGTAGTAGTAGGGCCCCTGAGCTTGGGGGCCCCCTTAATCGTCGCGTCCCCAGGACCGGCCGGCGAACGACCGCGGCTGCTCGACGGCGCATCCTGCGACGACGGCAACGTCCTGAACGTCTCTATCGGGACGTTATCTTTGAGCCACGTGAACGTCAGTGGTAGGTCGCCGGTCACGACCACGCACTGTACGCTAGTGCGGTCCCCTACGTTTAAATCGCGAGCAAAACTGAAAGGCGTGATTTTAGGTGGCACTGAAAGAACAATACAGACAAGGTGGCATTCCATCAAAGCCGTTCAGATCACTAGAGAATCACGATATTTCAAGGAAGTGACATGAGGAGGAGGTAAATAGGAACGACGTCTCGAGGGTAGTTAAGTTAAGTTGTTTTGGGTAAGGGATGAAGAAGAAGCTTGTAGGTGATCGTCACCCCGCGCATTGACCGGATGCGCTCAAAGCAATATTTCAAGCGGCGCGATCCGGCCGCACGACGAACGGGGCCAAGCAAGTATGTACGTCCGACATGGCATACGTCCGGAAACCGGGATTCGCGACGTCGGCTGCAGCGGGATTAATCGATCGCTCGTCCGCGGGTGATTCTCGACGTCTCGACGGCGGAAATCAAGCGCATCAACCAGCACGGAAACGCGAGCCGTCGAGGAAATGCCGTCGGTCTGAAATCGCGATGATTGCAATTCCCGCGCGATACCAACCGTTCATTCTCGCGCATTATTGAAAATACACGCATTCTCTGATTAGGGGATTCTTGTTAAGCCGGGAATCGTCCTTTCGCTTTGGAACGACAAACGAGCTTTCGCGTGGACAAAGCTGATGCAAGGTGGAATTCGAAATTCAGACGTATGCGACGTCGGGACGTAAGACATTGCTCTCAGGACATTGCTCCGTTATGTCTATAGATCGAGGGCGGGTTGAGAGAGAATAGTGTGCCGTTTTAACGAGGGGCCGTAGTGATTTTCGACAGAATATCGGCAGAATGCATTCAGTGCGCCGACAATCTTCCTGCAGAAAGTGCTGTATTTAAAATAAAACAATCCGCGCACACATGTTGGATAAATATTTAATTAAAAATTTCAGAGGGAATATTTTCACAGAAGCAGAATCACGAAAAAAATATTCAACGGTTATGCGCGCTATTAATGTTATCATTCTTTCATTATTCGAATTGTCGGAATTTCTATATCTGATGGATTCTACCGTCGCGATTCGGACAGCCCGTTTAGTTAGTTATAATTATTTAATTTTGTGGACAGTTTCGCGCACCACGGGGTGGCACGGGGAGTAAACGCACGATTCCAAGCGATTCTCGCGTTCCGCTACGAAAAATCGCACGGCATTATGAAAGAAATTACATATCGCCCGTACGTGTACGTTTCGTACGCGGGAAAGCGAGGGGATAGTCGTGCGATAATACTCCGTGCAATATCCGTGTGTCGCATTGTCGGTCTTATGTATTACATACGTCACGTACATACACACGTGGCAGCTGGATTTTTATGTACATGAGTACACGAGTACATAAAAATACATGGAATAGAACAGAGCGGTTTAGGCGAGCGCGTGCAAAGGAGGAATGCTTGAGCGAATGCAGTGAGGTGCTGTGCTCTGTGCATGGGTCATTTCCGGACACGTCTTCAGCACGCGCGGCGTATACGCTCGCACGCGTATGCGGAAAATGCCCCGGAAATCGCGCCGGTCGCTTTGAAGAAAACACCACAGGCGAACCACGAAGGAGAAGCGGCGCTCGTGCCGGTGCATTGCGCCTCAAATATCGTTTTCAATTATACTGGAAACAAAGTTCAACGAGACAATAAAATATAGCTGTGTACGAGTCCAGACTGATATTTCGTGTACATTTTCCGGAGAACGCGCTTGACGTTTAATATTGAAATTTAAGCGGAAGTAGCTCGAGGCACGTTTAAAATTGTTTCAAGCGGAATTGCGTGATTTCCGGAGCAACGCTGTTATATTATGTATGTATAATAGTATATATTAATATATGTGCGGGCGCACATACGCGCGCGTTACATCACAGTGAGAACACACACATAGAACAGTCCGTCTCAAGAAAGGTTCCACTCGATCACGGGGAAACCCTTCGTCAGAATCCAGGCCGTGCTACGGAGCTGGAGACTGTATGGTGCCCCCATATTTCGGCAGAAACCCCTGAAGAGATGAAAACCTCTACCTATCCTCCCTCTTTATTTATTTTTTGCCCCCAGTACGATGTGTAACTGCCGAACTGCAGAGATAAATGATCAATCAGAGTCGGGGAAAAAAGGTAAAAAAAAATTGGCCGTCATTCTCTCCATGATCGTGAAGTCTTTCAACGTTCCAAAAAAATATATAAAAAAACAAGAAGAAAGAAAATAGAAATTTCGCTATAAAACATATTTCCCTGGTAACGTGAAAACTTCCATTCTGATTTTTTGCGCAAACCGCGCGCGCGTCCATATTCAGCTGCGTCAGTCGCGTACGCGCGAGTACGATCGATAGATCGATGGATGCGTTTGGCCCGCGCGAGGGTGAACGTTCCGAGGGACGATGCGCAATGCGATAAACCGAAGACTCGATGTTGTCCCGCACTAATTAATCCCGCCCAACGTCAAACAACGCGCCATCGAGAATTTGTGTACTCTCGATGAACCTAATAGAAACATTATGTAAAGATAAATTCGGCGGTGCGCGCACAAATGCGTACGCCCGGACCGTTATGTATAAACGAGCTGCAATTAATACGGTTGGCCGACGGGCGGGCCAATGGATAGTTAATACGTTCGACAAAGGGAGGACGCATATTAGCGCACATCCGTGATACGCGTAATCGCGCGCTACGATATCCCGGCGTGGCAAATTACAAAAAGCCCGTCGAATAATGTCGTGCTATTGCGCGAGCGACTCTTCCGTCCGCCTTCGTGGTGGTCCTCGTCTCTCTCCGAGGATCAATATCTCACGGTGAATCCGATTTCTCGAAAGAAAAGTTACTCTCGACGTTTGCGTCTCATACATGTGTGCGTACTTTTATGCGGGACGCGCCATGTAACGATCGTGCAGAAATATCGGCAATTAAATAATCGCACGCAACGCTCGATATCAATCGCAGAGAGGTATGTACGCCGCGTTACAAATGTACGATCGTGAAAAAAGTTATTATCTCGATCACGACAATTGTGATTGATCGGTTTTCCATTTCGGCCGAAAGAGACTGGAACCGCGCTGTTCAGTGCGAGCGCGAGCGCGTCGAGTTTTCCGTGTCCGATTAATTTCGCGTCTGAAAATTGCGAGTTCCGCGAAAATTGCTCGCAATATCGCGGGGGATGGAAATTATGCGGAGACTACAATGTCAGGCATGTTTACTTACCTAGAACACGCACTTCGACTGAGCCTTGCGATGTATAATTGTGTTTGTTCTTGGCAGTGCATGTGTATGTGCCCTGATCGGCGTTGCGTTGCACGGTGTCGATGAACAGGGTACCGTTGGCCACTCTTTGCCTGATGTCGGTAGGGAGTTTTACGTCCCCTGATAACACACAGCATCGTTATCGTTACATGCGAGAGATTCTCTCTCTCACACACACACACATACACTCTCTCTCTTTCTGCTACCGAGAATATTCGAGGCGTTCGATAATAATGTGCTGTTTCGTTGCAGGGAGGGGCGTAAATATTTCGGCCACGTACCGATTAGCCCTTAATCGCGCAGGCTAATTTCGAAGCGTAAACAGATAAGATGGAACCTGGCAAATTTGGTGGCTGCCACCGTGTAATCTGTTTGTTGTGAATATAAATAGGGATTATCAATGAATGAAAATGCAGCGACGAGCCAGCTTGGTGAATTTCAACGCGTCCGCAATAGAAATATCGAAAAACTGAGGCGATTGAAGTAGCGCTATTCGATCGGGGATTAACAGAAATGACGCATGACGCTTACCTTTCTCCCACACTATCGATTCAATGGGATAACCGGCTACGGGGCACTTGATATACAGTTGCTTCCCCGCCACCGCTGAAACGGGTGGCATCCGCCTGACATGTGGTAGTCCTGAGATTAGAAAGGAGTAAAGGTCGTTACACGTGGCTATTACCTCCAGCCACACGTGAAGCAGTATAAAGTCGAGTAGACTGCGCTTTTGTAAAGGAAGAGACAATGTATTCTTATCTTTACTCAATTATAGAAAGATTATAATAATCTAGAAAATTATAAAAAAATAAGAAATTATTTAATTATATTACAATTGATTAATAATTTCTGTCTGTGCAAGAATAATTTCTAGTCTCGAAGTCTAAGTTTACAATTTCAAATTTACGAGATCATGTTTAGCGACGTAAAAGAAGGTTTTATTTCTGCCGGAGAAAATGTCTGGGAATAAATCACACTAACTTTTTCCTTTAGGGGTCCAGGTGCGTGGTCCTGCTGTGTGGGAGCCTTTCTAATTTCGTAAAATGCATTTGACCGTTGACTCGACTCTCGCGCTGACTCACCGTAAATATTGAGCCGTGCTGAGTGCCGGCTTTTGCCGGCGCGGCTGCTGGCGATGCACTCATATTCGCCGCCGTCTTCCGCCTTCACGGTCGTGATATTAACGTGCGATATTACATCCCCGTACACGGTCACGTATTGGCCAATCAGGAGCCTGTCGTTTTGCGGGAGCTCGAACCCATCCAGCAGCCAAGAAATTTGCGGCGTGGGATTACCTGCGGCGCTGCATTTCAGAGAAACCGATGGACCGGGCCGCATTGTCTGTTCAATAAACCTGTAGACCAGCTGCGGCGCGATCTCTGTTAACAGACGTTATGGGGGTGAGATTACGCATCCTCCAAACTTCCCTTCATCCCCCGATTGTCCTCCCTCCGAGCGTTACTCTCACGTCCATATGTCTATTTTCGCGCTCCCTTTTTTTTACCTCTCTTTCATACGTCCTCTTTTATACGCGCGTCCGAATCAATTGTCCGACGTAAAAGCCAACCACATGAATTTAAGTCCGCGACCTAACTCTCGTCGTTCTCTCTGCGAAACCATTTAAAAATAATCTAAATGAAAAACTATGTCAATTGTCGGCAATATCTCGTCGTTCCGCGAAATTAAATGGTCTGAAAAAATGAAATAGTCTGATAGTTGAAATGAAAAAAAACTTCGGTAATTAACAATATCTCGTCGGTCTGCAAGGTTATTTACAAAAATAATATTTAAAAATATAGTGGTTTTAATAATATTCAAGAATAACTATAATCAAGAAAACTAGATTAAATTAATTTGCAAGAATGATGGTGAAAATTATATTCTATGGTGGATTGTATAGGTGCGTAAATTGCTGCGTGCAAAAGAACAGATGCGGAAAAGCTGGAACAATATCACAATTAAAAACCAATTAAATTAAGATAAGTAGGATAAGTAAGATAAATTAAGATAAGTAGTAGTTCAATTAAGGTATGTATATAAATATTTGGGAACGACATTTACAAGTAATTCTGTGAATTATTCGCACGTGTTTTGCAGCAGTGCTGCAGTTCTCTTTCTTTGGCTCTTGAAATGACGTGATGATAAATTCGTGAACTCCATAACACGAAAGTATATCCACTGAAAGGTAACGTCAGTTTCACCGAAAGTTTTCGTATTTATTCGCAAAGAGAATCTCTTTATCGCCGACGGCGTTATTGATATCGATACTGATGAATATTTATGATAAGAACGATATTTCAGCCCGCTTCTTTGCGGCAACGTTGTCGACACGAGAGATGCATAACTCGCAGGGAATGCGATATATCTGTCGCTCCATCTATTTTATACAGCTATCAATTTTAATTATTTTATGAAAACTTTGCGAAAGGCGGAAAAGGATTGAATTAACAATAATTTAGCAGAAATATTAATTCGATAAGCAAAAATTAGAGACTCGCCGGGTCAAGCATACCAGTTTGCTCATATATAATTGAGATACGTGGAGTTTCATTAGTAAATTAACAATCCAGACCGACTAATTATTCCGTCTCGCTACTGCTGCACGCTTGGCATGCCCGAGAAGAAATTTCGCGCCGTGCTTTTCTTACTGTGGCGAACAAGCATTCAAAACTGCTATGCTTTAGTAATGATATTGTAATGAAACATTACAATGTACGTTATCGTAGCGAAAACACGAAAATTTCATTATAAATAACGATTGAAAATCTCGTTATAGTGCAATTGTTATAGTGCAATTTTGTTCGTTGAGATATTTGTAGAAGCAAGAGACAGAAAGTATCAGTTGCGTCACGATATTATCACGGAGAGATAACTTTCACTGTATTATTCTATTATATTATAACATCTCTAAACATAACAGAAATGTTATATAACAGATAATGAATTATATATATATATATATATATATATATATATATATATAATATAATATAATTATGACAGAATTATAATCTGATATTATAATATGATAATTTAACACATATCTCATAATCGTAATGATTTTGCGAATAATGCATCCCTGTGGTACGTAATTGTGGGTCCTCTCGTTTACACACTCTCTCCAAAATCCCGCGGGTCCAAAATAATTCTAAAGCTGGAAAGATATTTGTCCGAGATCCATAACTATAAAGATCAATATCATTTTCTTGCGTACACTTTATCTAATATTAACTGGCGTTGCACAGGACCTGCTTGTTCTCTCCAAATTTCAGGGAATAATACCGGTACCATGGAAACAAGCGCGCGAGGAATTACTCGCGTGCACAGCCGACATTCTCACTGAAACGCGCAAACACTATATAACCGCGTTTCAGATTAAAGTTCATTAAATTAAACGTCAAAGAGGGTTTCGGAGAAATGACGTGATAAAGTGTGATTTGTGCGAGATACGGCCGATATATTCTTCCCAGGTCAACCCTGACAGGTGAGCTGCTCCAGCGGGGAGGTGTAGCGAAGCGAAATCCCGCCTCGACGAGATGAGAATTACATTAAAATTGCCATGCAAGATTCCGCGCGTGCATAGTCGAAGAAGAAGAAGGGAGGGGGAGGGACTGATGATAAATTCGCAAATTCGTCGAGATGCACTCACCTCTCAGCGGCCAGCTTTCATCTCTGACGTATCTATGACGCATAATAAATAGACGTAGTCGGGTAGTCGCGCGGCGTCGCGTCGCGTCGCGCCGGGACGGAATCGCGCGCGGCTAGCATGCAAAGCATCGGCAAAACCGCAGGAATCTCGTTAGCGTATGCAAATCCAGGGCGGTAGTAGTAGGTACTAACTATCCTATCGTGCGCTTGCGAGCGATCCCCCACCGTAACGTACGCTCTGTGCCCCGCAGCTTAGAAATCATGGAGACCGGGAAGAATCCTAATGACAAGGTAATAGGCAGCCGGCTACGAAGTTGGACGACGTAAATTACTAATTTTCTATCCGCCGCCGTAAGCGCGACGGCCGACGGCTTCATTACCGGATATGAATAGCGATTACGCGCGACATCGCTAATGCGACGCAGACGCGTCAGTGCAGTTTTGCGACGAAACGTCGTTACGCCCGTTACACCCTCTTTTTTTCTATCGCCCCGAAAATGATACGCCGGGTCACGCTCGGTATCAGCGGGTTAATTATCGAACAGAAATTGTATCGGCATATAAAAACAATCCGGGCGCCCAACTAATTTATATTGCATATTAATGCGATGTATTAAAAAAATGTTATAATTCATGAGATGTAGTAGACTGTCGTTTCTCCACAAGCGTACGGGGGAAGGAAACGGGCAGACGGAATTATTGGGAAATCGAACGGGCGAAGACCGTGATAAGAGGGAAGGAAGAAAGTAGTAGCTCGCGATATCTGAAATACTCGTCTTATGGTGCAGAAAGAAACAAACTGTACGTGTACATGGCGTCTGAATCGGTACCACCGTTTTCGACGCAACGGCAACGGCAGCCGGGCGGTAGTGGGTGGCTATAAGCGATTTTGAAAGAAAATTTAAAGTTTCGAAGATCGTAAAAGTTACCAAACGCCGACCGTATAAAGGTTAATGGCCGCGAAAGCCCGCACGAACTTCCGGAAATGTACAAATCGCTCGTAAGAACGGCACCGAGCCCGACACCCAGTCCCAGTCCTCTACTGCCAGCAGCAATTTCCTTGACAAGAGGGGGTGAGTGGTACTATAAAATAAAAACTTGAGGACCGCCGCGAGAATTATATATTCCAGATTTCAATAAAAAATTATATTATACCTCGCATCGCAAATGTGAATTTATTAAACATAATTAATTATAATAGCCTTTATATAGTATAATAATGCGATACGATTGATAGATATTAATAATAATAATAGGGGAGAAAGAAAAGAGAAAGCAAGAAAGCGAAAGGGGAAGACACACAGTATATAAAAGATAAAAAGGTCGCTTTTATATATTCGTGGAAATTTTCACCAGGAGTGGCCTAGTTCTTTTTCGGCGTGGAATACTGTGTTTTAAGTTACAGAACGTGTAGCCACGTGTCATGTGTCATCCGCGGAGTCCCGTCCGATACTTGGCTGTGACGTTATCACTGAGGGACGCGTATCGTAAATCGCTTTTATTATATTCTGGGGCAAATTCGCGAGTCGTGCGGTTGTCTGTCGGACATTGATACGCGACCGGGTAGGTAGGTCTGGTTACGGGCAGCGCAAACGAGGCCATTTTCCTACAAAAATGGCACGTATCCCGCGGCGAAACGACCGACCGATGGAAAATACGTTACGAGAGAAGACCGCGCAAACAGGCAAACCCATGTCAGCACACGTGCACCGAGTCCCGCAGCGTTAACCAACGTTTTCGAACCGCGAGCAAACCAAGTTTCTGATCAGGCTCGCCAAACATGCGATCGCTCGCTCGAACTCTTGATTCCCGTGATAAACGCGCGGCTGCCCGCGAGAATCGTTAAGTGATAGTCTTTTAACCGCGTTCTTGATTTCAATTTGCGTCGATGATCTGCGGATAACGATGATAAATCCGCCTGATTCGTGACCGAGCGGTCTGTCGAGCGACATAGCTTTGCGATTCATAAATTGTAAAACATGATTTCGAGGAATCCCGGAAATCGTAGCACGTAGGATTAGGTAGTTGGAAACAATCGTCAGAATGGGAATAATGCGATTGGCGTAGCCGCGACTACTGCCGCCGTTAACGAAATTCAACCGGAGTTAATCGAAACCGAGACCACGATTATCGTTCCACAAATGGAAGCACGCTCGGCAAAGCACAATCGGAAGAGCGATGAGGGCACTTCCCCGCAAAAATGGCACGTAGCCTGCAGGGAACTCGTGCTGCCTCCTGATGGAAAATGCGTTACGATGGAATGGCACGCGAGCCGTGGAATGGATCTCGTATGGGGAAGAGTTCCGCTGCATTAACCAACAGCAAGCCATCACCACGCGAAACCAATCGTTCGCACAAACAAGCGATTCTCTTTTACTGAAATCGACAGGTAGTTACAGTAGCCACTGACATAAATTCTCCTGTAACTGAAGGATTAACTACACACGGGCTGTTACTTCAATAACGGTAATTCAAGGATAGGTAATTCGAGGATAGTCTAGGATGATCGAGTGATGAAAAATGCATTATGCATTATTCTTTCTCGTGTTCTCCATTATATCCATATTATTTTATAAATTACGTCATATTATAATTTATATTCGCCTCAAGATATTTCTCTCCAGGAAATGTCTTTCTCCCTTCAACAATACTTTAGCTTAAGTATATATTATTCGATAATATTATTCGATACAATATTATTCCATAGATTAATAATATCATAGAGTCTATATCATTGTGTCTATATCATCAAGATATTATTTTCATACGACCCTTCCAACTCTCAGAATCGTTCACACTACTCGAGCTCGCCTTTTCAAATGTCATGGTGCATATCGCGCTCTAACTGCAAACGCGCGGTACTCACCCCCTAAGCGCAACTCCGCGATTCCTTGAGCCATTTCGTATTCGTTCCGCACGAAGCACTGGTACATGCCGCGGTCCTCTCGCGCAACCGACGTCACGGAAATGCGCTCGCTGGAGACGGTCCTTACGCGGGCGCCCGTTCTCAATGGCTGACCGTCCTTCAGCCAATAGAGCGCCGCTTGCGGAAATCCACTTGCCGTGCACGTCTGCAAAGAGGTTTAAACGGAAGGAACTGATGAGAATCAAGAAAGGGAGGGAATTCGCGCGGGCGCGGATGCGGACAAAGAATACCCTCGTTGAATCCGCGCCTCTCGGCGAGAGAATCACGAGATCTCCCTGCGCGCGCGCTCCCTCCCTCCCTCTCTCTCTCTCTTTCTCCCTGAAGGTATACACGTATATTACGAAGCGCATTTTCCGAAGCCGCGCCGTTAATTTCCGCCGCGTGCGGATTCATTTCCCGCGTCATCGGCGCCGGTTTACAGCGCTTTACAGATAGACGCGGAAAACGCCGCAGTAAATATTTATAACTGCGATCGAGGCGCACGATATTATGCACCGTCGATTCCCCGTAAATTCTTAAACCCGGATAGGAATGGATAGGAGAGAGAGATGCCCGAAGCTCGGGAACGATGTTCGAGCTCTTATTTGTTATAGTTCCCGTGATCGTACGCGAATCGAATTCCTTGGGAGTATTCCCCACCTTCGTATTTTTTTCTTTACGAGATTACGCGCGTTGGGGTTGAACAGGATGGTATCATGCTCGGTCTCGAGTCGATCGGTGTCGATGACGGGTAATTACCAGATAGGCGGATTTCCCCAGATCGACGGTCTGTATCGTCGGCTGCACATGAACACTTAACGGCGCGGACACCGTTAATCTGATCTCCAAAGTTTCGCTGCCCTCGGAATTGCTGGCGACGCACATGTAGGAACCGGCGTCGTTCTCCTCGACGTTCTGGATGATCAGGGAACCGTCTCGCGCCACGTAATGGCCCGACGACTCCTCGATCGGCTCCTCCCGCTGATTCCTGTTGCAGTACCATCTGCAAAGGCATTTCATTAACGAGTCTTTGCATTTAATCTGCATTTAGTCTCCGAGTCTGTGAGTCGCGTCGTTCCGTCCGACCGAGTCGCCGAATAAGAGCGTCGCAAGCGGACACTCGAACTAGCGCTCGAACCGACTCCGGCATTGTTCCGCGACTCACGTGTCCCGACAATGTGTATGCAAATTACCATTTTCCACGCTTCACGTCAAAGCGGCGACGTTATTATTATAGTTGCCTAACCGGCGAGATCTGGAAAACGTACGTACGTATGCAACGTCCGTCCATCCGTCCGTCCGTTCGTTCGTTCGTCCAGCCGGCCAACCGACCAACCGAAACTCTATCTCTTCGCCGCACACACGCTCTTACCACAAAATAACTATTGTTTCACTGGAAAGGCCGAATGCATTTCCCCGCTATTGTACGATTACGCACACACACACACAACACACACATACATGCAGCCTACATGGTGGCTGCACTACCCCGTACGCGATTGTTCGCCCACGTGTGTACGACAGGGCGAGATACGCCGTCTCGCGTTTTCGAGAGGTTCCCTTTTTAAGGGACGTTCATTTTAATGATATCCGCGCCGCGCGTGATTATTTACCCAGGCAATCGTAGCGCAAATTTGCAAATCGCCGATCGAAATCCCACGGAGGAGCTGCGGACCGCTTTATCCGGGGATGAAACGCGCGGGTACGCGGTACGGATCGATCAGCCGCGATTTTCACGGGACGCGATCGCGCATAGCTGCGCCGGCTTTCGGCGTCCGTCTTAATTGAAAATTCAAAGCGTCCGGTTACCTCGATTGAGACCAGCCTCACCAGACGGGATAATCCAATCGATCTTCGGCGAGCACGCGCGACCTTTGACCTTATCTGTGGCCGCAACGAGATGCATGCATGTCGGCTACGTGTATCAGTTCGCGTGGAATTATCAGTCGTTTGCGACAATTCACGATAAAGAGATATGTTAACGCTATTGTGCATTGTCACATCGTTGATAAATGATAATAAATTTGATTGGAATGCGGCAAGATGAAAATTGGAAATAGAATAATAGAAAATTCACGTGTTGAAGTGGTAAATGTCGACGGAATCATATCTTATCAATCCTGTCGCGATTGCCACAACAATATCGGCGGACACTGATGAAAATTTCAAGCTGCCTGCCGTTTTTCTCTGCGATTCGTATCTATTCGTCAACCAGCGTGCTTTTAACGAACTCGCATATGCAGCATTTGTGCAGCCGGATCCACATGAATTTTTAATATAACGCGGACGCATTTCAAACATGCTCTTTTGATTTTAATTAAATGAGATTAGTTGAAAAACGCGCTGTCTCCCTTTAGCAACATACAATGAGTTTATTCTCAAGCATGCCAAAGAGCAAAAAATTGCTTTGAATCCAAATGAAATATTCCAATTAACGAAGTGTCGCCCAATTTATAAGATTACAAAAAGTATGAAAGATGGATGCGCCCAATAATAAATAAGGGATTCTCTTCCTAACGGCGCAGTTAAATCAGCCATATCTCCAATTAAGCAGGACCGGTCAACGAAACGAGAATACCGGCTACTTTGATAACACGAAACGAGTTTACTTTTACCTCGCTTTTAAGTCGACGGGGCAGCATCTAGATCGATCCCAATGCGAAATTCCCTTATCGCCCTGCGGGAAGTTTATCTCGGGGCCGAATAGAGCCAGTTCATCTTTCCGCGATTGCTCGTAACGCGCCATTAGCCCCGGGCATCGTCCTTCTCGCGCGCGCGCGCAGGATAACCACCCTCTCTTTCTCTCTCGCTTTCTCTCTCCCTCGATCCAGTTTCTCCTCTTTACGCTCGACGATCGGCCCCACGTGGTTTAGAAATCCGCTAAACCATATCGTGGCCCGAGGTCTTGCTTACTCCGCATCCGGGAGAAGAGATGTAGGAGGACGACGATGATGAGGACGATGACGATGAGGAGGTAGAGGCCGACGAGAGTCGCAGCGGAGATGGCGGTGGCATCGTCGTCGTCGTCGTCGTCGTCGGCATGGCAGAAGTGGAGCCATGGGTAGGATGAGGAGTATACCTATAGATAATCGAATTTACGGAGGGAAATTGGCGAGGGAAGGAGATGGGATACGGGGATGCTCGAGTGCGAGGGAACCCGGAGGGATGGAAGCCTCTGCGCGTCGCGGCGAACCCTCCGACTCTCGCTCGTTCTTTCCCTCTCGCTTCCTCCCCGCCTTCGTCTTCTCGTTCCTCGTCCTCTTCATCCTCCACCCGTTCTCTCTCACCCCTTGTCCCTCTTCCTCCGCTCTTCCTCCCCCTTCCGTTCCGTATCCCTTATCCCTATCTACGCCTTCTCTAGTCTCTCCCCAGCTCTCTTCCGTCGACTAAATCAACCCGCGGAAGAGATGGCTAGATGAGGAGGATGAGGAGCACAGGAGGTAGGCAGGCGACGCGGAAGAAGAGGGCGGCTGTTGGAGAACGAGGGGAGAGGAACGAGCGGTTGATGAACACAAGCATGGAATACTCAGTGACGTCGACGTATACGTAAATGCGGAATATTTGATGGGCTGTCAGAAGCAGTCTCTGTAATCAGCGGTCGGTTTGTTTGCGCTACCCATACAGCTCTCCCGACGTCTATATATCTTCCGACTATCTTCGTTCATCCCCGGGCTGCCCGTCGTCGTGCGCGTGCAGTGCGCACAGAGCCGCCAATCTGCACGCGCGCGCGTATGTACGCGAGTACAGCAGTCAAACCGCATCGCTCTATCCGCATCGATTCTGCAAATTTCACGTGCGTGCGATCAAAGTTCCGCCGATATGTTCTGCCGGCGACGTTGAAATTTTCATTTTGCATTACGGTGCACGCGCAAGAGAAACAGCGAGAAAGAGAAAGAGAGAGAGGGAGAGAGAGAGAACCGGAGATATATAAAATAAAGCGAAATAACCGAGAAAAAGGATATCCATACGCGGAAAAAAATCATAAAATAAAATGGAATTAGATGAGGAAGCATTCTCGATCGATCGATTGCCGGTGTGTGCCGTCCGTCCATGGTGGGTCTTTCCAAGCGCAATTGCGCGACCATGCAACTACCATGCGTTTCCGTACGACGCAAGTTTGATTACCGCGCGATCCCGTGTACGGCGCCCTCGCGGCATCAATGATAGAGCCGAACTAGTTGCTAATCGCGTAATCCGCTGTAATAACACGCTTCTACCCGCCACGCAACAAGTTCCGCAGTTCGCTTACCGCCCACTTCCCTTTCCGGCGCATTTGCGTCGACGTCAACGTGCAGCAGAAGTCGCGGTATCTTCCTGCATCGATCTCGTCGTTATTCCGTGCAGTTCTTACCTTCGTTACGCTCGCGATGGATAAATATATCGCGATCGGAGCGAACACGAGAGGATAATATCTCCAGAGAACAAGAGAGAGAGAGAAAGAGAGAGAAATAAGAGAGAGAGTCGGTCGTTATCGTAATATTTAATATTCGGTACGCGGAGAAGCGGACTCTTCCCACGTTACATTACATCATACCGCCTTCCATTTGGTTTACCTTCACCCTCTCCTGGGTCGGTCCTCCGACATAAGTCCGCGTGTCGATGAACTCTCGCGTTTCCGCACGAGAAACTCATATCGTACGAAATATCCCGGCCGGATCTATGTTTAAAATTAGCATTAATATAAGGAAAACACAGACCTCATAGGAGAGAAAGAGAGACGGAGAGAGGGAGACAGAGAGAGATGTACACGTCTAGCGGCGAGCGAGCACCGTCCGCATGTTCGTCTGTTTGCACAAAGATTCCAATTTCCCCGTCACGGCTGTCGGTCGCAGTTCTCGCTCGACGCGAAACGCAAAACACGGTTAAATCGCACGCGTCTGATTCCGTCGTGAACGCGCGCGGGCAGCATATTATTTCACGTATGATGAGCCCCGTTCTCTTATCTCCCGCTGAATAACGTTTGATTCCGCAACGATGATGAAACTCGTTATACAAGTTTCTACGCGATTAACCGCGCGTTCTGCATTTTTCCTTTCTGCTCCCTCCTCCAAGAATAGCTAACGAAATTTACCGCGGGGATATAAATCACGAAATGGAACGATCCGGATCCGCGATGCGGATTCTGTCACGTGAACGCAAGAACAAGAGAGAAAGAGAGGAGAGAGAGAGAGAGAGAGAGAGAAAGAGGGAGAAAAAATGGAGGCAGAATTCAGTCGCTGCTCGTTTATACTTTATATTCCCGCATGCGAAATCGGAAACGGGAATTGAAATCCGTTGCGGCGTGTTCCGCCAGTTTCGTCCTAATATTGGACGGTCAATATTTATCGTGTACGTTGCGGTCGCTCTCCGTTATTAACTGCCATTCACAACTGTGCTGTCGTATCTATGTACGCACGTACGTCGCGTCCGCAGCATCCCGTGGTACTCGCATCAGCGCGGCGTGTCCGCGCGAGCGGATCTTCTCGATACCGCCTCTAATTCACACGCGCGTGTTGTTCTTTACATGCGGATTACTCGCTACGACAAGTCTCGCTGAAAATAAACGGCTGCTTATCGTTTAATTATGAACCTGCGAGCGTTATATACGCGAGCTCCAAGATCGAGCAGCGCGGCGCGGCGATAAACAAGCGCACCGGCGACCTGGTCTCACAAGAAAAATGCATTTAAATTATAATTATGACCGCTTTACGGAATTACGGGAAATTGTAGTATCGCGCGCGATATCCTGGATGAATTTTGATCGCGCGATTCTTAAGGGCGCGGCCGCGCGTTATTACGCAGGAGATCATCTGTCTCGCTGCGCGAACAGTTCCTGCACAGAGTGGCGTTTTAATAACGTAAAGTGCATTCTGTTTGCTATTTAAATTTACTTGATTAGACGTGAAGAATTCGTTGCGATCGACGGTGTTGCGAGGACTTACCTGTTGACCGGGGTGGGATTGGCGTAAGCCACGCAGGGGATCACGACGGTATCCTTCAGGCGGGCCGACATGTACACCAGCTTCTCGTTTATTATGGGCGGCATGGAGCCACGGATCTCTGAAAAACGGAGACAAGCAGAGAGCGTAAATCAAATTACAAGAGCAAAATCGAAGATTAAATCGCGGGAGCCTGCCGGCTCTCCACCGCACGTTCGGCGATCGATTCTGGGGAGGTTTGCCGCGTGATACGCGGAAAATATGTTCATAAATCGTTACCGTGTCTGCGGGAAAAGGGAAAAGAAAAGCAAGCGCGGTACTTCAAGCTAGAGAGAGAAAGAGAGAGAGAGCAGGAAAATGAAGGAATCGTGCAAGCGGAGAGGAAAAGCGAGACGGAAAAAGGCAGGACTCGGTGCACGCAGCGAGCGCGACGTTTAATGGGGAGTTATGGTCGCAGATAACGCCACGTCTTACACGACACGGCGCACTATGAGGCGGAACTACGCTAGATAACGGCGGTATATCACTCGCGCTTTGGCGAGAATTTGAAATTATGTCACGCGCTATCAAAACTGTCGGAAAAATTACGTTCCGCCCGAACGGCGCGACACGTCCGGCGGCGACGTCTTCTTACGCGAGACTTGCTCGCGTACCGCATTAACGAAATTCCTCGGCGCGAGGTTCTCCCTTTTTTCTCTCCTTCCGCTCAAAACTGGGTCACTACGCCATTTTACGGAGCTATTAAAACGATATTTTCGGAAGTGGCTCGTAACGCGCCTCGCGCTACCGCGCGAAAAATCGCGTATACCGGCATGATTCAGGAAACAGAGACCGAACCGTATTCGTCAATTAAGCTTGCATGCAACGCAGTTATGATATTCCTCGTACTGGTAAACTGCGAGCTGGAGTATTGCATTGTTACGTAAATCGTTCCGCGTTTCTAATTCGCGCCCGACGTACTCTGGGTAATTCCATCTCTTTCTCTCTCTCTCGCTCTCTCGCTCTTTCTCTTTCCGTTCTTCCCTTATTCGGGAAATTCGAATTTTCTCACGCAGGACAAATTTCTAATTAAACAGGTCGATATATGCGGCACAGTTACGAGGCAAAAATGAGATGAGTGCATCGCCATTAACGTATCGATACGTATCACGGCCGCGCGCACGGTTATTCCATTTGTCCAATTACAAATGTAGGTGTATTTTTATTTCGCGTCGCACACCGTTAAAATCGAGCCACTCAATCCGCCCGGCGCATATCTGCGGTAGAAATGCAGCGTGGTTTATTGATTCGCCCATAGATACTCAAGTGCCCTCTCCTCTTTGGCACGTGTGTTATTTCACGATCAAATGATGTGTGGACAGCGACGCATACGTGCTGTTACATTTAACGAGGAATTAATGCGCTGGATTACGGCGACGAATACTCTCGTCGGTCGTGTTCCGCACGTGCGCAACACACACGTACACGTTCTTCTCCGCACATCGCGACAAAAATATTTGTCGTCAACGTTGAGATACGTTTGCACAAGCGAGCGCGTGTGGTGCATCATTTCAACGCGATGATGAAAATTAATAGCAAACGTCGATACGCGTCGAACAATATCGCGCACATCAGTCTTAATTCATTAATATTATATATTCATTACTTCGGTAAATAGAATTCTCCCATAAATTACGGTTTCATTTCATCATCATCAGAGAGGAGACCACGGGGAAATGGTACCGATCCGGGGGGGTTGTTTAACAAAAACGGATTACTCCGGGACGAGTAAAAACTCGGGCGGAGACGTGAGCGGAGTCGTATGCACCGTCCAGCTATCGTTCGAGTATCGATTATGGCGTTGCCGAATCTGCCGAGACCCTCAAGCCCTAAGCGATGCTGCTGCGGTGTACGGAACCCCATAATACCTGTAAAATTCGCGCATCGAGATCGGTAAATCAGACCGGCATTGCGCTCCTGGCTACGCCAGCGAATCGCGTATCGCTGAAATTGTTTTACGATCTTCCCTGATGCGCGCGTGATATTGCATTATCCGACATCGTGCAATAAACGCTGTGCGAATTCTGGTTTCGGTGGACCCACCTGCGGGACCATCGCCATGGGATTTACACGCGCGTCGGATAATACCACCGAAAAGTTTCCTCATTACTCCGGAAAACTACTGTACATCGAGATGTTGGTTAATTTAGTGTGCGCCACGGGGGACCCTGTTGGGGGTGCATGGGGGAGGGAGAGGGAGAGGGAGAGAGAGCGCACAAGAAAACGGGGCGCACCGAAATATGCAAACGATCAAATTTCTCGGAAACTTCATTATTAAGTTATTAAGTACGTAAGTGCGCTTAGCATAAATTTCTATCTTACAGTGGGGAAACATCCCCCTGCGCGTGGGTGGTACCGGGGAGCGCGAGACCGGGGAAGGAGCGCCATACCCGCATACCCGGGTTCCCATTACGAATGAGCGAACGCGCGTACATTTCGGGGAAAATTGAAACCCGTGAATTTTTTAACGCCTGCGCGCCGAGATATTCTTGCTCGGGCACGTCGGATCGGTTTTTCTTGCTTGATTATGCGCCGGCACACAGACAGCGAGCACTTCCGCCCCAACCCCGTTCTTTACCTCGATATCTCAAGAATAACGCGACGGCGATTCGCGTCACAAGATCGATCGCTCGTTGTCGTCGTCGCGAGCGCGGCACGCTGCAATTTGAATCGCTTCTTTTGTTAGACTAAATTATTCGCTTAATAATTACAGCCGCTAAGACTGTTGCAGTTCGAATCGTTTGAGGAAACTCGAAACCCGCGGGGAGATAAATATGCCGGACTATCCGATTACAGAGAGCCGGCCGGGAGACAGGGAGGGACTTTTTCACATCAATCGTCCTCACTTTCATCGTTCCCTTATTCGCGCAGCTCGCTTCAGACAAATATTTATCCCGCTTGCGTATCGCGCTGTCGAGCGCTTTCAGCGAATTATTTAGCATTTATTCGGCAACCCGTCAAATGATACACGAGGTAATTAACCCGCGAGTGAATAACAGCGATAATTAATTGATGTCCGTTGGAAATATTTGCGTGATTAGGAATACGGTAAAGCAGCGCACGGGCACGTCGGTTATGGGCTGCAATGCATTTTCGCTCGATGCCGAGTCGTATCACGTTGCCAGCTTTCAAACCGAGAGACTCTTTCGAGCACAATACATTTATCACGCTATCGATACGATTACAAAATAGGTCGCTGAAATCTGCAATAATTGTGATAATTAATTAGCGTCATTTCGAGCAAACATCTATCAAATTGCTCCGCCGTACGCGATACGGAACGCAATGTATACGCTTGGAAGTGCACAGTGAGAAACGACACGCACTCGGAATCACGGCGAGACAAGTTCGTCCGCTCTCGGTGCAACGGGAAACTTTAAATAAGCCGCACGTCTCGCCGAAATTTGTGATATCACACGAGAGATTCTCCTAGTTTTCTAAAGTTTCTCGGAGTCCCAGGGACTTTTGAAAATCTAGAACGTCCGCCACGGAGCCGGTTCCGGTAAAGTGGTTCCTCGCGCAGCGGGCGTATACTGCACTCTAAAAGAGCGAGGCGATCAATATTCCATTATAACTATTATTTCCACGCACCCGCGCAGCTCCTGCTGGAAAATCGATTTTAATCGAATAATTAAATAAAATAAGAATAATATATATTAAATAAGAATAATAGATGAATGATGATATTTATAATGGCTCCGAAAGGAAGATTCGACGTTAATGGATCGATCACGCCGATGCCTTGCGGCGGAACGGCGCGGAAAATACATACGCGCGAGCGGATAATTCACCGTTACGATTAAAATTCCGCTTGGTTTCGAGTGTGACGTCCCAAAGGAAGAGGGAAACGTCATTAGCCGGCTCGGTTACCGCTCAGGATAACTCCATTCGTTCTACCTTTTTCCGTTCACGTGCGTTTATTCAGTCTCCCTATAACTTACACAACGCTGTACCGCGGGCGTCGACGCTTCTTTATCTAATTAAACGTCGACCACCGTCGAAGAAGTCGCCCGGACGGTTTCACGCCGGCAGTTAAACGCGCCGCTTTTATCTCCTTTCCTCCCTCGCGACCGCGCCGCTATCGCGAGATAAGATCCGAGTTAATGCGACTGACGCGATGAGGGGAACAAATTACAAGAGGGCGTAAAAAGGGGCGAGGGGCGAGGCGCTTTCCGAAATTAATTATCCACTCTGTTTGATGACGTCCTAACTCTTAGATCTCCCTTTGATCGGATATTAATTAATCGGCGAAAACACGGTGATTCTCGTTATTTTTATCGCGCGTTCGTTACTCGATACGAGTAAATATCTAAACGGCATAATGGCAGTAGCGCTTTGAACGCACGTATTAATCATTTTGATGACGCGGACGTAACCAGATCGTTGATCCGCGGGACAAATTTTTCCCCTTTCATCGCTCTCCTTCGGTTGCTTTCGCACGAAATGAAAAAAAATGGGAAGTATAATTGCCGCAGTATCGATCGGATCGGCTGCGGGTAAAGTAAACATTTAATTAAACTCCGCCATACGTCCGATATACGTCCAGCTCGAGGCGGAAACGGAATTTACCGTCCGACAAGCGGCGGATATCCTGTGTCCGAGCTCTCTCCTCTATTTACGTTTTCGAAAAATTTAATAATTGTTGGAACAAACCCGTCTTTGTATTTGCAATACGATGAACGGGACCGATAACACCGATCTCTCTCTCTCTCTCTCTCTCTCTCTCTCTCTCTCTCTCTCTCTCTCATTTTTCGTGCGTTAACGTACTGACCCGACTAGTAATTGTGAATAGGAAGGATAATGAGATGGTATAAGGATACTGATAACGAATATCCGCGACTTTCTGTTCTCCTGCTTCGTTGTACGTTAGTAATAGCTTCATCGATTAACTCGGAAGCACTGTTCTTTTTGTTTCAAGAAAATTGTCGGCGTTTATTGTCTTCAGGTAATTAACAGCGGGAAATGTGAGGTTTCCGGAGTGAAGTTGGGAACTTCATCCCGCGACCGGGAAAATAATAAACTGGAAGTAAAAAATAACACCGAGCTATCGTGTTCCCTTCGGTTAATTTCACGTGGCCTTTAATAAAATTTTTATTTTTCGTCAAAATTGCTGTAACCGGAGTCTCCAATTACCAGCAACATTGACTATCGGCAAACTGCGGTAAACTGCGCGATGAACAATGTGTTCTGTTGCAGTGACGGGAAAGTTCGACAACACGCCAATCGAAGGGTCTCTTCTTACAAAGTAGATGGAAGCCAGCCGTCCCTTGCATACAGAGGGAGGAGGGAAAAAATGTACGACGTACTCACCAGTCAGTTGCACTCGCCCTACATTGCTGCTGACGACGGTTTCCTGAGTTAGCCGGTGATGCGTCCTGCACCGGTAAGTCATCTGCGCGTCGCTTCGCGTAATATTGATTATCATCAATTCGCCGGTCGGCAGCATATGATATTTGCCATCTGTAACAACAACAACGGCAACAACGGCGCACCGTTTAGTCTCGAATTACAGTCCCTATCATGGTGGAAATCGAAATCGATCGAAGGGAAATCACACGGTTAAATGCGAGCGCGCGCGTATAACGTCATGCAATATGATTCCTGTTTTCCCCGACGTTATAACTGTGCAATTAATTTACCGGCAACGCCCGGTAATTGTATGTATAAAGGGTCTCCATAATTTTAGAGTAATTCTGTGAGAGCGCTCGGCGTGCTCGCATAAATTAACTTATCTCCAAGTACGTGTAATATTACATGTTATTATATTTTAATATTATATATTAGAAACCGCGCATAAATATATTCCTTGAATGTTCTTGGCGTTGCTTACCGCCCATCGTGGAGGGGTAAATATTGAAAGCTGGTTCCTGAAGCCAAGACGTGACGGTGACGTGATCGCGGACGAAACTGGGCACGATGCAGCGCACCAGCACGTTATTGCCAAGGAAGCCGTTAGGACTCTGCACTTCCGGATCGTAACGCTGGTTCACCACTGCAACACACAGTAACGTTAACTTCCACCTCCGGGTGCGTGCACCGTACTTTCAGAACCGTAAAAACGTTACGGACACGCAAATACGAGTACCGAGGACGATTCGGCTTGACAAACGTCTGTCGATAGGAGGCAGCGTGAGGACGTGTCGTGCTCTCAACAATATTTGATACCGCTTCTAATTAGCGAGCTTTCGTAAAACACGCGCTGATATAATACACGCTCCGACGTGTGTGATTCCACTGTGCCACTGTATTCTTGATGATCTGTTTAACGCATGTTTGCGGATAAACATGCGTTACATTCATCGCGCGTATTCGCGTGCGGAATTGTACGACCAGTTAATAAAATGAATTACAAATAGCCTTCATTAATTTGCTAGAAATTTAATGATAATTGGACGGGGAACAACGAAACACAACGAAACTAGCGATGGCAGAGTATTCGACGATACGAGGAGCTAGAAGCGTACACGTTGAATTACGCAAATTTAATATAGACTTTTTAGTTATTTTTTCAGTAAATAAGAATGGCACAAAATTCCGATGTTTCACTCGTAACGGGCAACATTTTCGCAATTGTGTCTCGTATGAACGTGAACGTGTCTCGTTGTGTCCTGATACGAATCATTTAGGCCCAATCCCACCAACGTCGGTTAATTTTAACCGTAGTTTAACTCACTCTTCGTCTCTTTCTAAGGTAGGTAGTTAGAAAGAGACGAAGAGTGAGTTAAACTACGGTTAAAATTAACCGACGTTGGTGGGATTGGGCCTTAATTTGCATTCTGCTTGAAACGCATAATCAGTTTTTAAAGATTTTTTATTTTCATCAAGCAAGGCGGTCATAAGTAAAACAGCTTGGATTTATGAAAAGTGACATTCTCTTTGAGAGACATCGCATCATCCGTCATCATCCCCTTCGTCCAATAATCGTCATCTCGTCACGAAGACAGAAGGTACGCGTTAACGAAAGGGCCCGCAAGCTCGCGAGATAGAAAGATAGACAGACGAGGGAGGCACAATACGGTCAAAGTAGAAAATCCCAAAAGACCGCGCCTTATCCAAAATCTCATGTCGCAATCCACCCCTGACCCGGCAAACCCACGTAAGTTGATGGGCTCGGCTGAAAGGTTGGTAAGGGCATGTCTAAGAGGGGGATGCGGAATAAGGTTGTAAAGAAGGTGGAAAGCAGCCAGGCAGCCCGGCACGGGAGACCGAGGAGTGCGCGAGGGTGCGCAAGAAGGATGCAGGGCAGCACGGGGCACGAGGGGTAGAAGGAAGAGGGAAGAGAGAACGGTGGGGTAGAAGCAGCCAGGGAATCGCCGTGCGGTGTGGTGGTGCGTCGGAGGCTCTGCCTCCGCAACCCGTTTCGAGAGTCAGCGGAGCGAGGCACTCAGACTTCAGAATGGGGTAAAAACTCAGTGAGTTTGCCCGTACTCCATCCGTTCTCCCTGCCTCACTCCCTGCGCTCGCCCCCTGCGCTCACCGGCATTCTATATCTCTCTCGTTCTATCTCCCTTTCTGGTTTTCTCTTCGTTACTCGTTACGTTTCCCTCGTCAGCCGCCCTACTCTAGCTCTCTTCTCTCGCGCGTATCGCTCGCTCGCTCGCTTCGCTCTGTCGGTTACACGGCAACCAAGTCGAACATAAACTCGGCAGACGTCTCGCGGCAGGTAATATTTACAAATCATGAAACGAGCGGCGGGAAAAGATAGGTGAGGCAGGCGGAATGAACGGGGGTGGAAGGAAGCGGAGAGAATCAAAGGACCGAAAGACAGGAAGGATGCGACACGCGCTCGCGACGACCAGCTCTCTCCATCAGAACCGCGCATGGCCACCCCCTCATTCGCTAGAGAGTAGTTCGGCCGAAAACCGCGCTTTTTCGACAGGTCGGATTTTACGCAGAGTCCCAAAGAGCCTCTCGTGGTGACGCGATTACTCGAGGACCGGTCTATGACCGAGCGCAGCGTAGCTTTGAGATCCGGAATGCAGACAGCATCATCGGATGCATTTTCATGAATTACACTGAGAGAATGAAGAATGCAGCGAGAACTCCACGTAAAACATTCCGCACGAGGTATTTTATGTATGAAACTACTTTGAAAATAAGAATTATATGGTGACGCTCATCTGATAGTATAATTCCACGCGTAGCGCGTTCTTTAATCTTCGATCAACGTGCGCGCAGCATGCAACTGCTCTGGAAAGCAATATTTAATATCGAGCGCGACGACTGCTTGTAGGGAATTTGTAAGGGGAAACTGCAACGCCGGCGCGCATATACGTTGTACGAGTTATCTTTAAACGATAAGCCGCTAAATCGAGTCGCAACACGAGCTCGAGAACGTGACCGTCCGCACCGTAAAAGTAAGCAGCGCATGGTTCCTGTAGTTTTCATAAAGGAGTTCCGTGTGGTCGTTAAACTTCCTCATTTTCTCGGTGTAAGGTGATGTCGTGCATACACGCACGTACACACACGTGCACCGTCGCGACGACGTTGAGAGGGTGGATTTTGCATGGTCGGCCGAAGCGAGAACAACGAGAGCGCGCCACCACCGCGAACCACCGGATCTTCGGGGTTTCTCGAGTCGCGTCTCGACCTGCTCGCTCCTTCTCTCGCCCTCGGAAATAAATAACGAGCGAAATCATTCGACTGAACATCGTTCGTGCGTTCTCGTTGTCGCGCTGACGCAAGCTGTTGGATGCGAGTAAACATGAAAAGGTGAACGTTCGATGTTCACGGGACCAGTTATTCTTTCGTTGCGCTTTCGTTGTACGACTCCTCAGTACATGGACGTGTACACCGAGCGCGCGTCGTATTAAAATAGGGTGCTCACCCCCCGCGCCATCGTCGCTTCATCTGTAACATTCTTGCAAATGATGGCGCGCGACGCGCGATGGTTTATCCTACGCGTGGGTATCTTTCTCGCATCGTTCGTCATCTCTCGTGTCGTTTATCTTTATCTTCCCGGAGCCAACAATAATGAAACATGTCAAGAAACGACGAGACTAATGGCTTGTTTGTCTCGTAACTCTGGCCCGAGGAAACTGCCGGACGACGGCAGTTATTCCCCCGGGAGCGTATCTTCGCCGAATCGGACGCACCAGAATAACGAGCCCACGCACACGCACGTCATCATTAGGATGATTCTCCGGCTTTTAGAAAAAGATGATCAACTCTTTCGTCCGCGCGTGTTTCTCGTGGGAAAAATTGCGGATTATTTTCTGAGACATCAATTTCCGTAGGCTTTCCGGAAGAGTTGTCCCCCTCACGGGTTGACAAGTAACCCCCGGTGTGATGTGTACGTGACTTCTTTTCATCGTTTTGACAAAGCGTCGCGGATCACGCATGGATAGCGGTCCCAGGGGTAGCGGGAGAGCGAAGAAAAAGCTGACATTTCCAACGGTAACCAGGAGCGATCGCGCTCGCAATCATATCCATTTTGTTTCCAGGGATAGAGAGCGCGAGCGACCGAAAGATTTTTCTCGAAGGAAGGCGGAAGGAAGGGTGGCTGTAGCCGGGTATAGCGCGGAAGCGACGTGCAGGACGGACGGAAACTCGTGGAGAAGACGAGCAAAAAGAAAATGGCTGAGGCGGAGACTAGGAGCTGACGCGGCAGAGAGGTACCAGGCATGAATCTGAAAAGGTATGGGCTGCGTTCACGCGACGATGATTTACGGGCGTATTAGGTCGATAAGATATCTTCCGGTTCGTTGACCCGGCGGAAGCTCTATTTTTAAGGCGCCTCGCGGCCTCCTTTTACTCCATTTATCCGCTCCTGCCGCTTCTCTTCCTCTCTCTCTCTCTCTCTCTCTCTCTCTCCCTCTCTTTCTCTTCCTTCTTCGTTCTCTCGCCGTCTTTTACTTCGATACTTTCGTAAACGTGAATTTTGGAAGATATCGCGCCCCGTCAGGTAAAAAGAACTGGCAGACAAATCTCAACCCCCGTTAACGCGATTTCAATGATTAAGTACCCGTAGCTGTCTAACATGAAATTTCTAATATTTCAAAGTAGACCGAATCATACATCTCGCGAAATTTATACTGTTTTCATGAGACAAACAGAATATCGAAAAGTCTCACATACGAATTTATCACTTCCAGAATATTAAGAATTGAAATCGTTGATGTGATATTGACTCAAAATCGCGGTCAACAACTTATATATTTATATAGTTCAAGATAAAAATACGATTTACAATTTCAACGGAACACTTTATTAAATAAGTCGTGAATCGCTATTTGGCACGGCAAATTATATGTATGATACATTAAATCGATTTTCTCGTTTAATATATAACTAGCAAACCCGGCACGCGCAACGCGCGAGTACAAAGATAGTCTCTAGCTAAATTTTACGCTTTGGTCACGTGACTTAGGAGTCAAAGTTCAGAAAAATAAAAACCTGAGCACCTTTAGGATCATGCCTGATTGATCCCCGTTGTCCGTTTTGACCTATGATCTATGGTCTAGGAGGAGTTCTCATTACATTTTCGTATTAGAATTATAGATATGAAAAACTATAATTTATTCACTCCAGTTATTTGATTATCTGGTTATAACTTGAAATCTTAAAAACAAATTTATCTTGCAGAATATTAAAATCAGACAAATTTGTATCAAGATTTCAAGTAATAATCAGTAATCAAATAACTGGAGTGAATAAAATGTATATATATATATATATATATATGAGTGGTTTTATACATATATACAGATTAAGATAATACAGTAAAAAGATAAAATAACAGTTTCAAATTTTAACACTAATGGAAAGCTTTTTTCATTAAATTGTGAATCGCTATTTCATTTACGGTAAATTATTTTATATATTAAATACGGTTTTTATATATTAAATACGGTAAATTATTATAATAATAACATCAAATCTGATCTGTTAATTTGATATTTGCTTCTAAATAAAATATTAAAACTTGTAATTTATCCACTTTAGTCACTCGATTATCCGATTATTATTACTTGCAATCTCGCGGCAAGGGAAAAGCATGTGCTTAATTCATCGAGCACATTACTTATTTAAGCTCACAGTTCTGGCAGTACCTAATTCTACATCACGTATAACAGTTTCAAAAGCAAAAGCATCCATATTCTCTTAAGTAAAACCGAAACCTAAAACCTAAACCTTGGTTCGGCAATTCAGATATTCGATTATCATTGCAGATTCCGATGCAAACAGGCAGAGAGAGAGAGAGGGAGAGAAAGAAAGAGAGAGAGAGAGAGAGAGAGAGAAAACCAGCTTCCTTATTTAACTCGTCAGTCACGATCCGACGTGATGTGCCAGCGTGAACCCGAGAAGGAAATTTCATCTCGTGGCCGCGAGACCGTGGAGACGATCGAATCCGCGAGCTCACGCTCACGGATAGACGCGCGCACGCGCTCGCCTACTACTAGGCGGTCTATCTGCCACGACCAACGTGTGCGGGGATATACGAGGAGACGAGGACGAGGACAAGGACAAGAACGACGTGGTGTCGTCCGGAGATCCGACGGGGATAGCTCGAAAAGCGGACCGCCGGCCGCGATGCATGCAGATAACGAGGGGGTGAGCGCGCGAGAGGTTTCGCCCGGTTGGCGGTACCTGCTCTGACGGTGACGTCTCTGCTAACGATCGCGCCGACGCTGTTGACGGCTGAGCACTTGTAAATGGCCCAGTGGACGTCCTGCCGGAAGGCTTCAGCCTCAAAGGCGGGAAAGTATATCGTCCCGTTGCCAAAAACGTGTCTGATGGCGACGATGCTCGTTATGCTGCTGCCGTCCGCCGCCAGCCAGTCGACGGTGGGCAGCGGATTTCCACGGACGGTGCAGTCTACCCGGCCACCGTTGACATTAGTGAACTCCACCTTAGACGATGGTTCCGTGACGAAACTGGGCCCCTGCGTCTCGTAGGACGCGTAGGCGGTGGTACCTGCGGAAATGAAAGACGCGCTATTATATTATTATTATGGGAGTAGGAGCACGCGGAAAAGCCTCTTAACTATATTTAATTAAGATTACGGTCCAACCCCTCCGACCCCTGCCTCCGATCCTATTTATCCTATCCCATACATATTTCGCGGATTTCCGCTCTTTCGTCCGCGCTCCTTCGTCGTTCATTTCGCGTCGCCGGGGCGCCGTGCAGCTTTAAAATACGCTTGCAATTTTCATTATTGCCGTCGTGTGTCTCGCAATCTCGGAAAATTCAGCGCGGTGGCTCGCCGTATTGTCCCGCACGAGTCCTCGCGCGGACTGGCGAACCCTCGCGCGGTCCGCTTTATTTTGTGATATTCTAATGCGCCATAAATTCTCGAGTATTACGAATAACAATCAGAAACGCATTAATCACGCGACGGTGTCAGCGAATGGACACTCGGTGGTGGATTTTTCGTCCGACCGGGGGTCGAATGCGAAGTAATTTCTGGGGGGGTAGAGACCGAAGTGGTCAGCAGCGGAGAGAGGCGTGTGCGACGGGACGTGCACTGTATCGTCGACGGACACGGACGAAGATAATACAGCCGGCCATAAATCATACATTTAACGCTGAAATTCGGCCGTAATAGCTTCCATAAATGGAGCGCATTGCGTCCTCCCGCCCCCGTCTTCCCCGCCGAGGCCTGTTAACCATTCATCACCCGAGTTATGTTGATTTAAGTAGGAATGCCGGCCCGCTCCCGATGTATTCCGCATTCCGTCCAGCATTGCTCATCTGGAAGCCAGCCCAACCGAGTAGCGTACAGAATATCCCTCCCCGCAGAACGTGCAACGAATGACGCGCGCGCTCGCCGCGTGTTTCCGCGTGCGTTTCCCGATGATCGCGATCGACGTTCGTCGGAGTACTGTCGATTTGCGAGATGTAGCTGTAGCTTTGACAAATTAAAACTGGCAGTGAGAAATCAAGTTCTGATCTCATAACGACAATTCATTCATTTCGTGAACTATAATATAATTGTGCCGTTGTACATTTATACAAATTTATACAAATATACAACGTCATATAATTATGCAATTATATATATATATATATATATATATATATATATATATTATCATAGCACTCTCGCAAGCTTATGAACTTGCAGACGAAAAGTGGATACGGATAGACTTGAATTGATTTATAGCGAAACACACGTGCTTTTGCATGGTGCGGGCTGTAGTCCAAGTTACCCTCAGTAGCCGAACGTGTATAGCCGAAAGAAACGACGTGGAGAGTTATTTCGGCCGGATCTCCAATGAGAGCGCTTACATTGGCAATTCCCCTCTGCTTGCACTAGCCTAGCGAGCTTAAATCTTGATTACTTATCTTCTATAAGCCAACGCAACGTTCTCCCCTGGCAAGCGGGCGTTCCTCTCCACCCTCGTGACGCCGCGCCGCGCCGCGTCTCGGACGTGCACGTTCGAATCGGGAAAGTTATCGTTTTCTCCGAGAAGAGAAAATCGCGGACTCTCCTATAAAAGCTGTAGTACCCGACAAAGATTTACTTCCTACCTTACACTCTCCCTTGGCTCTTCGTCTTCCTTCCTTCCTCTCTCTCTCTCTCTCTCTCTCTTTCCCTCTCTTTTTCTCTCTCACCCTTATTCACCTCCGAAGCCGACGGAGTTTCGAATCTTAACGTCGCGCACACTCCACCATCGTCAGAATAGCCGGTGCGCTGCAGACCCACGATTGGATATATCTTGCGACCTACATTCCCCGGGCACCGTAATCATTTCCCCGCGGAAGGAAGGAAGGAAGGAAAGTGCTTCACATAAAAAGTTAACTCTTCATCTTCCGAGAGAGTTCGGCGCTCCGCGTTATAATTTCGTCGTTCCTACAACCGACTGACGTGCACGTCGGCCTCCGTCTTCCAATGATCCGATCGTTACTTCGAGGAGAGCATCCCAGATCAGTACACATCAGAAACGACCTGGCACGACCTGGGATCCCGTCCCATCCCGTGCGTGAATCGGGTCGGATTTGGATTACGCACGATTGCGTCGTATCAGGGCAAACGGGATCAGTCGTATAATCGAGGGAACCACACGGACTCTCTCGTGTAATCGCACGAATTTTTATCTCCACGTCGGTGGGCGCGGGTCCACGTTCGTGACACGTAAAGTGTCATAAAGCTAACGAGATGCCACTTTCGCTTCTGATTACGTAAGAGGTAAATTGCACCAAACAGACAGGAGAATTGATTACGAGCCACGGCGAATGAGCTCGAAATACATTGGCTCATCGGAACAGCTAAACAATGGAGGACGAGTGGTGGGATGAGCGGAACGCGCAGCCAGCTAGCTAAGGGCTGCATCTACTCTGGCACGTGCTCGACTGCACACACCCTCTTTGGACGCACTCTCGGTGCAAGCGTATGGAGAGAGAAAGAGATATACCGGGGGAGAGAGGGAGAGTAAGCTCGTTTGCGATCGCCACGCTGGCTGTCGTAGGCGATATGCCGAGTAGGCCACTACCGTCACACCCTGTCAACCCTCGAGTTGTCATCACGAGCGTACCCCGAAGACGTGTACTTGGGTGCTTCTTAGCCGGCGGGCCGGCTTGAAGAGACGGGACGACGAGACGAGGACGCGGCGAGCGTATAATGTTTTGTGTCAACATCCTTCGGGAATTTACCTCTTCTTTGAGCTGCCTCGAGTGCGCTCGCTTTTGTGCGCATTCCATCCGCGCCACATCCGATGTCCTTTCATGGAACAACGCTGATCTTCGACCGAGAACGACAGTGGTTTCTTTTGGATGTTTCGAGCGCGCGGACTCGCGGGCGGAAAGGGGTGGCTACCTGGGAACGTGGTATTTTCATATGTTGACCAGGACATTTCTGCGAGCTAGGCGCGAAAATTCAGAAAATCTTTTTTTGAGGGGAAGAATTTAAATATGTTAGCTTTCTTAGTACATTCACCAAAAATGCAAAAATTCAATTAGAATTTCCTTTAAAACACTTTTACGTAAATTCGTTGAAAGTTTGGCTTTTACGTAATTTGTTTCGCGTGTGTAGTCATCCATATCAGCTTGTATGTTTCCAATCGATAACACGAGAAAGCTAGATCATCCCCCTACCGGATTGTGTTCCTATCTCCAGCTCAGTTCTCGCGATTTCGAAAAGTCAGCACGGTTAACGACGACGTCGACGAAGTAGCCGGCATCGCTGACTAATTGCCGGCGAGCAGCGGATAGCTAAAGCCCTTAGAGCGGAGTACGGTGCGCGCACAAAGGGCGGAAGAACCGTCGAACAGAGCAGTCGCCCGCCGCGGAATCAACGGCTCATTCAACGGCGTACGATTCTTTCGCCCGACCGGAAAGTGACGAGAGAGAAAGAGAGGCGGAAAAGTTAAGCTCGGGATCCACGCGTCGCTTAAACAGGCGGAATGCCTGGCTCTGTGTAGGACATACACATATATACACGAACAGAAAGGGGCGCGCGCGCGTGCGCTTCGCAAGGGGTGAAACGGAGAGAACAGATAGATGCCGAGGATGTGAACGGGACAGAGGCTGGATATGGACGGTGGGGAGGGTTGTAAAGAGGGGAGGGCGCGAGGAGGATGGGGAAAATGAGGAGTCCTGTCTGTGGTTTGTCCGACAATGCAAACCGGCTTTCTCATATCGCTGCGTTGTTTCCATTGTTCCGGCGACGGTTTGCGCGCGGGGGAGGGTTGTTAGTCATTAGTCCATGCGGGTGGTGGAACGAAGTCGGAGCATCCGGAAAGGGTGGCACAGGGGTTTATCCGTCGCCGCTTAACGCCGATCGTCATCGTGCGATCTCCGTCGTTGTCGGATGAATCCCCGTGACTCTCATAACGAGTAATTTGCCGTCGTCGTTGCCATCGTCGTCGCGCGACATCGCGCTATTAAAAAGCGGCGAACTCTCGTCTGCGAAGTCCGCCGGTTTCCAAAGTCTCGTATTCGCAAGCGCGCATCGTCACGAAGCTATCTTAGAATCGCGATTACGTTTAGTATTTGAACTTTGAAGCCGAGTGACTGAATCGATATCCTTGAAAATTGATGTCTTAATTATGCATCACATTTGTAAAGAGTGGACAAATGATAATCCTATGCGAAGCGAGAAATCTCGTATCTCTGCTGATAAGTTGAATCGTGTTTAGTAAATGTTTACGTTGCGTATTGCAGATACAAAGATGAACCGTAATTTCCTGTCACAATCGGATCATGTGGATCACGCGGCATGCAATTGGCCAATAAATCGACAGTGTTGGCACGAAACGTTGTTCTACAGGAATTTCAATTGCCAATGGAATTACTGAAATGTAAAACGGATAAAATGCGTAAAACGGATGATGCTAAACGGATTGTGCGGCACCTTTGTGCGACGTGACGTCATAGTTTTCATCGAGAAAATGCGGGTACGAAGTTGCGCGCAAATACTTCTCCAACGGCAACCGCAAGTTGCAAAACCGCGCTGTTGGTTTTCAGTTAATAAAAAGCTCAAATATTTATAAATCTTATTGCGCCGAGTTTTAGCGTTAAAAGGATTGGTAGAAAAAATACAGTTTTTTTTTAAATTCATGTGATATGTATGAGCCACATTTTTATAAATTTCTCATGGATATTAATATTCGTTATAGCGAGGCAACGTAGATTGATACAATTTCGCGTGATCAGAGATTTCTGGCGCTGTGTGTATACAACAACATAAATTTAATCTCCGTAACAGTACCTAAATCTGATCTGCGCGTCCTGCTACCTGCAGTGGATTATTAATCGAAAGTTCTCTCTACGGCTTCCACTGCGTCGATTCTCTCGAGACCTTTGTACTCGCGATCTCTGCGCTTTACGATTTCATTCTTTACTTTACGTCTTAGTTTTGATACCCACAGTCAACATGAAATACCGCGATATCTTTAAAATTCTATCGAGATAAAATACAGCCGACGGATTAAATGACGGCATTTAATTTTACTGCACTCGAAACTCGAACCTACGTGGAAATCCCACCGCCCCGTATTGTTCGCTTCTCAAATATTACTCTCTCTCTCTCTCTTCAAAAGTAAAAAATATGATTAAATTTTGCACATGCTGCTTTTAGTCTCTTCTTTATTCACAAAATGGTTAAAGGAAAATAAAGCGCAAATGGAAATGGCACGAGAAAAAATGGATGTATGAACTATTTATGTGCCTAAAGCTTAACGTCTGATTGTGAGAATACCTTCAAATTATATCACCCATTTCTTCTAAAACCACGGTCTGTTATCTGTTATCCTTTCATTGAAATAGAAAATGACTAAACAACTTTTCAGGTAGAATAGGTCATACTGCCAACTCTAGAATGTCGCATGCGTAACTCTACGTACAATGCGTTGCGCAGGCCCTACCGGCGCAGCAGCCGAGCAAAATTATCTTCGTTACACAGTAAGGCGCACCCGCGTTAATTACCTGCGTCAGCAGCGCTTGTCCATTTAATTGAGCCCGAGTATCTGCGATCGACCGTTAATTATTTCGTATTACGGAATAGCTAATCTACGATTAGCCGGCCATTATCTTGTCCCTGCAATCTGATTTCTAGTTGAGCGGCTTATCACGATGTTACCGTGCGCGATCGCGCATTTATTCGGCGCGTGTCAATCGATGCCGGAAAGATTAATGTATTATATAAACGACCGACGCGGCCGCGGCATTTTTGTTAAAATATAAATGCACTCCAGCAAAATTGATCCGTAAATGGTGGTGGAAGGTAGCGCATCGAGCCCCGGGACATCCCAGTTGCGCGTTAACTGCGCGAACTTCGAACGATAAAGCTTAGCCGTTAAATTTCGGCGTGTTTCCCTCTTCTCTTCCAGCCCGCGCCGTTCGGAAATTTATCCGCTTTACCACATCAGAGATTAGCTAGTTCGTCGATGGTAGCGTAGATCCACAGCGCCGTAGGTTTAAATAATATTAACGCACACTCGCACACAATGCACGCTCGCGAATTGTTCATGATTTTACGTGAAATTGCGGTGGACGGTAACATTAGTCTATATCTCGACGCGTTATCGGTGACAAAATCACACCTGCGATTATATCGTTAGGTCGCACGTGGCCGCGAGTTATCAATAAGCGGAAACTCGCGTCGAAAATAACGGATGGTAGAACCGATTAATTATCCAGCGCTCGCCTCTTCATCTGATTCTCGCGTTTCTCGTAATTTTGCAATAAATCCTTTCCTGCAGCCGCGTGCGTATCGCGAGTCGTCTCTTTTAGTTTCGCAACAGCGCGCGGCTTATTTTTCCGTTGAAAATCCGCTAATTCCGCGAGATACGTGGTTTTTGTTCCGTCCCAACCAACCCTCGTTCCTCTCTCTCGTCCCCTCGCCCGACCTGCGGCTTATAATGAGCGTGAAAGCTGCCTTAAAACGCACGTAAGTAGCGTCATTATTCGGCTCATACTGAGCCGCGTTATTACGTTAAACGAGCTTGCATATTTGCGTGCGTAAAGAAAATAATTATATCGCGATACGTTAACGTGGTTAAATACGGCCGACCTTTCTCTATATATTACAAGATTACCGCGATCTCTCCCGTAATTTTTATATTAAATTGCACGAAATACAAGTATACCGTTGTGCTCAAACACTTTCGGATACACCGGAACAAAAGCGCGAAATTTGTTCCACGCGCAATCAAAAAATGAGTGCCTATTTCCGAAACGCGATTGCATCACTGATCAAACTATGCTCGTTGCGCGATAAAACATTTTGCCATTTTACGTATGCGCTGCTATATAATATAAACAGTTTCAATTATTTACGAAATAATATTGTCGCTGTATTATATTTTTCAGCTTGAGGCGTCAATCGCAAAATTATAACGAAACAAATGCTTGCTCGCGGATTGCATTGTCCCTGTGAGATCGGATCCGAGCCGCGTTTCACGCACGAGAGCGGATACTTCCTCTTTGGGCATTGTCAAAGGTCAATACCGAAAATTGCTCTCGGGCACCGATGCTTTTCATTCGTCATGCCTGCTTGCTTTATATCCGCACCGTACAATTTTCTACCCGCCACATACACTCGTGTCCGGAGTTAAACGATATTTTGGGCGGTCAACCGTAAAAAAAGAGAAAGAGAAACAAGCGAGCATATTAAAGCTAAGCGGGTCTCTGTCATAAAAAAGAAAATATCGCTTGACCATGTCGATCTCTCGTTATACGTCGCCGTTCGAGATGGTCGCCTCGACCTCATTTGCTCGATCGCGACCACTCGAATTCGTTGAAGTTCGAGAGAACCCACGATGAATTCCACGTCAGGAACACACGCAAAGAGACGAGCCCGTGACACCCGTATTTCATTGTACGTATTTCATTGTACGTGCGGTGCACATGCACCATCGACCCGAGGGTCGATCGAATACGCTTGATTCCTTGGGCGACGCGACGTACACTTGGGCTGGATAACAGGGGGTCATAAATCGGCGATACTTTACGGCAGACCACCAACTTACTAAACTGCCTCCGAAAGAAACTGCCCGAAACAGCCGGGATCGTAAAGACGGCCGTTTGCAGGCGGATTTAATCTAGGGTTTCCGAGGGAGAGATTTCGTCCCTAAAGCCACCGTATGCCGAAAATAAGAATGGCTCTCCCATTCTTCCCCTCTTTCCCTCGCGCGGTATGCGAGCTGTTCCCCTCCTGGCCAAGCATATACACATATTTCCGTACTTCCTATGTAAATTAGCCTCGCGCAAGCTTTGTGGTTCGTTGTTTCTTCGGATGCGGGAGTGATCCGTCTCGGAGGATCGCCCGGAACGCAAATTCGAGGCGCCTGAGTGTCGAGATTCGGTCGAGATCTGTATCCGTATCCGAGGACTTTCATTATTATTCCGAAACCGAGCTTCAAGAATCGCGAGATTGAGGTAGAGACAGAGCTGGAGACAGAGAATATTCGCGAGCTAGATCCTCCGCGACGGGATCTTTGAACAAGTGAATTAATCCAAGGTCTCCGGGCGCGCGCACACAGCAAGTTCGCAGACTCGGATACGGAATCGCGGCAAGAAACCACGTTAATTTCGGCGTGCTTGGCAGCCGCACGGATTTCGCTCTCTCGTATTCTCCAGAGTAACCCCGAAATTTTCGGGATTCCTTCGAAATATACCGACTCCAGGGGGGAAGAGCAATCCCGACAATTCCAGACACTATACATTTCGCTGTCTGCCGATCGCCTGGCCGAGTCTCCGCGTTTTTCCAATACACACGTGCCTCATCGATACATCGTCCGCGTCAAAACTTTTATCGAAAACGCATTCAGCGTCCATCGTTCGACACATACAACACCGAGCGTTTTACGAGCCGCTCTCACGCGTTTTCCGGACTGATCGGTCGGGACTTCTCCCTCGCGCGAAACGCCCGCGCCGGCGTCGCGCGTGTGAATCCGTGATGGATCGCGGATCTCTTACCCTTTCTGATTCCCGTCTCTGTCTGTTTCTCGTGGCTTTAACGATGATTTAATCCGAGGCTTATAAATGCTGTCTTGGGAAATAGTCGAGGGGGCTCGGTCGGGAACCGCAGTGCGGTTAACGCCATGCGAGTAGATCCCGGCACGGTATACGCGTATACATAAAGCGGAGCCAACCAGCCAAGCCAGCCAAGCCCGCCAAGCCCGCCAAGCCTGCCAGGCGGCAGGAAATGCGCGCGAGAAGGAGCGGCGCGAGTGGAGTAAGACGGAAAGAGGGACGACGCTCGCTCTCTAACAGGACACACCGGTACAAAGACCGAAATGCAAATACGTATTCTGTGTACTTAGGAAGCGGTAGCCTCAGTGAGCCTCATGCATAGAGATTGTACGTTGTCCGTGTAAAATCGACCCACGGCCGCGCCGGCCTTCGCCCTCTCTCTCTCTTTGTGTGTGTGTATGCCGCTTTCCTCTTCTCTCTTACTTCCCTCTTTCTTCCAGCCTCTCTCCATCCTTCTCCACCTAGCGTTTCTTTGCCTTTCTCTCTCTCTCTCTCTCTCTCTCTCGTACCTCCTGTCCTTTCCCTCTCCCGCTTTGTTAACGTGCGCTCACTCGACGCTAGTGGATTCGCCAAATTACTACCCTTTCTTATCCGATCTTTGAACCCCACCGTCGGCATTTCCTTCCCCGCTCCATGAGGGCGCAAAGTTAATTCAGATTGCCTCGAAAAGCGTCGCCGTCGATTCTTTTGGCGCGTGCTGAAACACGGGTCGCGCGATCAAATGTCATCCGAGAGAGACAGAAAGGGAGATAGAGAGAAAGAGGGAGGGAGGGAGCACGCATCGAATCAAAATGAACTCTACGGCCGAGTGTTTTGTTTGCAGCGTGCGGGAACGCGCATACAAAGCAGGATGCCACGTCGAACTGCGGCGGATAGGTATCAAACGGATTAATTCATCGCGGACGATAAAGTCCGGCGTTTAAAATTTAAATTTAATTGCCCGTTACCACTTTCATCGCGCGGGGTGCATCGCGCGGGCGAGCGCGCGATTAAGTACCACTCATATTTCTCATGAATGATTCAGGAATCACATTACTGGCGGTGGCGTATCGAGAGATGGTTAAGGTACCGGCCGGCCGGCCGGCCGATATCGTATGCTGCGACATATGTGTCCACTTAATGAATGTAATCGCAACCCCTGCCCGTTATTTGCGAGCTGGCCGTCAGTCGCGAAATACACAAGTTCTAATGGTAACAAGCTGATCATGCGATCATGCCAACAGTTTGTGTTCTTTCTGATACATTGACATCCATAAACCAGTTTATGACACATTTCATTTAATGGACAATAGAATAATGTTTTAAAATATTACGGGGATAAAAGTAAAATAAATAAGACGTGCTAGCACACATTGAAACAATTATAAAAATTATACTTTGAACGTCGGTGGAGAGAACTACCGTAAATAAAAAGAAAATGTAATATATTCTCTTCCGTCAAGAGAATATAGATTCACGCGGGGTCGTATGGCATTTGTTCGCTGCTTCAACATCCGCTTGTTAAATAAAACGCCAAGTTTACGAAACGAGCGGATAATTGACGTTAAAGCGCGAACCGCGAGCGAGGGCGCCTCGCGCGTTGCGTTACACGCTCGCGACTGCAGGGAAATTATTACGGCGGGATAATTTGAAATAGGGAGTTTGTTGACGTTCAATTACCCCTTAAAGTTTGTGAAAGAATACGTAGGCGAAGCGCACACGGGGGAGATGCGAGGAGGATAAAGCCGAGCGCGCGGAGGAGGCTGCGTCGCATCCGGCGCGCCGCAGCGCACGTCTTTTGCATGCTTTTATCTCGTTTACGCATCTGCTACTGGGGGTTGCTCGAGCTGCAGCGCCGCTATAACGACGGCATTCTTGTCTATCATGATGCTTCCCTTTCACGATGCAAATGTCTATTTGCCGTCGGTGCGATCGCGAGATCCCCGCTTTCTCGTGCCCGTGGATCTTTTAATTTAAGCGCTCCTTTTTCTTCCCCAAGCTCATCTTTCACCGTGAACGTCCGTGCCGCGCACGAACTATCGTCCGCGTAGAAGAGAGAATTATATCAACGAGCCGAGCGGAAGCACAAGCTCGTCTTTCACTTATATTTGCAACTACGTTGATACCCGCTAACTTGATATTCGCCGGTGTATTTAGGTAGCGCAAGTGGAAACGGACTTCTCTCTACAGACCGTGTTCGCGCAGTAGTTGAAGACGAGGACGAGCCGGTGCGCGATGCGAGTAGAATGCGAAAGGATCTAATATTTGAGATGTAACGTGCACCTACGCCGTGTTATGCTTTATAACATAAATCAGGACGTAATTATTCCATACTGTTTGAGCGACGAGCTACACATATGATTTTACTAAGAACCTCGTTGAATTTTGTTAGCGTTTCTGCATGACTATTCCGCCGCATGGAACTCAGAACATACTAGGATCTGAATAGAATGCATTAGAATTTAAATGCATCTAGGACCGACCCCGGACAAAAGTGTTGTGGAAACGCCGAATATTACGGAGCTTGTACACAGGGAAGAAAATTACGTTCCGTGCTCCTGGTAGTATTAGAGCAAACATATTCTACGTCCCGTCTCTTTCAGACACGTACGATTACTGTAAACAATTTCGTGCGAATAGAGAGAGCGTGAGCGTGAATGCTCGTCGAGTGAGCTAGCACGTGAATTATTAGAATTCTACTAACAATTGCGAAAACAATGTCGGCAATGAAATGCGAAAGTTCTCATATATAAAGAGGTTCTTCTTCACTTTCGGAATTTCCAAATAAATATTACATCTCACTAAAAATACACACGAAGCAGATAAATAAAACGTAATTTTTATATAAAAGTATTAAAGTTAAAAATGTAAAAGTCATCATTCAAAAATAAAAAGTATTATTCAAAAGTTCAAAAAGCACTGTAATTAATTAATACAATAAAATAATTAATGAATTAATTTGCGTATATTTGAAATATATTCACATTTTATCTACAAAAGTAATATATTTAATTATCACCGAGTAGATATTACATAATTTTATGTCGGTTCCAGTAAACTAAAGACAACGAGATTTTACGCATTTTCACCGTGTCATAATCTTTTTTTTATTCTACTACGAGAGCGTGCTGATAAACGCTACGGCAGCGTCGACCAGCATTAACATTTCGGTGGACTTTTCTGTGATGGTTGACAGGCTGCCAGCGTGCGTTTCACATGACAGTGATTTGCTTTGTGGTTCACGTCGAATGAATTTGCGGTACCCGTCGCCGCGGGCGTGTGCGGTTTCATATAATTACGCACTTAATTGCTTATATTGCGAGGACCCGTTGATGACGGAACCATCATCTCTAACCGCGTATGTATTAGTCGCCATTCGCAAATTGATGCTAACAAATGCTTTCATATTCTGTTACGGCAGCGTGTGTGCGTTGCATTACGGTCGCATTGCGAAGACAACAAAATGTAATTATGTCCGGCTGTTGATCGTTGTAAGCGAGTATCGTTTATCACCGATTCAATTCGGCCGAAATTTTATTATAAATATATACGTTCGTAGTATGAGTGCGTTTCCGAAAGTGGCCAATCGATGTCGATAATCCGTTAAACTTTATAACGTACGTCGCGCACACACACGTGCGTAAGAACCCATAATAAATCGATTGTCGCCAAGTGCAATTGCGATCGGCATGATTATGACCGTCGCATTGTCCCCGCCACGCAAGGTTGATCATTCGTGAATGATGCGGCATATATTTCAAGCGGATCATTAAGTGCCGTGTCCTGCTATGCGCGCGCGTATACGTTACGTTATCGTCTCGGAAATCGGTAGCTGTTACACAATGCGCACCGTCGACAAAACGAAAAATGCTTCGTTTGCGCGAGATCTCGGCAGATCGGGGAAGAAGAGCCGAGGGAATAAAGAAAACGAATCTAGGAGTGAGACGTAAAAACATAGAAAGGCAGCTGGAGGAGGAGGAGGAGGTCCGTTCGTTCATTGAGCGGGACGCGCAATTTCGATTCCCTGAAAGCTCCTCGTTCGGAAGCTCCGAAGCTCCGAAGCTCCGAGCGAGCGAGCGACGGGTCTACGTTCCGCGGATAGTGACTAAAGTTTCTCAAGGAGTCTTACGTGGCAGCCGACAGGTGGATAGAAGCTTCTTTCCTGGCATACCAATTACGAGGGTGGAACAAGTAATTGTTTGTCCGTACCCTACACCAGCGCGTGAAGGGTAGACCAATAGACTCGCGGACGCGCCATAGTCGGCGTGTTCGGTGGCGACGGTGGTGTTGGTGGTGATGGTGACGTTGCCGATGGTGGTAGTACTTCGTAGTACGAAGAGGTAGTTAGGTCGGGAATAGTGGTGCAGCAGTAAGGTTGATTGTGTAGGGCGAGAGAACGGGGCTGAGAGGGCGAAAGAGAGGGTGAGGCAGGGTGGAGGTAGTAGTAGTGGTGGTGGTGGTGGTGGTGGTGGTGGTGCGGCCGGGCTGAACGACGGAGCCGCATGGTCCGGGAGAAACGGAGACGGACTATCCCCGTTCCTTCAACCCTCCCCCTCGACTAATGAGACCGCGCGGTTACATCAGAGGCCGGGGACAAATTGAAACGTACGAGCCTAGAGGGGCCACCGCACAGAGAAGAGAGAGAGGCGGAGGAGAGCGAGAGAGCGACCTCCTAATGCGTGAAACTATGGAAACCCTCACACCGCCAACATCCGCAGCCCGTTAACACCGTTTCTGCCGTGGCGTGTCGGCGCAGAGCCTGGCGATTCTTGAATTTCGCTTCGTTCTGCCCCGGAGAACCAAGACACGCGGGAAAAATGTGGAGTCGGACAACGATGTGAGGAATCTCGGTGGAAATCACGCAATGTCGAACATCAATTTGCTTTGGGATGACAATAGCGGCGAAGAAAGAGAGAAAAACGAGGAAAGTGAGAAGAGCGTGGTACGAGCGATTAGTTGATTTCTCACGTTACGCCGTCGTCACGTGGTTGTCCGCTTCTATAATTGATATTAGATCGATTCCGTGACGTTCCCATATATTTCTGCAACCAACTGCCTAATGTAATTTGTTCATTGAAGCACCCGTTTTTACGATCGACGTTGCTTCCCACGAGTGTAACGTGCGTGCGCTGGCCCGATGCTGGGTTTCCTCAGAGAGAACCGGCGCACAGACCGTAAACATGATACTCTTAACGTTCTTCCCCGACGGACACCATCAGGCGCCTTAATGCCCATGTAATTATTCTTCGTACGTGCACGCGGTGTTAACTATCCCCATCGAAACTCCCGCCCGACGGGGATACACCCTCGGCGAGTCGCTAACCACGAGGTTCGGTTATTGACGACGGGGGTGGAGCGCGGTACCGCAGTGCGCGCGACCTCGCGCTCCGGCGAGGAGTCGGAAGCCGCTACACAGGCAATAAAGCTGGCTAGAGCAGGCTTGAGCAGGTAGTGGATAACGGTAGCGGCAAGCATGACGGTACGACGGTACGACGATGGTGGTGGTGGTGGTGGTGGTGGGTTGCAGTGATGGTGGTGGCGATGGTGGTAGTGAACTGATGCCGATGTGTGTGCGTTTGGAAACGCGCGTCTGCGAGGGTGAGAGGGAGCGTAGGTGAGCGTGGGTGGAAGCGAGCAAGCGAGCGAGGGCGAATAGACACTGTCGGGGGAAACGAGAATGGATGCGGCAGCAGTCTAGCATGCAAAATGCTGCGTCGACGTTATCACACCGCCAGAGATTAAGGGGCTGACGCGGTGGATATCGGACGGAGGCTGCAGCGACGGTGGTGGTCCCTTCTCTCGGCGCTCTCCTATTCTTCGTATACTCTGCAGAGTTTTACTTGGCAGACATCCCGCGCACACCGTGTCCTTATTGTTCTCCTTCCCTTCCACCGTCCCGTCATCGTTACGCTCTGCTGTGGCAGCGCACGGCGCTGTATCCCGCGCGCTTCATCCCTCTGCGACCCCGAAGCGGAAGATTTTTTCCCGCCCGGCCGGCGTGTCTTTCGCGCGCGCTACCGGGACGCTGTGTCCCCGCACCGGCAAATTAGTATTAGATTGTTAACCGCCGGAGATAATCAATCTTATGCTCGGTATGACACGCGTCACGTACGTAATCTCACCTCCGTGTTTCCTCCTCCCCTGCCCGGTCACCCGCTCCGCTGTCCCATATTCCTCGCGGAGATTCGCCGCCTTCGGCTCTTCGACACTGACGTATACTCGATACTAACGACGATATCCGTCAGGTTGGCTTTTCTTATTGCACGGAGTCGAACTATTGCACGTACCATCGTCCGTCGATTTTTAATTCTTTTTCTCTCTTTCCTTCCGTTCAATTACACCGGGAAGGAACGTCCGGGAGAAGTCGCGGCTTAAGAAAGTACCTTGCGCGCGTTAAAGGTCTTTAATGCCGGAGATTCGCGTTATCCCGTCGATTCTGTCCTCGATTCCGACGCATTCACCGTTTTAGTCCCCTCGGATATTTCGTTTAGCTCGCGAAATTTCAGTTGGCAGATATCCAGCCGGCTACCTGCAGCGTCGTCGTTATTGTTCGCCATCTTTCCGTCACGTTTTATTACTGCCTGGTGGTGGTACTAGCGCCGCTCTAGCAGACCCATCGCGCCGGGGGTCTTTCTTATTTTCCACCTCGTCATTCCGTACCTCGTTCGGGCTACTCCCTCGGGCGCAATGTCTTTTAACAAAGCTGCTGCAGACGTAGCTGCCGCGCGATACACGTTAAGCCGTTCAAACTGGAATTTATTTACGTAACCACCCTCTCGCGCTACTTTGCCGCTTCATTCGTTTCTCTCCGTGGACACACAATTCTCAATTCGAAGCGTTTCGACTTTATTTTATCAATCCGCGAACGATCCGCGGAAAACAGCTTGGATCAAGATCGATCTTTTCAATTATGTGTAGCATCACATTATGTAAATATATAATTAATTATATCATTTAATATATACAATTATTTACATCGCATTATATAAATTATAAATATTTCGTTGCGCATTTTTAGAACAGTTACAATTGCTGAAAATAAATCAAGTGCATTAATCGTATATAAAGATGTAATTGAACAAGACAATTTCTTTTAGAAGTAAACCCGTTTGTACCATTTGCGAATTCCTCGAGATTCTGCATCTGATTAATCTGAGTTTGATTGTCATATTATCGCGTGTATTAACGACGCTCACGACTATCGCACCGAGTAACTCTGCACGAAGTTTCATCTCGTCGCTGTATGTTCTGACTACATCATCGACTCAAACTACTGGAAGGACATGCGTCAGAAGTGCGCGATATGTACGGCAGTCACGTAGGGAATTGAACGCTCCGAGACGACGTCCTCATACCAGGACGCGATTCAGCAGGAACGCTGTCGGAGCGTTCCGCTCGCTTGCAGAAAACGTGAGACTAAACGAAGCACGGACAAATGAAATATCTCGGGCGTTCAAACACATCACCGTTCTTAATCGTCCGCTCGAGCTCTACCGTCTGTAACTTGATCTTTGTTACTTAGCCGCGAATCTTAATCAAAACCGTGATTAAGAATTCCGTTTTAAATAAGAGAAAACGAAAAAGGAAAAATAAATTCGTAAATGCGGACGCGCTTTATTCAGACGACGGTGGTCTGGAAAAAATTCCAAATACTTGAAGATCCATTTCGGGGGAGTTAACGTTCCGCGCGCGGACAAAGCGTTTAATCTCGACCGGTCGACGAACCGACGCGGCGAATGATTCTCGTCGAGGAAACCACGAGACGAGCGCACACGGCGAAACTACCCGCGAAGACCGTCTACATCGCCGGAAGACGGTATCCACGGTAGAAAAACACGCTGGTGTGCTTGAGCTTACAACAAGAAAGACGTCTCCCTCCCTCTCTCTCTCTCTCTCTCTTTCTTTCCTCTCTCTATTTTTCTCTTGCTTTGACGTGTGCTTCGTATTTATTTCCACGGTGAAGAGACGAGCGCGAGCAGGAAATAACGGAGAAAAGAAGAAAGAAAGCGGAGAAGATCAAGCTGGCAGCGTGCGGCAAGAAGGAAGACGCCGAGGGAAGGCGAATAAAGGCGGAATATGAAAGCGGTGGTGGCGGGTGAGGGTGAAGAGAGGACGCGAGGGAAAGAAAGGAACAGAAGCGTAACGCCTTGGATGGGTTGCACCACTCGTTATAGGCCGCGGTGCAACGGCGAAAAGACGGGGTAACGAAAGAGAGAGAGAGAGAGAGAGAAAGGGAGGGTGGAAACGAGCGCTGAAACGAGCAGCGAGAGCGAACTCGCGATGGCGAGGTCGGCGCTCGCGGGGCGGGAGGAGGTTAGATGCGGAAGAATGAAACGACGAGGTTCCATAGGGTGGTCTCGGCCATGAGGCTGATAGGGTTGTATTGTGGCGATATGACGGCGGTGACCCGAAGTCGACGAGCGTTTTGCGAGCTCCTCTAAGCTCACCGCTCCTTCTGCGCTCGTTCTACCGCTTTCCCTCCGCTCATCTCCCTGCCTTCTGTCACGCTACGCCGAGTTTCTTCTTTATCTATCCTCTATCTGCGTCGTCTTTATTCCAGGTACCGTGTCTCACCCCGCGGGCTCCCGATATCCCTAAACTAAATACTGCCGATGACAGTCGCGCGCTTCCGTCAGAAAAGCTGTGCTAGCGTCTTCGAGAAGAAGAAAACAGGGAGAAATATCCGTATTGCAGAAGCTACGATTCGACTCTGTCCTGCTCGCTTCTTTCTTTTCTCTCTCTCTCTCTCTCTCTCTCTCTTTGTTCTTTTATACGCGTCCGTCCTTTTTTATTTCATCTTTGCATAGTTCTCTACGTAATGCAGAATATTGCTTACTACCGGGTAACGTGAGACAGAGTTGGGAATATGCGAATGCGGAAATGCGACGCGATGCAAAAATACGCGTCTTCAGTGAGATCTTTGGGAATAATATTTAAATGTCACAGCTGTGCTCTTTACTTGCTCGAGCTAGTGACATGGCAACTTTCGGTAAATGTAGAATCTATTGTAAACTAAATATCTTTTTACAGAGCGCACACACGAAACGAACCTGCGCAGATATGTGTTGTTTTAAACGCAGATTACAATTAAAAAGCTCGAACTCGCAGATTTGATGGAATGCGATGGAAGTTTAATTAAATCGCCCGCGGAAGGTCTTCGTGCGGTCTCTATTTTGTCGAGCGCATTTATAATTTAAATCGCAGCATCGGGGATGAGAGTGGCCGGGAATGACGCTGGCCATAAACGGTTACAATGACTATATGGCATGCACGACGTGCGACGTGGCTTAGTCTGAACGGCTCATAATTGCTTTCCGATTAGATACCGTCGCGTACCAATAGCGTTATTTTCAATTCCACGCTACGCTCCGTGCGCGACACGCAGCGCGTATCGACAGCTATACCGAGGCAAATTCAACAGGCGGCCATGTGCGCGGGGTCTTTGTGCACTTTTCCGATTAATAGGAAGGGAGGAGAGACCAGGACTGACCACGCGCGCCAAGTATACAATTCCGCCGACGTGATATGCGACATTTCGCTTCCTTGAAACCGCACATGCACCGATCGACCGAATGCGCGATCATTAAGATCGCTTTTTCCTCCTGTCGTATCGATCTCGTTCGTTTTCAATTTAACTGTGTCAATAAAAATACCTGCGCTGCGAGAAGTAATTTCTAAGCATGAAAATGCACCTATCAGCCGTCCCTATGTATAGAGTACGTAAAGTATGTACGTACAGAGATGCTTTAAGAAAGTTTCACAATTTTTATAAAGTTCCCCATGTTCCGTAACACTGATTCTTTTCAGAGTGTGGGAAGAAAAAGGAGAGGAGCGTGACGCGTCAAGAAGTACAGAGAAAATTCTGTGAAGGTCTCGGGAACTTCTCGAGTCCCCCCTGGGTGTCTGTGTTAATCACAACGTTAGTGATTCCCGCAACATTGGTTCTGTTATCAAGATCGATGATCGTCGCAATGAATTACTTTTAATCTCTCTTGTTGCGAATTGATTTTTATTTTTCCCCAGCTGTTTTTCCTCGGACAATTGTTTCGATGAATGGCCCCGCGCTCGTAACTGCGGCATCAATGAAATCTCGGTCGTTCGTATTAAAGGCAATAAGCGAGTTCTTGCGCAATTTCTCAATCCACCTACGGCACCCCATCGTGACATTGCGATTCGCGGCTTTAAAATCATTGCGCCGTTACGGTCAGGCGTTTACGGCATCTCGAAAGGCATGTCTTGTCCGGCCGTCCGAGGAAAGCGATAAATTGACCGGTGCGAGCGACGGTTTGGCGCATTCCACGTCGTAGATCCATTGTGGTCCGAAGGATTACTCGGCGGTTGAATGGATGGCGGTCGGACGTTCTCGGGCTACTCTCGTGCTCGTAGGTACACCATTAATTACGCGCCGTAATTAAACATTGTGTCGAATTATCTTCCTTCTTCTTGCCGGTCGACCTGGCCACGCCGGGAGGACACGTCGGGAAGGGGCGGGTTAGCGGCCGGGGCGCGCCGCCTTTTGTCGATATATAGCTCATAATCTTATATCCGCGCGGAAGCTAATTTAATGTACGCGCGCGTTACGTAAAAGTTTCGCCGGCAAACTAAACGTCGGGGCCCTCGAGCTTATTCATGTCGGCGGATTAAACTTCGCCGCTGGAATCCCGCTTCTCGGGAGGATCTTTTGTGGTATATCACTTTGATACAGCTCCGGGGTAGTGGTGGAAGCAACGTATCCGCTCGTTACGCAGCGAGCGGCCATTTTCGAGAAGATTTCTCAAACATCGAGACCCCATTATTCGCTCGCCTCGCGTTGGATAACTTTGGGTAACGTTGAGAGAGAGAGAGAGAGAGAGAGACTCGTGTTTAAAAAGGATGAACAGAGTTCCGGGTCTGATTGCGAGGTTTTTCTCTCCCGGATATCACGAGAAGTATGCCCGTGCAGTATTTATCAAGTATAGCTCCGACAAACAAAGCGCTCGCGAATTATTAGCGAAGAGTTCGCCTCGCGGCAGCGAGATCTCTCCCCCTCGCGCGCGTTTTCCCCGTCTCGGCTCTACGCGGCTACTGGATAAACACTTTGATTTATGCGACACCCTACTCCCGATAAGGATAAACCAGCGCGCCGAGAGGAGAACGGGCGAGCCAGAGGAGGCTTCAACCAGCTCGACAGAGTGCAATCCAGGAGATTCTTTTGCATTTCTTATCACTTTCTCAGCTTCGCATCGATTTGCGTCTTTCTCGTCTTCTTTTCGCGTCTTTCTTCTCTTTCAATCGCGCATATTACGCATAACACATTAAAAAGGTTGATTTTTCGTTCGCACGGTACGTCGAGAAAACTTGGCGAGACCGTGCAAGCAAAGTCTCCTTCCGCTTTTATTGCGAAACGCACGATTTGCGGAAATATTTGGCGAAAAATGATCGCTGCGAGAAATTTCGGAAATTCGCGATGTGTAAGCTCGCAGGTGGAACATATAACTCGACAAGGAGGGTTTCCGGGAGATGTGCACGTATATATATATATATATATATATGTATATAATATATAAATTTAACGCGGCATAAATTTTCCCATGCGGTGCACTGCACGAAATACGATATGTATATATCCGCGTTCTCTGCGCGCGACAGTTCCTCCCCCGTCCGTCTCACCCTGTCCCCAAGAAATAATGAAATTTTTCTTCTTTCTCCACCGCATCGTGTTTGAAGACCCGACATCGACGAAACTTGCACGAAGTATCCGATAATATTTTCCACGCTAATGATAATGCAGTCGACGTGTACGTGCATGCGTGTCCGTGTCCGTATCTGTGTGCAATAATGTCGTGAAATCGATGGACGTGCAATATCCGCGCTAACACAATCGATTATTCGCTGCTGCCAATTATTACTCTACGACTAAAGGCACTTGACCGATTAGCGCCGTTAGACACTACTCTCCATGGCTGATGCATTTCAGAAGTGCTCTTTGCTCTCCTCCCCCATCCTCCCCCCCTTCATCCGCCCGACCCCCGTGCCTGTTAACTTACCTCCTAATCGGATCGAGGGTAAATTACTCTCGCATCATGGTGAATTCGGGGCAATTAGCATTTTAGAAAATAGTATGCTTGACCAACTTGTTAACGACTTGTTCAGCTGGGAAAAATGTTAACAAGAAATGCAAATCAAGTTATTTCCAAGTGGCTCGGAAAGCGATATGTATATTCGCGCGATACGTCATCGATCGCGTAATGTTGTTACGTTAACATCGTTACAGACGAATTTTGCGATCAACCAGGCACGTAATAAGACACTCGATATTCTCTGGCTTCCCAATCCCGACAACATTGCGTTTCAATGGCGACGGGAAATGGCGGAAATAGATTTCGTTGCGTGCCCGTCGATCCCGACGAGCCCGCGGATTCACGATTCTCGCGTTACATTGCGGCCGCGCGATTATCCTGGAGCCGCGAATATTGTCGATTTCACTTTGTTAAACGACGTCACGAGTCAGTTTACACGATCGCTACCACCGCCGGCTATTTTCGGCTCCGTAAGATCAATATCTCGTTTCATACAACGGAATATTTCTGACGAAATTGAATTTCGCGGGCGCGCACCGCGCGTTTTGCTGCATCGATTTCTGTTATGCGTTTCGCGAAACTTCACCTGATAGTGAATTAACACATATCAAAGTGTTGGACGAGGAGAAAGGAGAAAAACTGCGCAAATTGAGATTGCAGTAAAATAAAAGGAAGAAACGAGGGCAACAATAACACGCGAAGTAACACGAATACAAATATATAAATTCTGTGTTAAATAAAATATCTATTTTTGGCAGTGCGGAATGTACTGTATCACGTATACGTTACGAAGCTAGAATATCTACAAAGCAATACAATTCCGAAGTGTAAAACAGTTTCATCCCATGTGTCTTATTAAAACAGTAACTCGGATAACGGGGTTTCGTAAAATTTTCAACAAATCATGAAACCTGGCGATCCAACTCTGTATGATATGTATTATAGTTTAACAAATTTCTATACTTGTAAGAATGATCGATACGGTTTTTTTAACAAAAAACTGCATATTACTCAACACAATAATATACTGTTATTGTTCGAAAAAATGATTAATTCTTTTAAGCATTATGATTGAAATGCAATATTATGTGTGCGCGCGCCAGTTTCTTTTTGCTTTTCTACTTTGAAATTTAGAGAAGTACATGTATAAAACATAACTCTACACTAACAAAGGCTACAACAAAAGTGCCTTTTTGGGAAACATAGAAAATCTAGGACAAATTCACCTAGAATAGAACGTAAACCGAGTAAATAGGATATAAAATACATGAGCTTTTTGTTGCTATTTTTTTCGCTTTGTTCTTAATAATTTACCTTGACATTATCATGAAAATAGCATCAACGAAACTGATATTCAACGTGGCAGAGCCACGATTTGCGACTGCTCGCGAGAGAAAAGTTCACGGTGCAACTTACCGAACGCGAGGACGAGGACGAGGAGCGCGAGTGTTGGTCCCAGCGAGCTAAGCCGCACGAGACCGCAATCCACGTGGTGGGCCGACCGATTCGTGGGTGGCCGATAACCAGCGAGCTGTCTTCGTCGCGGTGCCACGTTCATCCTTGCCAGTGTCGTTGTCGTCGAGTTTCTCGGGCGATTCGTGAGCAGATCAACCAGGATGGATGGGGGTCGTGGCAGTGTAAGTGTGCGGCAAGGTGCGAGCGGGATTTACCACTCTCGCTTCATCCTGAACTTAGGACGATTCACCTGTCCGGCTTGCGACTGTGAGTTGGTACAAACATAGGTGATCGCAAAGTCGGACAAGCGCGGCTGGAAGGAGAACCAGGCGTATGTGTGTGTGTGGGCGCGCGGGCGTGTGTGTAGTATATATATATATTATATATATATGTGTGTGTGTGTGTGTGTGTGCGAGAGGGTGGAAACGAGACGACGTACGACCACGCACGCAACCCTTGTGCCACGAGCGCCGCAACCCCTCTCGGTAACCCGCCGCGTCAAGCGCCTGGAGATGAACTAAACCGAGGTCCTTCGGGCTGCGCGCTAAATTCCCGCGGTAGACCTCCTCGTTCCGCGATTCGACCATCCTCGGACGCGCTCGACGGTGTTCGGCGCCGGCCGGCTACCCTCGGCAGCCAACGCTCGGCGTTTACATCCCTTCGCGATACGCCCGCGAGAGAGACTCCGTTCGACGACCGCGACCGCGCCGCCGACGACGACGTCGTACACTCTGACAGGAAGACATGAAGGGATACGGGAGAGAGGATACCACGCGCGGTCTAACGCCCCTATCGCGTTGCAATTCTGCCGGCTGTTCGGTGGAAATGAAATATGAAGGAATATGAAGCTAGTGACTTATCTCGGCGACAATGACACGTCTGCGTACAAATCACAATAAATTCCTTCCAAATGGTTTTACATACACTTTCGTGTTGGAAGAACGAAGAGTTATTTTATGGCAGAGGGAAACAGATTTTTTTATGCTGTCATTAATTCTGATTGACCATAAAAAAAGAGTTTAAAATTGTTACCCGTCAGCGTTAACTGACCAAATATCGTTAGGATTCATTGATCCGATGTTGTTAGGATTCATTGATCCGAGCATTGATAGGATTCACTGAAAACATTGAAAATACAGTCGTAATTATTTGATGAAAAAGTATATGCGACAAACACGAATGTGAAATGCGAATTTTTGAGAGTGAGAGAGAGAGAGAGAGAGAGAAAACCGCATTCTTCCTAGAATAAATAAAATGTACTGTTTTTAAATAGAGACAAAAGAATTTATATTCATGCTCCACGGTTTATTATACTTTACTGTAAATTTACTTTTCTAGAAAGCGTATACGAGTAGAAATGGAATTTACGACTATTTAATGTCTGACTAAGTAACATCCGCATCCACTGGAAATGTACCTCCGTATCCTCCGCACGCGACTATAGCTCGGACAGAACGTAAACGCTTTTAGGCAAAGTTTAAGCACGTAACAAGGATGAACGGGAAACATGAATTTCTACAATAATCGTTCTTTCTTAATATAAAATAATAATTACACTCTTCTGGAAGACTGAACGTTAAAGCATTAACGGAAAGCGAGTACCAATTCTACAGCTCATCGAGCTTTGCTACAATATTATCTTTCTACAAGAACGTCTTAATAAAAATTATCCGCAGATAACTGGAGCGCCGAGTTGACCGAGCAATTGAGTGACAAAAATACGCTCGACGAACGAACGGAATGAATCCTCCCTCGGATCTTCTCCCGTATTATATCAGACAAGAAAAAGAAGACGTACGGGGTGAGAAAGACGCAGTGATGTACAGCCACTGGCTTCGGGGTTTAAGCTGCCTCGCACGCGAAAATACCATCATCGGAGAACACGCGCCTCACACCGCTTCCCTTCCCACCGATCTCTATACTCCATCCCCCTGCTCGGGGGAGGGTTACGTTCCGCAGCAGCCTTCATCGTGCGTACAGCGAGCCCACATCACCGGCGCAGTGCGGGGTGCGACCGACCGCCATCAACCACCGACCTCAAAGAGCGAGAGGCTCGCGTAACCTTACGCCACCGCCTCCACCACCTCGCCACCGCCACCCCCCGTTACTGCCGCCACTACCGCTGCCGCCGCCACCGCCACCACCAGGCACAAATTAAATAGCTGTGCAGCGCACGTAGCCGTTTACCCTTACTACCCTTACACTCAGCGACTGCCGACTGTGCGCTACTCTGTTTTTCATGCGTCGTTGGGCCGAATTTCTCTTTTGAGGGCTTTAACAGTTACTAATTTAAATCACGCGAATCCCTAATCCAGCTTCGAGCTTTCTATTTTTCTCTCTTTTGTCTTTCTTTCTATCCTTTTTCCAAGTCTTGTCACATGATCGAGTGTGTTCGCAATTCGAGATCGACCCGAAATCTTTCCAAGTAAATTGGAAACATCGCGAGGTTTTTTTCTTTTTATCTTGGTATAATGTAACTATTTTATTCCGTGCGAATGCAAGAAATTTGTGATGTGAACTGTAGAGTATTTTTGAGATATCTTGTGGATATCGAGAGTTCATTTCCCTGTCCAATTATAGAATGAGTTTAGTTATTTTCGAATAATTTCCACAGGACACGAGTTCAAGCTAGAGTACGTACTAATATATTATTCTTATTTCTTTCCTAGAAGACAGATTATATCTCTAATACAATTTACAATTTTATATATCAATAGCTACAAGTAAAATAATTTTGTCTAGAAGATATTTAGTTCTTACATGTTCGTTTGTTTTTGTTCAATTATTTATTTCGATGTATTAATCTTTATTTTATTAATAGCCCAAAGAGAGACATATGACTAAGAATTTAAAAAGAAGATTGCGATAAGAACGTTTATTTTAAGGCAAACTTAGAAAACATTCTTGTCAAAGTCGACCACAAACGCATTTCTATTTCATGCAGCTAAAAAAATGTAATTTAATAAATTTAAAAATATATATTTTAATTCATATTCACATACACATGTCTCTCCGCGCCGTATCTACATATACATATATTATAGTGATTTATAATACTAACTTTTGAGAACTATTCGTATAAGAAAAAGATTCGCTCACTCTGATAGATTCTTGATTTATCTGACAACTTCAACAGAATTCTAACTTACCGATTACACTGATTGTGAGCAATTCTCTGCAGAGCAAATTTTCTTCATAACCATGCGTGTTCTTCCCATTGCAGCTTCTCATTCTGCCGCAAGATTGTCCAGAGGGCGGTAGCGCACGGTAATAAAATAATAAAATAAAAAATAAGTAAAATTCAGATTCGTATAAAGCGAGTTTTACAATGAGAATTTAAGGTACAAGACTTAAGTTTTAAGCTGCAAACCATAATAAACTGACCAATCACAGTCGCTTTCTTCTTTCACGTTTAACTGCGATCGATCAATTTCTTACAACTTAAAACTTAAAGTTTAGCCTTGAATTCTCATTGTAGAATCCGCTTAAGCTCACCTCGGCCTTGACATTATCTCGTTCTGCTTTAATTAACTGCTAGAATTACAGATATCTATTTCCAACAAATTACAATATATATCGAACTTTTGTTAACGACAATGAATAAAAATCGTTCAACTTCTCATACTCGTGTAACTTTAAAAAAGGGAGGCCGAACGAGGCGACTCCCTCGACCGATTTTGCGCTCGTAATTATCGCAAGTACCGCCTCTCTTCACCCCTTTAAAAATAATCTCGAAGCATAATTTTTTATCGCACGAGAGTTTCGACGAGTTTCTTTCGACGCGAGAGAGTCGTAACTTTACGATGAGTCACGGTATCTTATCGCGGCTCCGCGGAGCTCGGAATTTCAAGATCCTTATCGTCCTATAACTACGCCAAGCGTTTCGCGCGAAGAATCGCGCTCGCGACGTCCGCGACGAGAGATCGAAGGAAGAAAGGGCCGCGCGAGGGCGGCTGCCTTGATCGATCGCGAGCGTCAAAGTCAAGTCGCGAGTCTCGGGCGAGTCTAAAAGGCCGCGGCGAGAGTGCCGCTCAAGGCCGCGGCTCGTAATCGCGCGATCACGAGAATACACGCGATACACGGGCCGCCAGATGATCGCAGTCGATCCGCGAACGAGCCACGCTTGCTCTCCCGCGTTCGTACGTACGTTCGTCCGTTCGGTCGACAAATAATTGGCAGTTCGTCGTCGCAACATGGGCGCCGGTCATTGCAAAGGATTGCGCAGGAGAGCCGGCGCGTCCCGGAACACGTCCGCAACAGGTGCGTACCTCGTAACAGTATCCGCGCGCAAGCCGAAAGCTGAGAGAATCGATGGGTAACGAGCTGAGGAACAGCCTAATCCGCGTTCCGCGCTCCGTTTCATAACGGGAGAGACGAAAGCTGTCGACTTTCCTCGAGACCCTTCGAGATTTACGTCCCACGCACAATCGCCGCCGATCGATCTTTTTCGATGACTCGCGCGAAGGATCGAAGGATTCGAGTCTCGGAGTCCGTCGAGGCGCCTGCGAAAATTTAATCTACTGACTTTCTCCGATATTCTGAGAGCGTTTTTTTTTTGAAGGACAAGCTGAAAAAGCGTGTTCGCGTTAAAGTGGCAATTAGCGACGGAACGTTACGTGGCACGATAATAATGACAGTGACTAATTGTAAGTCTAAGCGTAAGATTCGCAGGACGGTCGCCGTTATATATGGCACAAGACACGTACGCGCGATCGAATCGCGCCGACGCATAGAAGTCCGCGCGATCAATGTTGAGTGTGTGTGTCAGGACTTTGGCGCTCGGCAGGAGGAAGTGGGTTGCTTTGACGGACGCGCCGTTTTTGCGCGGTTTTCACGGTAGGCCTTCGTAATACCTCAAACGAAGTGGAACGCGTGAGCGCGGCAACAAGAATGCCTTTTACTGGCCGCGGCGTATGCTCCGAAGTTGGTTACGATTGAAGTCAAGCTTCGCTTCTGTCAGAGGTTATAGGAAAATCGCGGGAAAATATGAAATAATATTCGTGTCGTCGTAATATTTGTGCGAAGATAAACGTGCAGGTTTTATTACTATCGATTGTTGTGCGGAACATCATTGATTCTCCGTCGAGTATCTTTTTATCATTTTGATCGATCACAAGGTTGTGATTCTTGATAATCAGTGATACACGTGCAGCCGATATGGTACGTGAATGGTGAAATTAATGATTAAAAAAGATTTTTAATTATTATATTAATTTAATTATTATAATATAAATTCGCACAAATATTGCGAAGATAAATGTTTATAACGTTTCATGATTCGCGCGAGAAATATTCCGCGCAGGCACGAGACGTGCGTCGATCATCGCGCGCATCCCTGCCACACGTGCGATCGCGCCGATGACAGTAGCTTGCGCAAGACGCTGCTTCCGGCAGGTTGCTTCTGCGAGCTTGGAGCTACTTGGTTCATTTCGTTGAGGAAGAGAGCTCACGGAATATTATCGCGTCATTCGTTCCCCGGGGCGCTGATAAGCGATAAATAGCGCGAGCCTCGAGCGGCACGTCGAGATTGCGGCGGCCGGGAATTCCCGGCTGCTCCTCTAGAATTTTCCTTATTGTGTCGCACGCCAATCGTATGTTGCTCTACGTAATTAATGCGAGCCGCATATTGCACGTACTGTTGACGAGACTTCTTGTTTTTGTGTGGAGATTCTCGGTAGCCCGACTCATGGAAGGTAGCGTCGTGGTAGAGATTAGCGAGTTCGTCGTGAGTGTTCCATTTTGTTTTTTTTTTGTTGTCCATTGCAGGCTGCTATGGTGACGCGAGGAAGCCGAGTTGATTTATATTAAAACAATTTTATTTTGAAATATATTGGAATCGAAAATTATCAGCGCGGTGGTCGGAGAATATTAGATTTGCACATTCGCATATTCTTGTATTTGATGCTTAGCTGAATTATTATATATGATAACAACCTTTATTTTATTTATAATTTATTATCGAGATTGCTAGATGATATAGACACATTTTGATTATGTTGAAGAAAAAGAAAGACAGTCACATTTGTAATGAATATAGCGCAAGAGAGTACCCCCCAGGACTGCAATAGATTGCCGTGTTGTTGCTCCTGTGCGTTACTTGTCAGGCGTATAATAATATATTTGTTGCAAATATATATTTTTTTTGCGCAGAATATAAAATATTATATATAATAATGTCACAGGCATCAATAAATAATTTTCTCTCACTTGTTACTGGGTAGGTTCCTCAGAGCAGCATGACTACGTCGAAGGCGTGGTGTGCAAGGAGCAGGATATCAACGAAAATGAGATGAAATTGCTGTCGCTCGGGGATGAAGACAAGAAGATCCTACTGATAAAGCAAAAAGGGGAGCTGCACGCGATCGGTACGAAATGCACGCATTACGGCGCTCTGTTGCACACCGGTGCACTAGCAGAGGGTCGGGTGAGGTGTCCGTGGCACGGGGCGTGTTTCAATATCAAAACCGGTGATATCGAGGATTATCCAGGCCTGGATTCTCTGCCGTGCTACCAGGTACTCGTCCAGTCTCCGGTCAATTTCATCAAAATCGCTCTTACATAAATTTCCAAAATTATTCTCACATGAATTTGAATAAAATTGTTCTTACACAGGTACGCGTGGATGAAGCCGGCCTGGTCCACGTGCGAGCCAAACGCAAAGACCTGGACGTTAACAAGCGCGTGAAGGACATGTCCGCGTGCGATCCGCAGAACGTGAAGACGGTCGTGATAGTCGGCGGTGGGCCGGCGGGTGCGACCTGCGCGGAGAGCCTGCGGCAGGAGGGCTTTACTGGTCGCATCGTTATGGTGTGCAGGGAAGACGTTGTGCCCTACGATCGAATCAAAGTATCCAAAGTACTAGACTTCGACGTGCACAAGGCTGCGCTACGGCCGCCCATGTTCTACAGCGAGCACAACATCGAAACGAGACTCGGCGTGGAAGCGATAGGTAACGAAGGAGGTTCCTTCAGGGAACGCCGATCAGCCTTCGCTTGAATTGCATTAATCGCATTATTACATCGACAGCTGCTTTGCATTCTGCTGCTTGCAGGTCTGAACGCGGCTGAGAACGTCGTCCAACTGAGCAACAAGGAGGACCTGAAGTACGATTACCTGTTCAGCTGCACGGGCAGCAAGCCGAGGATGCCGACTCTGCCCGGAAGCGATCTGCCGCAGATCTTCGTGCTGCGGGACTACACGGACTCGCAGAGCGTGTACTCGCTGCTGTCGCCGGAGAAGCACGTCGTCGTCCTGGGACTGGGCTTCATCGGCATGGAGGCGGCGGCTTACTGCGTCGACAAGTGCGCGTCCGTCACGGTGATCGGCCGCGACACCGTGCCGTTCAAGGCGATATTTGGCGCGGACATCGGTGACAGGATCAAGAAGGAGCACGAGGCGAAAGGTAACTCATCGTGCAAAAATCGTTCACGAGCTAGCATAACGACAATCGATCCTTCCTTCCAGGTGTAAGGTTCATCTTCCAGAACAACATCAAGCAGTTCATCGCGAGGGAGGACGAGGAGAACGTTTTGGGTAAGATTGAGCTGACGGATGGCCAGATCCTGCCGGCGGATGTAGCCGTAATTGGGATAGGATCGACTTTCTACACGGACTGGATGAAGAACTCGTCCGTTCAAATGAGGGACGATGGCACCGTTGTGGTAGACAAGGTATCACCGCATCTGCTTCTTCTGCATCCGCACTTTTCTCAAGAACAGTCTAGCATTTATTGCGAATATTACCGCGAATTTCGCAGCATTTAAGGACGAGCGCGGGAAATGTGTACGCCGGCGGCGACATAGCTCACGCGCCGATTTACGGATCCGACTCGTCGGCGGCGATAGGTCACTACTCCCTGGCTCACTATCACGGCAAAATCGCGGCGCTGAACATATGCGGTAAGGAGACTCCTCTGAGGACCGTGCCGTTCTTCTGGACGACTTTGTTCGGCAAGAGTTACAGATATGCAGGCAAGTTTGTGCGTTTGTGTAGAGTACGTCTCTCTAAAAGTATCTTTGAGTTTTGTGAAATAATAATAATTTTAATAATTTGCTTAGAAAATCTTGCCTGTTTTTATTTCAGGCCACGGACAAGCCACTCGCATAAAGATCCACGGCTCGCTGGACAAGCTGGAGTTCTTCGCTTACCACCTCAACGACGACAGAGTGATAGCGATGAGCAGCGCGGGCGCCGATCCCGTCGTCTCCGATTTCGCGAATATGCTCTATGAAGGAAAGACACTGACGGAGGAAGAGATCAACGCTGATCCGTTCGGTTGGATGCGAAACAAACCGAAAGACGCGTCGACGCGGTTTCAAGACAGCCTCGTGTCAGACGCGAACTAAGCCTAAATTGGTTCGGATGATTTAACGCTTCGGAGTAATTACGTCACAGTATTAGTCCCGGCTTTCAGTTTCTACACACTCTCAATGTATCTCATACATGTTAGACCAAGTTATGTAATATATATTTTACTATATGATTTTCTCTTGCTGCATCAAAGAATACCCTTCGCAGTGCACTCAAGCGCTAATTACACAAGACGTAAAACAATGGAAAAATAAAAAAATGGAAAATTCAAGGACACACTGTTGAACTTGTAGATCAACATTCGTTCCATTTACGGAGCTCTAATATAATTCACTGAAACGGAAATACATTCATACATACATATATATATACACGCACACACGTTGAGACGACGTATTCAGTCCCATGCTTCAGTGACTCTCAGATGGGCCAGACGGTCAGCGAAGGTAATTTGTTTGCGAAATTTCTCCCGCTGCTTCTCCTTCAACATTTCTATTATTTCCACTGTGTCTCGTAACGGTTTCGTGCTGCCGTGCTCCTGTTCGATCGTGAGATAAGGGTGCCTCAGCAGTAACATGTTCCGTTCTTCTCTGTCAAGATCGTCCCTCATTCTGTTCAGGTGTTCCATACTTGGCTTTTTGACTATGCGATATTTCCTGCGCGATAAATGTGAAGGGTGATTGGCTGGGAAGTAACGAAGTAAGCGCGTTCTGAACATGGACCGTTATCTACTTCATGGAATAAGAGAACTCACCCTCTATATCTGTATGGTATCGTACAACGGTAGCGGTAAAGAATCTGTCCAAGTCGCATCTTCGTGTACCTGAATCAGACAGGTTGTATCGTGACAGTGTATCTCGTTAATTTATAATAGATATGCGAACATCTGTAAATTGTTTTGCACGTTAAATATTAATTATTTCTACGCCTCGAAAAATCGAATCACACTTTCAGGTTAAGTCGCTGATAAACTGCCATTAAAAGTACGACGCCGGTCTCACTCACGCAATTTAAAGCTCGCGCATTTAATGCCCTTTTGCTGCTATTAATATTATTGAGGTGGAAGGCGAAAAGAATAAAGTTAATAATATACAATGGCACACGTAACCTCAATTTTATCTCAAAATTTGCCTAATCCTCTCTTAGAAGAAGTATTACTTACGGATGAAAAATATATCGAGTTATAGCCTTTGAAATTAGAGTCTTCTCTCAAATTCGCTGTTGTTAATTTATTATTTAATATCATCAAATTAATCTCGATTCACCGTTGATTCGTACCACTTCGTTTTTCCATCAGAAAAACAGCAGAGGCTCGTAGCGGATGTTTCCGGAACTAAATTCCAACAGCGGATGAGCGGAGCGCCTACGAAATAGCAACCCGCCATACGCCGTTGGTCGTTGGGTTGCCATTCCGTAGGCACCATAAATTAATATTTTGGTTCTCATATATCCAAAATATAGTTCCAAAAACGCTACGAGCCTCCCGACTGTTTTCGACTAAAAATCGAGCCAATAATACTCGACTCGACTCGATAAGTCAGTCGTAACTTAATTTTTGCAATAACGTGACTCGAGTGCGTTACCTAAACTTTTATTAATATTAGTCCTCAATAAACTCGCTACATTTAATGGATACAAAAATCGACTTACGACCACGCAGCACGCGTTTACTCAGTGTACAGATATAAATTAATCTACTTAGAAAACGTAACGAGCAAGTATATAATTAAAACGAACTACAGGGTCGAGACGTGATGTAGATATTACAAGACTTTATTAGTATTACAGCTAAAAGTGTGTGTGGACAGAGGTACAGACATCGCTCCGCTCCGCAATGAACAGTAAGAATCGACCTCTCTACGAAATACAAATGATACTCCAAGAACACATTAGATATTATACAGAACTGAGAATCTTTTCAATTCTTTTTCTTTCTCTCTCTCTCTCTAGCGTACGGCGCGAAGAACCGACTCGCTCCTCGCGTTAAATCGTCCCACTTGATTCAGCCGGAGTCTCGAACGCGGGACATCGTCCACCGTCTATCATAATAATAATAACTGCCTATTGACGTCTACACCTGTCGGATTAGTGCGCGGCAACCTGTTGGATCAGCGATCTGCAGCACGTGCGGCCGCTCAGTAAGATCCGGATGTTCGTGTTACTAAAGACGCGAGACTAGAAAGTTATATTAAAGAAAGGAATTATACTGAGTATTATTTTCACTACTGATCGGCGTAGTAGGGTAGTGGCTCCTCTGCGCCGGTGGCTGGTAGATCGGCTGCGTGCTCCGCTGCTGACCGCGTTTCTTATTGTACCCCCCCTTGTTGCCGGCAACGGCGCCGCTCCCGCCTCGCCGGAACTCCATGCCTGCTGCAATGGTAATTTTTCATTCAGGCTAAAATCGGGGTAGTAAAGTTTCTTGCGTAGATGCACTTGAAGATTGGTAACTTACCACTTATATGGTTGTGACTCTGCTGGTCGTAGCGCGGTTGCCGATTGTTCGGACGTTGCTCTTGCCGTCTCGTGTCCGAGATCTGATCCGGAATCTGATACTGCGGCAACCAAGAGAGTTGAGAAAATTTTATTATAATTATAAAATATATTAAATAATAATATTATATTAAATAATAATAATAATAAAAACAAAAAAAAAACATTTTGGCCTCGTCTAATTTTTTTTTTCGACTTTACATACATCGTCCGTTATGGGTATACAGTCCACCTGCAGCACCTCCTCGTAGTTCTCGAATCCCTTGAACTGCACTACACAGGTGCGCTCGGACACGCCAGTGACTTCAGCGTTGTAATACTAAAATTTAGAATCGAGTTTTATTATTCGTAACCGCTGCACACTAGAAACGCGTCGGAATGACGAGACGTACCCTATTATCCTCCCAGTACTTGGCCATGCACTTGTCGCCCACTCGCCACATCCACGTAACGTTGCCGGACATCGTTGCCGCGGCATTGGCTGCGTTCTGATTGCCGTAATTGCCCTCGTTTCTTTGCGCGCTGAGATTCACGGGCATTCGGCAGCCGGCGGCAGCAGCCGAGCTGTTCGGCTGGTACCTAAGCTGATTCTTGAAATTCTTTTCGCTTGTATTAGACGAGTATACTTTCGAGGCCCCGTCTTGTTGCGCTCGACTATGCCTACCATAAGAAGCATCGTAAGAATGCTTGTTTCTCGCCTCGGGATCGATGTGATTAGAGTTTCTGTTACTACCGAGATTCCTTCCGTGCGACTCGGCCTGATTTCTGTTATAGGCATCGTTACCGTTGTTGTCGCCGGCGATCGCGCCGCTCGCGCGTGACTGAGAGAACGCGCTTCTGTAATCGTTCGCCTGCGAGGAGGTTCGCTGCTGCTGCTGCTGATGATGATGATGCGCCTCGCGCTCGCCGTTGTGCTGATACTGATGCTGGAACTCCTGGTTGCGCTGGAACCGCGGCGGCTTGCTCTGCTGCGCGTGACCGGCGCCGTTGTACTGCGAATACGCGCCGGGACCGGCGCTGTTGTTGCTGCTCGCTGGTCGTCTGCCGTTCTTGTGCTCCTCCAGGTGCCTCGGGGGTGGCTGATACCCGCGGCCACTTTTCTGACCGCTGTCGTGAAAATTAATATCAGCGAGAGTCCTTGTAATAATTCGTGAAGGAATGCAGTTCCGGTTACGTACCGCGCACCTCGTCCGCTCTGCGCATCGGCGCCCCTCGATTCCAGACGATCCTGGTTGCTGTCGTTGCTCTGCATGTGGTTGCTCTGCGAAGGCAGGATCGTGTCGTTGCTCTCAGGCTGCACGGGCAGCTTATCCTCGAGGAAGTCGAACAGCGAGATCTTCCCGCTGCTCGGCTTACTCTCCTCGGCTTTCTTGTCGAACCGTTTGCCGCGCGGTTCCCGTGGTTCCCGAGGTTCCTTCGCGCTGTCGCGAGAAAGAATAATTTTAATAACAAAAAAAATAAAACGAGAAAAATCAGGGAAGTGGATGAGGTACTCACTTAATTTTACTGTCCGTCTTCTGCAGGCTTCTCAGAGCTCGGTCTACGTTATTTCGATTAACTCTCAGAGCGTACTCCGCCTGCTCTATGGTGAATCCGCGATCCACGATCTTCTGCACGCTGTGATCCAGTAGCTGTGGAAAATGGATACTCTTGTCAGTTTTCCTCGGAGATTGTCGACGCAAAAAATTAGAATTAGTGGAAAAAATATATATAAAGTCGAACCTGCTTATTCCCACCGCCGAACACCTTCTTGCTGCCCTGCTTAGCGGCTTCCGCGATCGCGTCTTTACGCTGCGTCTCGAACTCCGTATTCTCCTTACTGGGTTTATCTTTCTCCATCAAGGCTTTGAAGTTCTTGTCCTGCTCCGAGACCTTGATGATCTTTTTACCGAAAGGGATCCACGGTGGCGGTCCGCCCTCCTCGGCAGATCTTACTCGGCTGTGCAAGGCCAATTTCTGTAAGAGAAACAGTTGTTATATTTTTTTCAAGCGGAGCTAATTAATTAATTAATTATCTTCATCCACATTCAAATATTTGTCAAGTGGAACATCATCATTTACCTTGTTTAATTCCCATTTTTCCACTAGACTGGCGACTCTACCCCCAAGCACTTGGACTACGTACGACGGCACTAACAACAGAATTCCGTGTGACGAAGGTAAGGCTCCTGACTTTATCAATATCTTTGTACCAGGTGGTGTGTTTAAACTAACAAGACACAGAAAAGATACAAGCGAGATAAAAACACGGTAGGATAATGGTGCAAAATGCTGCATATGTAATTCGATGACGCACTCACCTTAAAGCTGATATATGCTCGATCTCTAAGGCTTGCAAATTATTCTTCCCATCCGTCAACGACAGCTTCAACATTCGTGGAGCTGCCCTCGACTCCTCGTTTCCCTTGGGTGCCGAGATGTTACGTATCTTTTGTATTTGTAACACGATGTTACCCTGATTAATGTCTCCATTCCCACTGCTGATCTCTTTCAAATCAAGCTGCAAATAATTGAGTGATTTAACAACACTCCGACCTTCGTCTACTCGTCCACGTGCAATCGCTCGATACTCACGTCCAATAATCGTTTCACTATCCTCTGTGTGTCGACTATGTTCCCTGAATCCGTCGCCACGTTGTAACCGTGGTCAGACAGGTACCTAGGAAAGAGAAGAGGAGCAGACAAATTAACGTGAGTCATTAGGATCAGTCAGCCTCGAGGGAGCGATATTTGGCTGCGATTATTCGGTGAGAATTAATTTTTCCTCTCGGCCAACTCGGCGAGTGGCGGAGTGGCAACGAGTGCGGTCTACTCACCATCCCAACGCCTCGAATTTTTCCATGTCTGTGCCGGGCTCTCTCCTCGTGCGGCAGGCACTCTCATCGAATCCAACGCAGCCGATCGCGACGCGTTATTACGTCCTGTCCGTAATGATTCCGCGATGCACTACACACGATGTACTAACGGGTCGCGCGTATACAAACATCTGACAGCTGACCGAGCGCGAGACTGTCGCAAGTCGCGGCGGAACGTTTTACTGGCGATTCGATCGGATGCTCCGGTCCATCCGGATGGACTTTAGCAGGTGCGATCTATTGCACGAGATAGCGTCGATAGCCGATACGACGATTTATAACCGCGCCGAGAGAACCGCACCTATCCAACCTGAAAACACTCGTCGCCATCTTGCACACTCGCGCAGCGCCGGTCGAGTTCGAGTTCGAGTACGATATCGACGGGAGATCGAAGCGTTCAAATTTACGAAGCGTGGAGCGCGATTCACCTGTAATTAAATCGCGATTAATTAATGGACGTGACCATTTTATTTTTTCTACGTTGTTCGAAGTTGATCTGAGAGGAAAAAGCAATCGATTTTCAGAATTGCGCGATAATGAAGCATTTTGTGTTTGTTGCGAATTTTGATTCAATTTGTTTCACATGATACGCAAAAAGGTATTGATAATTTTCTGCAGAAAATGGAAAATGATGTTCAGATTAGACTTGCGTAGTTGGAGCTAGAACTGACAATTTCTTTGTCAAATAAAGCGCGTGTATGCCTTGGAATCATTTAGACAAGTGTCCTTATGTTATGGCATGTGTCATCCCGCAGAATAATCACGAAATTACCATATGACATTGATGGCTTGATCGGAAACCTTCAGATCGGGAACCTTCAGATTGCTGATTGCTTCAATTAGGGACGATGATCATTACTTGGGTGGAGTAGACGATAAAGCAAACGTAGAAATTACAGCTATCGAGTGCCACCTAACTTTGGAGATGACGGAAGCACGTGATGTGCGTGTTAAAAATGATCGCGACCCACCCACGTCGAGCGTTTCGCGTTTTATGACACATACCCTTGACGATCTACGTTATGCTTGCTGTTTGAAATTCCGCGGTAATTACGCGGGTACTCCTAAAATATAGAGAAAGCTATAGAAAGTACAGAAGCCACCGAGAGAAATGTAAATTAGACTTGAAATTCGAGAGAGTCTGAGAAAGAGCAATATTTATTTTATAAATTAGGAGAGTACTCTATCTCTATAAAATTTCGTAGAAATAGAACTCTAATAATAACTAATAACTTAATAATAACTAATAATAATAGAATAATAGTTATAAAGTTATTTTCCATACCAGAATAATATAATATAAAATTGTACAAAAATGATGTATTTGTTCCTTAATTAAGCTTTCCGCGTGTTTAGCGTGCCAATCGTTAAAGGATGGCCCGACAAACATTAGTCAAAACACCACGTTTTCAACGACGTGTCATCATCGTCGTGACGTTAAATCAATGGATCGCCATTTGCAGACGGCTTGATTACCACACACGTGTCTACGTGTGTTCTCGCCCGAAAGTAGGGCCCCGAGTAAGCGGTCCCCTCGTGCCGCCTGCGTGTGCACGAGTGTGCGTGTATGCGGTGCGTTTGCGCTACCTGTACCTAAACGTGGTTCCCCACTTTCGTTAGACCAGGGTCGTGGATTTTCCTCGTGCACGCAACCGTCCCCGTATACAACGGCTTGTACTATAGTTAGACCATAATAGTAGTAACGCGATGGTAGTAAAGCAACGCGACGCGTACGTGCACGCTACGGTAAGCGCGATTCGTTGAGCATAAAAGGGAGACCGACCGAGAGAAAGAGAGAGAAGGCAAGAGATACACAGAGAGACAGAGGAAGAAGGGAATAGAGAGGGAGAGAGACTCTACACAAAAGCGGCAGGAGAGAGAAGGAGACCGAAAGAGCAGGAGGCAAATGGCTGGACGGAGATGGAAAGAGATGGAAAGAGAGAGTGTGAGCGGTGTAGAAGTTCAGTCGGTCTTACCATTTCAGTTTCACTCCGGCACGGCCTGAAATCGCGCGTGTCCACGCTTGATCGTCCAGCGTCCGGTCGTTTCGTCTCGTGCTCCAAGTGCGGATCCTCGATCATTGAGAGTGAAAACGACTGCTCGACTGCGTTGCCGGTGATTTCCCATAGCGTCTTCCGGGGTTGCCGAACGCCACGAGATCTCGTCTCGAATCTTCGAGACGCCGAAGCGGGGGCGACTTTCCAAGCGGCAGAGAAAGGAATCGTTTGTTTTTCCGTGGCTGACTGCTGGCTAGCTCCGGAGAAAGGAACCTCGGCCAAGGATCGACGTGAGTAGCGCGGTGCCCAGGCGATAGATCGATCGGCGTCCGTTGCGGAACACTCATTCACGGCACCCATGAAAATTCGTTTCTGCCCTTCGCTTTTACGACTGGGAGAGAAGCCGCTGCGTAGTTATGATTCATCGCTGAACTTCCACGCCGTTTGCATTCAAGTCTGGGACAGTAATCTGAGTTATGAAGCAAACCCGGGTCGGTGGTTTCCTGTGTTCGGCGTTTTTCTTTTCCTAAAAAGGAAGATAAAAAAGATTTAAGTTAGAGAATGAGTCGAGAACCTGTCCTGTAAATCTTCGAAAGAAATCTTTGAAATGGAAAGCGAATTTTTCAGACCGGATACAAACAAAGTCGTTAATGCGCAATGTGCCTTATTCCGTATTCAAGAGAGACTCGTTTAGCTTGACGGATGATGACGGTTTTTCCTCGTAATGTTTTTTGACGACGTGAATCAGAGAGGAAGTATAATTAGAGATCATTTAGTTGATTGAGGGCATGATACACGGATTAACTTACGCCCACGTTTGCCAAATATTATAATATCAATTCCCACAGTTGAACGCAAGAAATGCCGGGCGAGAAATACGGTGAGAAATTTCTACGTGCTAATTCAATTTGCGCTTAAACGAGCCGGATGACTAATAAACGAGAAAGTGGCTGGCAATGCGAATAATTGTAAGTCTGCCGCAAAGCTCCGTGGTATATGTGTTTATGTCTTCAACTGGTCTTGATGTTTCTGATGCGTAGGTATTTCGCATCGTACTGACAACATGAGACTTGCTTTTACTGACGGCTTGTAATTATCGCGCGAAAACGATTAAACAAGCTTGATCCGCGTCGGTTAAACTATTCCACGTTCGAACCTGTTTATTTTTATGTATATGCAGAATAATAATTTTACAACATTCCTTTATTCCTCCTTTCAAGTATTTAATTACGCTTGACCGAAGTGAGACTTGCTCAAGAAACAATTAATTGCATCGAAAAGAAATAAACAGGACGTATAATTACAACATTTCCGAGAATTGAGAAAAATGATTTTATTCATAAAATAGCTATCCGTTTACTCACGACCTGCGCAACAATTGCGCAATGCTACTAATGTTGCAATTTTGTGGCTCCCTGAACAGCTATTTCGATCACGAAATATCTCAGAATAACAGTCGGTCCAACAGTTGGAATTCTATTCGCGCGCGATGTGTTTTGTTCTAGATTGCCCCGAACGTGAGCATTGAAATCACTCGCTGAGCTTTCGCGTAATTTCGGAATGCCGATATAACGCTAACAGTTAAATCGCAGGACTGGAATATTGCCGATTCCGTCACCCAATGTGTATCGTTCATGAAAATCATTTGAAATCACACGACGAACGATCGCAAGAATGAATCGCAAGAACGAAGAAACATGACACGCAAAGCAGCCATCGAAACATGCTCTGATTTCACGTGTCAAGTTGACGCTCTTGAAAAAGTATGCAACAATGATAGTCAGATCTTAGCGGTGTTGGAAGAAAAGCTATAGAATAAAACCTGATGACCTTGTGCCCAGATCAACTCTCGATTCGTCGAAAAGGGCCCCCCGTTCTCCTTTCAGACTCTTCCTTCTTCCCGCTCGTCGTTTCTCTCGACACGATTTGCGGATTGTCTTGGCGACGAGATCGTTCACAGGTGGTGTGCGCACACCACGTTTATTCTTAGCATGCCCAAGAGAGAAAGAGAGAGAAAGATTTGCGAGGAACACGTATTCACCCACTCACTTCGAATCGCTTCGACTTCGGATAAATGCTCGATTGTTCTGACTGAGAGGCAACGTGGATGCTGTTTTCTCGCGTACGGAGAACCCGTTGCGCTTATCTCGATGATTAATATTGAAAGTAAGAACTGTTAATTGACTCGCATAAAGCAGCTTTTTGCGCGTCGGCGTCATGTTTCTCTGCTTCTCTCGAGTACTACGGAATCGATCGTAAAATTGCCCAAGAGTAGTCTGCCGTGCGTTTAACGAATGGCGATGTTTCTCTTTGCAAGACAAAGACAGCGCTATCCTACGACGTATAATTAAGCTGAAAACCGTGAGGTGCATTCATACATCGCCACTCCTCGCGAAATAAAAATATCTATTTTTTTTATGCACGCACGTTCATCGATGCATGAATTCTTACAAATTGAATTGTATGCAGATTCAATACTTATTTCATGCGGAACGCGTTCAACTGCGAATATCGTCCTACATACTTCAGCATCCCTGCGGATGACTGCGACGTGCTTTTAACCGATGATGTCAGATGATGTTCTTATTGCATCGTTACGATTCCGTCGGAACAGATGATACATTTGCGTAACCCATTTCTGAATTTTCCCAGAACAGGATCTGACGCAGAGTCATCAGCATCTCGTGAGTTCTGCAACTCTCGAGTTGCAGATTAATTTTGCAGACCTGCGTAGGTCGGCGTGCAATTTCCCAGACGTGCGAGATAAGGCACGTCTCGCTTATCGCGGATCCTTCTTCGTTTATTCTTCGACTCCGCGATGACCCCGAAAAGAACTCCCGCATTGACTTAAAAAAATTCATTAATACTCAGCCTCGGGCCGCTCTGCAGACCGTGGATAAATTCTCCCATGACTTCATTCCGGCTTCGTAGAACGAGCCGTAATCGCGGACGCGGTTCGCGTACGGTTCGAGCGAGCGTTTCGCAATCGAGCGGATCGGCGAGAAGCTCGCGCGAAGTGATGTCACTTGCGGGATGCAGGATCGCGGCAAGTGCTCTCTCGAGCACTCCGTCATTTTCACGGAGCACACTCCGGCCGTGGATTACCCAACGTACACGCCGGGAGAAGTCACTTTCTCTCTCAGTCTCGTAACGCGTTTTCGTGGCGGCGTGTTGCCGGTGCGTGACCGAGGTCCGTATAATGCGTTACAAAACACGCAACCTTATGTGGGCGCGGTGTGCCGTATTGCGGAGGGACGATAGCGATCAACGGACGGCCGCGTTAATCCAAGAACTCTTTCAGAGGTCCGAGTTATGTAACTCGATGTATTGGTCGACGTAGGACGATACGTAGCTGCGACAGGTGAACGCGTTCCCCGGGAACCGGCCGTTATGTCAGCGCAAGGTGTCCCCGAATTCGCGCGCGAGTTCTGGGATACCTTGCGCTGCGTCTGGAGTACCCTGGTTTCATTTAGATTCAACGGTTTTGTGGCGCAGATATGAAAATTGTTTGGCGGCGATACCGGTGCCGGGATTATTACGCATTCAGTAAACAATAGAGTAGCACCGAGCCCGGTGCGCAGTATCCGCAAAACAGGAAGTCACCGATTGCCTACCGAGTCGTAGAAAATTCACGGTGATCACGTACTCCTGCGTACGATTCATAAATAGCTGTTAGAATGGCGCGTTAATAAGCGCGCATTATTTACACAGTGGGAAAACGCGAACTTGGATTACATTAAATTGCACGGCAATTTGTAAGGGATACAATTAAGGCTCCAGAGTGCGTGAATCGAGAGCAATATCCACCTGAAATTAAACAATTAAACAACGAACGAAGTCCTTGATGTTTGATTCATGAATGATGCGATTAACTAAAACCGCGCTTAACATTTTTTAATTCTTTAAACTGCATTGTGTGCGTCTCGTGCTACCGAGTTTTAGATTGCCGTGAGATTAATTAAATCCGTCATCCGTGTGTGTATGAACATGGTCAAGGCTACGCGCGAATGGCCAAGGTATTTTAAACTGGGACAAACATAAGTCTGATGTCACGATGAGACGTGTGACATAATTAAGAGCGAGTACGTGACTGTAATGAGAATTCGACTAATTATTCCATCGAGATTCGTGACGCAGCCACTTAATATTATTACGTTTGCTGTGCGGCCATAAAATAATGTAATGGCCGAAGCAGTATAGAAAGATAAGAAATGTTTTGCTATTAATTTTCATGAGTAAAAAGCATAGAATCCTCGCGCGAAACGCGCTCGAAGTTTAATATACGGGACAGTTGGAAACAGCAACGCTGTTAATTGCGCTAATGAAAAGCGAACTGGTGAAACGTCGCTTTATCTTCTCGTCCTCTCAATTTATTGCTAGCGCTCATTAACGCTTTGTTTATCGGCTCATCAACAGATTGTCACGGATAGAACGGAATGGGATACGGAACGGAGATGGACGGCTGCGGCCGCTTCATGAAGTATGCTTTGTTCTTGACGAACTTCATCATTTTCGTAAGTCTTATACTTGTATGGTTTTGTTAAAGATACGATAATATATCATAAATAATGTAAGATAAAATTATGTTACCTCAAGATCGTCATCAAGTACCTTTGTAATTTGTGTTTTAGATTGGCGGGATTGTTGTGATGGGCTTGGGTATATGGGCTCTAGTCGACAAAGTGCCATATATAGGTGAACTCGTGGGGAACGATCTGTTGACCGGTGCAGTTTACGTCCTGCTAGTCGGCGGAATCGTCGTGGCACTTATCGCCTTCTTCGGATGTGTCGGCGCGTCGCGGGAAGTCAAGTGCATGCTCTTGACAGTAAGTGCGGGGCATCCGTTTGGAACGACTAACGTCTCCATTTCTAGCGTTAACGTTCAAGTCGACAATCTAGGTCTCGAGTCGAATTTCTGCCCAGGAAAATTGAAGTCTCATTATTCCTGTAGATCTCTACGAAAATTCGGATTTTATTAGCTTCCTGTGCTTTGAAGGCGCAGATCATTCAAACTCATTTCCACTGTAACAAAGACGGCAATGCTAATAACGACGATTCTTTCAGTACTTCATAATTGTGTTCTTGCTATTCGTGACCATGCTGATTGGCGGCGTGCTGGGATACGTTTTCCGTGAGAAACTGCTGAGTACAGTCGACAGGGAGATGAAGAGTTCGATAAGGCTCTACGATCATCGCAAATCCATCCGAGATGCCTGGGACACCACGCAATCGACGGTGAGTAATACCGCGGGATTTTTATCACTTCGTCGAGTCCGCTTCATTAGCCGAGTTCAATTACGACTCGAGTAACTTCTCTCGGAGTTGATCCCTCGACTTTCACGAATTTTCAGCTCCACTGTTGCGGCGTTAACAGCTGGAGAGACTGGGGAAGCTACGGTCTTAACGTGCCGGAGAGTTGCTGCCGAGAGATTCAACCTGGCCAGGTAAAACTCACTTATAAATCTCGCGGTCGCATCGCTCGATGAAACAGCTGGCTGATCGTGCGTGAGTTAATGACGGTAATTCGCTGCGTGCGTGCGTCTCATGATGCACTCATGCTTATACGGCATTGATTACGTCTCCTCGCTGCTTAATGATGCCCGTCCAGTATTATCGCCAGGTACCATCGAGGAGACAATTTTTAACATTCACCAGTAAAATCTGTAGCTCGCTTCTCTTGATTCTCGCGGAATTCTTCACGGTAAGATCTCCGACGACCTTTCTCGCTGAGTTCTCGCCGGGGGTTGAGGGGGACGATCATGATTTGGGCGCGAGTGATTCATTCCGTGTTTTTAAACGATCCCGCGAGTACTCTCGTAACGGCTCACGAATCGCCGATTTCCCGCGTCGCGAGACCGTCAATTTGGCTGCAATTACTTAATCGGCCGAGCCCTGACCGCCCCATTCCTCCCTGTCATCTCTACCTCTCACGCTTTCACTCCTGCGATCGGCTTTCTCGCGAGCCCGATGAGGAATCGCGCTTCTCACGGGGCGACGATCTGCTCGCAGCGATTCCACTGCAATACCGGTGCGGACACGGTGAATCCATCAAACGCTTACGTGGAGGGTTGCATCGAAGGCACGAGGGTCTACATGCAGCGGCACGCGGTCATAATGGGCGGCGCCGGTATCGCAGTCGCATGTCTTATGGTAAGCGAGCAGTTGCATCTTTATGGTGGATCCTCCACCTCTGTGTTAAAAATTTACAAGAAGCCATGATGCTCGGTAGTCAAGTTCAGACGAATCCCTTTTACGATCGGATCAACTTTACAGTGCATCAATTTTACAGTGCGACTGTTTCTTTTCTATGTTTAATGTTAATGTTTTATATTTTTTTTGCATTACATTTTTACGAGAGTAACTGTTGAAAATAAAAAGGAGAAGTAAAAGAAAGTAAGAAAAGATTAAGAGAATAGGAATAAATAATAAGAACTCTTTTAACTTTTTTTATAAGGTCTTCATTAATATATTCATTTGTAGGAAATATTCTTGTTTTGGAACACCTGAATACTTTTGCTTCGACTGGAGCACTTTTATCAAACTGGCTGATAAAGTCGTTTTGTGATTAGCATTTTTGTGTGCTGCATTTAAGCAGACATCTTCCGCATGAATTTATATTCATCATATTTATATTCTATAGTATCAAGATTATTATAATTCTCAATTCATTACAGTTCTTCGGGATGATATTCTCTTGCGCGCTCTTCAAGATGATCAAATGACAGGAAGCTAATTACACAATCTAAAGTGTATCCCCTTCTTCTTGGTAAAGAGGAACAGGGAGGAGATGAAGAAGACAGCAGGATCTTTTTGAAGAGATTTCTTCCATGGCCGTTCATGCAGTTTCACGATCGACGAAATTAATCGTCGCTATCAGCGTTACATCCGATTGGACCATGATAATCAACAAAACGAATCTCCATTCTTGATTTTGTACAGTTTTCGCTGATTTGTTCGCTTATTTGCGCCATTACAATGATCATTATTCTTTACACTTTTCGATATACATAATTTATATGTTTAAGGCGTCTTCGTTAGTTGCATGTATCATTAGGATGATAATGCATCATGTACCTTATATATGTGCCGTAATAAATACGATATATATACATACATATATATGTACATAACGTGTTTAGATGTATCGCGCACATGGTATTATATTATGTATTTAAATAATTCCATCCAGTAATTATACTATCGATCGACGTCGAGTGAAGTGACGTGTTGCAGATATTAATTTTCCAGCGATCAGTTCTTCTTATATCCCACAAGAAATCACATCATGTTGTGACGTGTTAATTACAAGATGTAATCATTGTCAAGAAATATCTCTGTAATGAATTTTTGTCTTTTGCAATAATAAGATAAATATTGAATTACATAAAGCATGTATCTTGGAATTTTTTGAGTAAAGCATATAATTAACGTAAATATTTTTATCTATCTCTGAATAATTTTATATAATTCTCATTGTATAATTTTTATTGATCGTAGTACACGCTTCTCTATGTGATGTCACAAACAGCAAATTAATGGACACCGCTGTGTGCTTGCCTGGACCTTCTTCATCCCTTCATTGTTTGCGACTGAGCATCTCACTGCATTAAAGCGCGACGACTTGCTTTAATTCAGGCGTCCTGCTAAAGTAAATTACCTCGTCGCCCGTCAATTCCATTCTTCCACTGATTATCGATTGTCGCAATTTGCATGCTGCGGAGGTACAATCATTCCCAAAATTTCATGCGGATTGCATGACACCAAAATTGAAGATTAGACGACTCATGTCAGACGAAGAGTGCAGATCGATCATCGCAATTGTAAACTTAAGATAAGAGCGAACAACCCTGCTCTATTCCCTATCGCAACAATTTCAACAGTTCTTTGTGAATATAAATTTAATTTTTTCCTGCTAAAATCTGATGAACGTAAAGCTCTACGGAAAAATACTCGGCAAGAAGTCTGGATTCGATACATTTCTCCGGAGAGACGCGGACTCGAGAGGATTAAATCCAATTTCGTCGAGAGACAGCGAGTAGAATGCACGCGTCTCACTGACTCTGCTCCGTGCGTGTAATTTCCTACGGCTGTATCAACAGCGCGAGTCTCATCGCAGGCCACCCTTTCAGAGGTAGCTTAGTTTATTCACCCCCGCGGTGCGTGTCCTCGCGACGAGGCGTGACTGGCTGCCATTCCGCATGGACATCTCATCGAGTTTCGCCTGGCAAGCACGCAATTTTCCACCCTCGTCCTCGGCACTCAGCGCGCCCGTTCGTACCCTCTCGTATATTTGGTCCTCCGCGCGAAATGGATCGAAAGAAGGTAAACAGAGAGCAGCTTCCTCGCTCGTCGAACTGTCAATCTTCCAATTTTTCACGTCGTTTCGAGCACGTGCGGATGTTGCTCGCGGCTCTTGCGAGATATTGACCATCGAAGAAGCGTCAAAGAAACATCGAGAGGCTCGTGTATTTTTCTGTTTCTTAATTAGCGCGGTTTGTACAGCTGGCGATGTACTTTTGGCGTTTGGCAGGTCTCTCGGGGTGATTGTTGGCTAGCTGGAAAATTCCGGCCCAAGTATGCACGCTTGGATTGCGTGCCGTGCACGCACTGTAACGATTCACCGGTGAGTGAGCCCATATGCCGCATCAGCTATCCTCGTGTAACGTGTTACAAAGGGACGCCGGACAATGAGGAATGAATCGCCCTACGCGCGTTGCACGAATAATGCTCCGTCCGTTCTACGCGCCGATCGCGATGAGCGCGCATCGTCCTTCGTTCCAGGCTGCATTTTTCCCTTTGGTTTCTTTGTCTGAACCCTCTCTCACCTTACGACGACTGGTACGGACTGATTGCACGTTGTCGATACCGAACAATTGATATTTAACGAATCCGACGGTTTCATCGCGCCGTGCAGACTTCTTGCTTGTTTTGGATGTCTAAAGCTGAAGTCTAAAGCATTTCAACCTTTACAATTTCTGTCGACGCAGAATTATGATACTCACGCAACAAAGATATGAAATAATGTACGTACAGAATGTCTGCGTTGCATAAAAATTGGGTAAAAACTTGACAACAATTTATCAGTTACTAATAGCAGCTTCATCTAGCAGCAGTACTTCAGTGGTGGCCTGATTAATGTAATCACGTGGCGGAGAAATTCGCGAACCTTGCAGACCTTTCAGGATCATCGGGAATGGATTATTTTCAGCCAGTGACTCTCGTTCCGCCCAAAAGAAATTAAAAGACAGCGATTTCCACGATTTTCGACCATGCTCGCCAGTATCTACGACCTCTTTTCTCTCGTCTATTTTAGTTTTTCCTTTTGGCACACTTTATGGCACGGTTGAGAAACTTATTACCGGAAGCGAGGGGACACATCGGGGACGGGGGAAATGGCGCGCAGTATCTACGTATTGATTTCGTGCGGAGCTTTGAATCCGAATGCGCCGGAACTGGGGGAGTCGTCCAGGTGAAACCGAGGACTCCGGGTAGCTTTGCCGAGCTGCTTGGCCATAAATTAGATTGTACTCCGCCACGGCGAGACGAGAGGATTGGAGCTGCACGAACAGAGACCGATGCAATTAGCCCGAGTATAACCGAACAATTATGCGAGTTAGCGTCATTGTAGCGTCTGCCGCGTCTTCCAAACCTCGTCAAAGAACGATCGATATCACGCGGACGAGCAAAGTGTTCCAATGGACGTCGCAGAAACCCAATTTCGGCGCAACTTGTCGCGTGCGCCAAAGTTATTTCGATCCCCCTCGCGTCGTATATTCTGTGAAAGTAGTACACCAAAGACGAACGATGATATTATTTGTATTTCAAGAACGCATTGCTAGAATATCTGCAGAACTGTTTAGATAGCTTTCTTGCACGCAGGAGAAAGAGCGACGCGTTTTTCGTGCGAGAACGTGATTACGAATTGACAAATATTTGCGTTTTGCCGTTTGTCTGGTGAAAATCGCGTACCAGTGCATCGCCTTGGATCCTAGACGCGAGGAACGGAAATAGGAAGAGAAAAATTCGCAAAAAGCAAAGAATGAAAGGAAGGCTCGGCAACGAGAGTGCTCGACGACGACGGCAGCGGATGTAAATGGAACTGCGGAAGCTTGCAAGAGCGACGAGCAGAAAAAGAATAGAGGGGTAAAAACGGTAATTTTCTGCGAGGTTCTGTATCGCCCGTGCCAAGATTTTCTAGCCCTTATAAGGAGTCGCGCCATCGCTGCTCGTCTGGTCGAAACAATAAAACCAGTCGCGGAAAAACCTACGCTAAAACGCGACTATGCATTAAGAAGCTGCATCCTTAATATGCCGGCCGCGCCTTCGCGATGTAAACGGCCACCGAAGATGCATTTACTTTCCCTCGCGTAATACGCGAAGAAATTATTATTGACTTAGAGAGCGATAGAAATCACGTGACGGCGATTATTTCTGCATTAGTATTCAGTATTTGAAAAATAGAACGAAGTGATCTTTGAAGACCAGCTATTTTGCGGCTCTTTTCTTGCGATGAGAGAAACTGCGAGTGGCAAAATGGAAGCGAGTAACTGGAAATCGAAATTTATAGAAAAGGGAAATGCACAGTTTTTTCAACAAATGTACCTGTAATTTTGTATATAGTTACCTGGCATGCATCAAGAATATCCAAATATAAGTCCAAATAAAAAGAAACATAAAATTCACGTAAACCACCGTCATGAAAACCGGAATAGTTTGAATTGATGAGAAAGACAGAAAAATATACGAGACTTATATAGCTCGCAATCATAAAAATTGAAAGACCGACCGTCGAAGAGCTTTCTTTTGCGCTTTCAGCAAAATTTGGCATTTTTTCTATGCCTCCCGATCTCCGATCCTTCCGATTCTGTTCCCCGGAGAATGGGTGTCTCCTCCCATGATGCGCACAGTGCCTTAAGGTTCGTGCCGTTGCCTGATGTTGCCTGATGGAGAACGCGCAGCCGGCGCGGAACGTTTTCCGTCAGGAGACCCCCACCAGGTCGCGAAAGCCCACCGTGCACCTCCATCAGCCAGCCGGCCACCACCACCTCCCGTCCTCCTCCGACGACACCGACAACGACCACCACCATCGGCCCACCACCATGGAAACCGACCAGTGCGCATTCTGACTTCAGTCTCGCGTTCGGTTCCGACCTGTCCAGGTCGGCGAAGGCAGGTGCCAGAACGATAATCGAAACCTACCCACACCGGTCGTTGTTGCCAGCCGCGCGTACAGACTCGGCGTCCGGTTCTGCCATCCGCCTGTCGTGGACGTTCCAGTGATCATTGCCGAGGTCGGGGGTGTCGAACAACCATCCCCGAGGATCGCAGGAGGGTGACACAGTGCTGTCGAGAGGGTCGCGTTGGCGGGGCCGAGGGATTTATGGAACCACCCCATGGATAGTAACATGTCAACTGCCGCCTTCGTGCATCGGTATGGGAAAGAAAGAAAAGCATTAGATCGATAGTCCTGGCACACATACATACACACACACACACGCGCCCGCGTACACGGATGACACACACTTAACGGATACACCCGCCGCGCTTCTCCCCTTTCGTACGTCCGTGTCGTCGTCCTGTCGGGGTACATCTCTCGTGGTCCCTCGCGCGGCTTTCGAAAAGCCGCCTTCGTGACCGATCGATGAGTTCGTTGCTATGCGCTGATAGAGGCAGCATGGAGAGCGACCCTCTTCGCTTTGCCGGGATACGAGCGCGTGGACACGCCGAACGACACGTCGCGAATTACCTGGCGAGGATTAATTATCGCCATTCAAAGCAATAGCGTTCGCTATATGTAACTGTATGCGGTGTATGAGTATCGATCGCGCGTTTGTCCGACCGACCTGCTGCGTTTTGGGACGCCAACCTGCGCGTGTAGCGCGCGGTTCCACGGATTCGTTCTAAGCGCAGTTTGGATTCCAATTTCTAATCGCGAAATTCTGCAAAGCGAATTGATGAGAGGATCCGCCGCTTTGTTCGGTACGATCGATAGCGCGTTGATTATGAAAAGACCTACGTGCTTATGAAAGAGTCCGTAACAATGAGATTTGTTGCCTCATTAGGATTGCGCGAGGAACAATCGGCATTCAGCAGCGCTCGGATTCGTAATCGCTTTATTACGTTGCCTCGGTAAATAATCGTTCCATCGTCGATATTAATCGAAAATGGCAAAGTCGCGAATGGTAAGTTCGGCGGTTTCGATTTCGCTTTGCGCTCCAACTCCAGTTTCGAATGATACTTTTCATTTCACGGAATGAGCAGGAAAGTGTGAATTTACTCGCTACGCACTCGTAAATCCGCAGCTCGTCGAGCATCGCGCACGATAAATCCGGCAATCGGAATGTAGAAGTGTATCGCATAAAGAGCATTCCGTACACGTCGCAAGACGCAACGAGCCGATCGCGGAACGACACAGTTCTCGATCGGATCGCCGATGCGTGGAAGAATCTCACGAGAATCCAGTCGTGGTAATCGTATGCAGTTGCAGCAGCAGCAGCAACAGCACGGCAGGCAGGCTACTTAGACGGCATTCCATTAACCTGCATTTTCACAGGCAGGCGCGTCACCTGTTCGGTTTCCCCGGGAACGCGACGCGACGCGACGTCGAATCGGACCAGCCCGGTTTCCTTGAACCTGCGGATACCGCAGCCATTGACCGCGCGGCCGGCTCTCGCCTCGTCCCCGTGACGAAAGGCCCTAAGTGTGCAGCGTTGCTCTCTCTTGCTCTCTCTCTCTCTTTCTTTCACCTCTGCTCTCCTCTCTCGCTCCTCCTCTATCCGGTCCCCACCTCCGTGATCTCTTTCTCATCTCGTCGGATACCACGCGGACGGATCCGCTTCTTTGGCGGTCTCTCGCTGAAACGTTAATTACGCCCCTCGAGACGATATCCCTGATATCCGCGATATTCTCCTTACGATTTATGGCTGCGATAAGGTGCACGGGTGTTTGATGATACCAGGATGTCCACGAGTGTTGATTGCAATTTATAGCAAATATTAAACCTGATAGTAACAATTATCATTGATGTTAATTACTCATCCTTCGAGATCTTTCTGGAACCTCGCGCTGCGATCTCAGGGACGATCCTCGCGCGCAGGGAAACGCGCAACGGAGCGCTCGTACACGGTGCGAGTTACGCGAAATGTAAAACGAGCATCGAAAGACAGGATATACGTATATCTCTCTCCGCCGCCGCCGCGGGATATATTTTATCAACGCTGGCGGTGCATAAATCCCCTTTACCCTCGTGCGCCCGCGCGACTACCAGGCGCTTACTCATTCCGCATTAATTCTGACTCTCCTACCCTTCTCGGCGGCGGTTCTTCTCCCTAGCATCCCCCGGATGCATCCCCGCGCGCGAATTGCGAAGGAGCGGCCGATCGCGAACTCGTACAAAGGCAAGACGCGGCAATCGATATATCTCGGATAGGCCTGCGTATCCTGCGGCTATCGGATGACATGGTGTCGATGGACGACGTCAGAGAGGAGTCTCTCCCTTCCCTTTCTGGCGAAACGAATGGCGGTGATTGCGATCTCCGGTTCGCGAATCCCCGGCGGATGGACGATCGCGATGAAAAAAAAGAAACGAGAGAGGGAAGGAGCGAGAGAGAGAGAAAGAATGGACGAGCGGCCACGTCCGAACGAAATTGCGAAAGCGATTTGCGACCATGTAAATTACAACAAGCCGCTTCGGAGAACCGCCGCGTACAGTATAGCGCGCAGGTATCCGCTGGATATTCTTGGTCACCCATGAAGTATCCAAATGTCCCGGAGTATTCGTTAATCGATAATATAATGCGCAGAAAGACTTCACGCGAGGAAGTTAGTTTTAGTTCGAGGAAAAAATTGAGGTCAAACGTAACTGAAGCGGCAGTTGGAGGAAAGTCAATAGGACAACTTGTCTATAGGATGACTAGTCGATAGGAGATCGAGGACTCGAATCTGTAGCTCGAGAGAAAAATACATACGTTAAAGATTTTATTTTAGCTCCAGAGTACCTTCGAGCAACTGCAGCTTCATGAACGGTTAATCCAACCAGGCAACTGAAAATTTTATTCGGGAATCGTAAAGCGGACCTTCTGCGTTCTCCGAGATTGAATTATGCAAGGTTCCATCTGCAGTGCAGCGTCGGTCCTCATATAGTCCGCAGCGTAATAATGTACGCGAGCTGAGTCGAACTGGAGCAAGCCACGGAAAAGCACACGGAAAAAGAGGGTTTTCTCTCCGGTCGCCAACCGGTCGTACTCTCTGCGGCTAGAGAGACGAGCGCGCGTGACACTTAGCTGTGCGAGAAAGAATAAGGTCATGGATAGCTGACGGTGCTCGCGTTAAGGCCGCGCAGGTGCTTCTTCGCCGCATCGCGTATCCGTGATACCGGGACCGAGATGATCCTCTGTAACGGAGAAGCGCAAGGTGAAACTCGCGCTGGAGGTTTCCTCTAGAGTTACACGGGGAAGCGGGGGAGAGTCCATCATCATCATCACATCGTCATCATCGTTGTCTTGCTGGTGGCCTCTCGTCGCGCTCAAACTCGTTTCATCGAGCAATATCGATTACCGGCGACCGCCACAACGACGACGATTCCGTGCGTTCACCCGGAAGGATCAGCCTGCCGGAAGTGCGCGAACTTCATCCCCAGGTCCGATAATTATCGCCATTGTCGCGGCCTCGTTGCCTCTTTTTCCGTGATGGCTTCCGGTAGCCGTATCGAGGGATCTTACGTGATCGATACTCCGAATCTGAACGTGACGACTGCACGCTCATGTCGACGAGGGATCCGTTGGAGAACGGGAGTTGTTCATAATCACGCAATGCCCGGAATCGTTCTCGCTGAGGAAAGTCGCAAAAAATCGCCAGGCCTTGCCGAGCCGAGAGAAATCCATTTGTTAAAAAGATCGTCCTTTAGCGACGAGGCGCGTGCTTTCTCCGCGGCCTTCGTTTAACCGACACGACGGCGATCGCCATCGGGCACGGCCTGAAAGGATTAATGCCGGGACGATAACCCGCGGTAGGATCACGCTGGGCGTGTTTCGCTATTTGCGCCGCGGCATCCACCGGCCGCGGCAGTGCAACATCCTTGTTGCTCTTAGAACAATGCTCGCTGCATTCGCCGCCGTTGCAGAACGCGGAAGATCGATGGTACGGAAGGGATCCATAAACACCGGTGCGATCCCTGGCATGCACACGGGACGCATCTCTCTCGGAGTATCCCGGCAATCGTTTCGCAGAAACGGCCAGCCCGCAGCTAAAAGGTTTCCTGCCGCGACTCGTTCGACCGCGTAAAACTTGCTCCTTTTCATGCGCGAGATATACAGCCGACATTTATCCGATCGCCAAATGAGGCTACTTACGTTTATCGCCGGTGACTTTTTCGCGATAGACCCGGAAGATCGACGACGGAACTCGCGCTCGGCGCGCCTATTAATCCGCGCCGCGGAGGACGATTAGCTCGCGCGACGTACTCGGTGAACGACGCACCTACCGACGTTCCGCACGTGGACTTTATTACGGAATCCCGCGCGACTCGCGTGTCCCGATAAACTACTGGTGCTAATCTCGATGGTACGGTTTGCCTTATCCTGCAGGGATTTTTATTAGCCGGTAAGTTCAATAACGCACGCGAGTTTCATGGAATATTCATGCGTATCGGCAACCTGGAGAATTTATGGTGCAATTTGCCAGACTCGTTGATAACGACTACCAATGATATACTCACCGATTAATTACCGGTTCTCCGGAATCCGTTCGACTCCTACGTTAGGACAACTGTGATTGCAGAAACACGCCTCACGTCCGAGAATAACGTTCTCGTAATATTTTCAGCGCCTCGCACTCGCTCAGCTCGAACGCAATCGCTTGACCGAGTAAAGTAGGTCTAGCCGCGCGTACGGTGCATCGCGTGGTGCATCCACCTATAGATTCGAGGCATTCGACCAGCCGAGCCTACTTCTAGCATCATCGAGGGATCGGTCGGAGGGAGAGTTTTCCTCGCGCGAACCCGGAAGATCGATCAATCGAGGAAATCGTTCTGTCTCCCTCTTGAGAGTGGATTTTGCAACGGCGATCCCGTAATTTCTTCCTCCAGTCCGCTTTTCGAGGAATTATTGATGTCAGCCCGAGGCTGAAACGTTTCACGTTGGCGAAGCCACCTCTCGATCATCTTGATCTTTTTTTCAAGTCGGAAGTGCGAGTTTCCTTTCCGGAACGGCGCCGCACTCCACTCACGTCGATTAATTCTAACGCATTTATTTCTCTCGTTTTTCTTTTCTTTTTCCTGCGCGTAAGTAATTGCAATAGCGAGTCGCAACTGGGCGAGTCGAGTGATACGCGATTAGAACGTAGAAGCACACGTAGTAACTTGGCGATAAAATTTTACTGCTCCGAGATATCGTTTCCCCTACATTAACGGTCACGCCGCTAATGCGGTCGAGGCGAGGTTTTTGTCGATTGTCGAACTTTAATTAACGTTTCGACAAAATCGCCGATTACACGGCGGGACGCGAGCGGGATCGCATTTACGCACTTTTTTTACTGCGTCACTTTTACTGCGCAACGCGCGTTTCGCTTTTACGCCCAAACAATATCCTCACCGCGTCGGGAGGAAAGCGCCGACGGATTTTTCTCGTCAGGTTTTTCTCTTTCTCACGGGACGTCGACGCGTGTGCGAGACGCTGATTTTCTATCACCGTGTTTATCGGGGAAAATTGTGGGTTTCCCTCGCAGCGCCACACGCGAATTTCACATACAGAGACGCGATATCTCTTCTTTTCGTGGTTTTATTCCTCTCGCGCAAGAATAACCGCGCTCGGTTATTCACGTCGTCGTGGTGTTCGTGTTCGCGGTATCTGAAATGTAAATCGATGAGATGCATTCGTAATCGCATGCAGGCCTAGGCGTGAAGTCGCGTTATTCCGCGCTTCTCCCGCGCTCGAAACGCCATCGCGGCGAGCAGGATGCGTTTCATCTCGTCGTTCGACGCGGTCTCCATCACAGTTTTCCGCCCTTTGCTTTGATTGTCGCTTTCATCGCACGCGAAACGCGCCGCTCTTCTTGTCCATTTAAATTGAAAATCGTCTGCAAAGTTCGACGTGCCGCTCGCTCGTTGGCTCGGTGGATCAGCATTCATCGATTCGAGAGGCAGCTACGGGTGTTCCGTTCGTGGCATTCCGAACGATGACAAAGGGAGAAGCAGAGGATTATGCACCGAGCGCCGATCATTGCGCCGTGAGCGTGTATACGATCGCGGTAATAACAGCGCATTAACGACGGGCTTATGCATTAGGCGGGACGATAATGAGGGAGGCGCATGCGGCGGCGATGCAAAAAGCCCGTTTTCGTAATCTCGGCGCTAATTCCGCCGGCCTAAATCAGCGACGCGATTATCGGAGCGACCGCATTATAATCGAGCGCGATTCTAATCCCAATCTTACGGCTTCGGAATCGCGCGATCGAATCGGGAACGCGCACAGCGACTCTCGGAAATTTCAAACTCGGTTAATTCAACGATATCCCCGTGTTTAATTGAGTGACTAATCAAGCCTCCGTCGATTACATCTCGATAATTGGCGCAACGACGCCTTCTGAACGCGAAACACGGTTACGGCGAAGCGTTATTGTTCATTGAGCGGCGTGTTATAAAATTAGAGAGAACGATAATGAGGGGGCAGAGAGAGAGAGGGAGAGACACGGAGAGCGGCGGTCAGCGACTTTCCGGGCGGCGGAATTCGGAGCGAACGGCGGCGAGCGAAGAGAGAGAGAGAGAAAAAAGTACCGTCAAGTCCTACTTGCCGTTCAAGAGGAACAAGAACAAGAAGGAGAACAAGCGGGAGGATCCTCGATACGATAATCTCGATCATCTTGAGCATGTTACGCGCAATGTATGCGAGGATGACTCGTCGCGAGTGACGAGTGACTGTCATTGGATTCCATGGGACTTCGCGAGAGCTTCCTCGCGCGAGGGGCGAGCAGTCTCCGCTCGGAAGGTCTGGCGGCACGCTAATCGCCGTCATAAATTACGCTACTTTACCCGGGTTATTAGAAGTAACGTCCGCGATACATTATATCGATATAATTACGCGTCGCTGGACGCTGCGCCCTAATTGCTCACTTAATTCAATAATTGCTCGAAAGAGTTGCGCGCCCGGGGATTCCCGGGGGAAGGTCCCGGTTTACGGCGGCCGCTACGCGCACCACTATGAGAAATGTGGCGCATAATCGTTAACATACCGTGGTGACCGCGGCCGTACGATTCGACGCGTCGTCGTCGTGGGCGACCTCGGCATACAATCTGCATATCGGTGACGGAAAGTGGCGAGTTGGGTTGTGGCGCACCCGTATATCTCTAAATTGCGGCATTTTTCGACCGATAGCGTAATGCGGAGTCCTCGTCCATAATTTTCCGTAAACGGTTCGCATTTATCGATCGTTACGGGCGTGCGTCGTATTTTTCGACGATGCGCGTAACGGCCGTAGTTAATTCGTTCCCAATTGTGGTCGTCCTCAGGGTAATAAGCAAGTGCACCTTTCCGCGTGTACGTTCGTCTGAATTATTTACCATTTACCGCGCGTTGGTCCCCGCAGCGGTAAGACAGATCCGCGTCGGGAGGAAAAAGACTGTCGTTGCCTGATAATCGGTGACTTGCGAGTTTCGCCGTCGTGAGAAAGGAGCGCGCCGAGGAAAGCTGCGAAAAAGTTCTGCTGGCCGCTGGAATTACGCCGAGAGAGCGAGAGAGTAGCGAGGGCACAACGCGAGATTAGCGCCGTGCAATTTAATGCAATAGCCTCGAGGTCGACCTCGACGCGCGTTTCTACAGACTACTCCGAAATGAAGCCTCCTTTTGTCTTTGAAAGCTATTAACGGCTCTCACATCATTACAGATCGAAGAAACAAAATTCGACGACTTGAATTGCGAATTGAGCGAAAGAAAGTAACAAGATTTCGCAGCCCTTATTTCCATCAAGCGGAATTCGCTGCGGTCAAGTTTTTTCATTTAGTTTTCGAACTTGCGGCTCGAACGCGCTTGATACTGAATCTTAAAAGTCCTCGCCAGAGACAGAAAGAAGGATATGCTCGGCAGGCTTGTCGGATTAATTTAGCACCGCCCTATACGTATGTAGCTGCGTGCCTACGTGCGTATCTACGTATCGGTGCCGCTAAACAAACGAACGAACGAACGGAACGTACGAAGGCCTGCACTTCGTAAGTCATTATTAACCCGCGTATAATTATGCGGCGAAGCGGAGGAGCAGGCTACCACATCGGACGACGAGCGAGCGAGAAAGAGCGAAGATTCGCGATCCACCATCCGGAGCGTGGTGGTATTTAAATTGGCTTAGCGCGCACTACGGACGTCCTTTGAGGGACTCGCCGCGCGATTATCTCGGCCACTCTAGGCGGACAACGTCCGGTGCGTAGGATATCGAGGCATGGTATCGACATCCGTACGGAAAGACGTATGAACGGGTATACTTGACATCTCGGGTATATCAATATTCATAAGAAGGATATTAATATTAATATCTCATAAGGGATATTAATATTAATATCATGATACATTATACATACATGATACAAAAATATTTATGCTTTAACGCGTCGCGCGATATTTTCAAAAATATGGAGCATTCCATGTATATATATGCGATACCTGGCTACGTTAAAATACGGCGGGGGAAAATAAGAGTCCTGAAAATCAGCGCGGCATGCGATCAGATGTGCCGGACGTTCGAGAAATAAGACATGAATATTACAGGTTCCGCTTTAATGCAAGCCGAGCGCACGTGAAAAATAACGAAATATAACCGGTAAAATATACACTGTCGAGTACCGTTGTGCCTGTGAACGCTGCGAGAAGCATTTGTGCAAAATGCTGGAGTGAAAGGGAGATTCAGGCTGAAAAACGGTCACGCTAAAAAGCGCCGATTTAAGGTGACTTTGAGCAAGCAACGATCGCGAGCGCGAACGGCCGCGCGGTGCAATTTTCCGTTTTGCTTTACGCGCGCCGCGCCGACGAGCGGTAATGCCCGTCGTAATACCACCTATGGGGCGATTTCATGACGACCGTTTTGTACGTTCGAGCGGCGATGAAAGTGCCAGTGAAAGTCCGCGGTTGCGCTTCTCGCAAGTCGCGCGGCCGAATGCAAAATTTCTCCTTGCTCGCGCTATTCAGGCACCAAAGTGCAAAGCATCTCTTTCAGCTTTGCTCGCAGCCGCTGACTGAGAACTGTCGGTTTCCACCAAAGGTCGACTCGCGGGATTCCGCGGGACAGGTTTAACGCGCTCGTTATCCTCCAGGTGCACCGGAGTGGGACGACTTCCTGGCCCCTGGATCGTAAATATCTGTGATTTCAGAAAATTACGCCTCGCCCGCGGAAGGATAAGCGCGACAGATCTGCTCGCGTAATCCCGCGGAATTGCGCAATCGCGCGTACCGCTGAGTACGGGTTTTCTCGATTTGCAACACAATATCGTAGAGCACACACCTAGATATTTTTCAGATGATTTATGACCCGAGACAGTTGCCTGGTTTGCTTAACGATCGCGCGCGGTAAATTCAATTGCATTTTACAGCGCCTTCGCAGCGTCTCCCAGCCGCTTCGTCCGCTCCGGACGATCATCGTTTGTCGTCATCAACCTCCGCAATCGCTGCCCCAACACGTCGTAAAGTGAAGGAAACGTAAACGATCGATTACGCGTTGCGATGCAAACGGTGCACCGTCGGCTTTCGGTACAACGAGAGCATTTCGATTGTTGTTGGAACGCGCGTGGCAGTCGGTTTCCACACAATTCTGGGATTCTCGTTACGGCTGGTCTCCGCTCGCGCGCGCTTCTCCGCCTCGTGAAATTTTTCCGCCGGTTCACTTGTGTAACGGGCCATTGTCCGCGTCATTGTCCTCTCGCTTTTGGCGCGAGTGCGGAGAACGTGGCTCTCCGGTGGAGACATAGATTCATTTCACGCGGGGTTTCAGCCGGGACTTCTCTTCGGGAAAGTAATGGCGAACGGGACTTGAGTGCATGTCGCGGCGCGACAATGCAAAATGCATATGGAAATCTCCCCGACCTTGCAGCCAAGTCGACATTGGCGAACGCGCAATGTCGACTTGAGCGTGAAAAACGCGAGATCCAGCGATAGCGATCGCCTCGTTGAACGACCGGCGAGCACGGAAACCCCCACGTGCGCGACAAAATGACGACGTAAGGATCTCGTGATTTATAATTAAATCGCGCCGGCTTCTCGCGTTTCAAGCTGCGGTACGCTACTAACTGTAATTTCCCGTGGATGCGAGGATTTCCCTCTTCCGCGATCCCAGCTGCCCGCCTTGGTTGCGGGGTCGTTCGGGTAATCGGCGTTCTACCGTATCCGCGCTTCTGGGATGGTTCACGCTGGAGAACAATCGGAACCACTTCCTCCAGGTCGCGGTTTGCGCGGCTCATGAAACGCTGCGCAATCGTCTTCTAAATAGCGGCCACGCTGGAAATGCCGCGATAGTCGCGTACGCTCGGAACTTCAGGTGCGTGAGAAAACTCACGCCAAGCGGAGCGAGAGGCAGCGCGCCGCTGAAAGAAGAAGAGGAGGAACGTTGCATAATTAGGGATTGCGATGCCGGTTACATCGCGTCTACTAATCCAGCCTCGTAGAGGAACGCGTGGCCTCCGTTCCTCTCCTCTCCGGCACTCTTTCTTTCTCCTTTGCGCCCGTACTCGGCGTACAGGATGCCTCAGAGATGTTAAATGATCGAGTTGCAGCGATTTATTTTTATTTACATCAAAGATATCAAGAAAAAAGGAAATCACTGATCTGCGATTATCAATCTTAACACAAACTTTGTCTCAAAGTAAAGTCCACTCCTGAGATTACAAAGAGACAACATCAGGTAGATCATCTACTCATTGTCAGCCTCGCACCTGTCCCCTGCTCAATCGCTTCCAACTTGGTCCATCAGCCTTTTTACATTTTTCGTCGAGGGTGTAAGGTCGAGTCCAGGTCAGCTGTTGATCCGTCATCGAGAGACTCGTCATCGATCCTCGTCATTAACGTCGCGAGTTGTGAGGCACCCTGTAGAGATGCAAGTGCAGCACACGGGCGGCCACCTATACCACCGTTCGCCAATAAGCGTGTATCCACGATTATTTATCCGCGCGTTGAACAAATACCACGGTGCACGCTCGCCATGCCCGTGTGTGCATGGGAAAGGTCATTGAAAAATCGCGGCTCGCGCGGTGCAACGGCATTAGCTGGAATAGAACCGTCGTTATCTGCCGCCGGGACGAGATGCAACACATCGCGGCCTGTGAGCGCCTCGCACTCGCGCACTCGCGTCGATAAGCGTCGTCGATCTCGCGGTCGCCGCGCGGTTCGCCAAGCTTGACCAAGCCAGGCCGAATGGAATTCGCAGCGGAGAGCCAATTACCAGGAGTTTACGATCGCGGGCAGGCTACCTGCCAGCGGAAACTCGGTTAGCCCTCAACCCTTAACCCCCGCCGGACCAGCCCCATGTAAACCGCAATGCTGTATATTAACTCCTGGCTTGAACCTCATCCAGTTGGAACTATCTGGATGAAATAGACAAATGGAGAAGAATATAAATAAACGCTTCCGTCGTTATTTATTAGTTAGCGATTCAAACGAAGCACGTGGACTTGGCGAATAAAATCGCGACCGAAGCGCGATACGAGTGCTTCATTCTTCGCTTAAATTTAAGTAATCACGTCAATCGCGTGTTATTTCTCTTAGCGGTCTGCAATCCAATTAGTCGCCGTTGAGATCGGCCGGAACTCGCGGCGGGACTCGCCGGAGGGAGGCTTTCGAAGGGAGGCTCCGGGTTATATTTCAAGTATCAGCCGGGCCTTCGTTTATCCGGAATTTATGTGTGCTGCCGCGCGCGCTCGTACGTGTTCGCGTATCGCAATCACGCGAATAAAGCATTATAGGCCCGGAGCACTCGCTGGTACGTGCTCGCGTCGCCGGAGAGCCGCGCGTGTGAAAAGTCTAATAAACCGTCAAGGTAAGAAACGGGGTCGGCGATCGCGCGCTCGCGGGACTCGTTGAATTTACTTGAAGCGAGGCTCAACGTTTCCCGAAGCAATCGGTCGCCGTTAAAGGTCAGTTCGCGCCTCCCTGGTAGCCGTTTATGATCCACGACGACGTGCCAACAGCCAACCGTGTTCCCTTTTGCTCGTGAAAGCAGGTGCGCTCGCGTGTCGCGCGCGCGGGGCCTTTTATTCCGTGCCATTAACTTCCGAGCGGTACTATTAAAAAGTCACGATCGATCTATTTCTCTATGGCCACGCGATTGCACGTGTATGAGTCTGATAAGGAGCGCCATTCCAAGTTCATTCGCCGGAGAAAGCCGGAGAAAATCAAGTGTACGCTCGATCGAAACGATCAATTCGATAATTGGGAACTTGTACGAGGCGGTTCGCGCAACGCTATCGTTTTCCTGGATAACGTTTTCGATTTCAGTCAACCGCGTACTTCAGCCGCGTACCGGATGTGACTTATCGCAACAGGAACTTGTCGGAGTGTCCACTACGACAGAATTCAATTTTTTAGCTAAGCTAGCACAGCTGTCATTAGATTTTCTAGTTTCCAACGCACGTCGTCGTAAAAGAAATTTTCTAGTGATTCGAAAGTAAATTCTTGTTGAGAGAACGTGATGCTGAACGTGAATAGAGATGTTTCAGAGACCTAGGCTTGAGAAATGGCGTCACTGATCTTGAAAACAAATCGAGCTACCGACTTTGTTGAATCGGATTCTTGCGAGCGATCGTATGACGTGCAATATATACGCTCGCGCGGGCGTACAGTGAATAGATATTGGCAAGATGCCGCGTTACGTAATGCTGCGGGTTCACGAGCCCTGGCTTATGGTATGATTCAAAGGCTTACGTATGCGTGAATACGTGTGCGCACTACCTGCCGCCCGAGGGACCTGGATTAACGAATTGACGCCTGGAAACTTTCCTTTCCTTATGTGAATGCGCGGGTGAAAACCTAGGCGGTAATGCACGAATTATGCCACGTCGAGCATTATGCGAAAAAGGCGAATTCAGGTTTCCGTTAATAGTGCGGCGCATTAATTCTTTCGGAGCCCGAGATATTTTCTTAACAGCGGCCGGCTCTCCCTCACCGGTGGCATTACGGATTTTAATTGGACGCGCTTATGCAATATGAAAACAGCTGTACCAGCTTGTTCGCGGGGTCAGAAATTTTTACGAGACTATGACGCGAGTGAGTGCCTTTACTGCGACGTTACGCCGAAAGTAATTACTGAATTATAATCATCTCGGATAATTTCTTTTCTCTGCGCGAATTACACGGCGGCCTGCACTTTTCACGGCACATTGCGGCAATAATCTCCGCCGCGGGATGTGATTAGCCGATTAGCTAACGAGCATAATGCAACGAGTCGCGCGAATCGGCGGCGTTACTTTATCTTCTCGCAGCGGGTACGCCGCCCTCGGCGACAGTGTCGCGCACGGCTGCGAATTAGCGTCTAGCCGTGCGAAAATTATCGACTTTCACCCGCAAAAACATTCGTGAACAGCGAGCGGATGAAAACCCCGATCGAAATGATCGCGCGATGATTTCGCTGAACTATGTAATGCTCGTCCACCGCGACTTAAACGACAGTAGAAAGTCCGCTGGACGATGTACTCGCTCGTGATGGAATATCGATGGAACACCGTGGACGTTCCAATCGAATAATTAAAGATCAGAGGCTGTTGTAGAACAAATTCCCAGCCTATAGATCGAAAGGACTGAAAAATCCTTTCACATGCAAAATAAACTTAAAACACCTGAAAAGCACACATGTGCGCGAGTGTTAATAAATACAATAATTTATAATAAGAACCCATTGATTATTATCCCCCGTGTCTTAAAGCGTCTACTTAATATTACTCGCATGGTGTACAGACGTACAAATTGTATACCGAGTTTTATTTATCTGATGTCGAGATCGCGTACGGAGTAATAAGACGGGTATCAAACGATCATTTCACCGCACTTGGCTTGGTTAAAAAAAGTAACGCGGCAAGATCGAACGGCAAGTACCACGCGAGCCCGCGGTTCATGGCAGGTCCGGACAGGTGCTAATCATCGTCCGTCAGGTTTACGATTCGATTTTCGCGTTCCCGGTGCGCAATTCAGCGGAATGCCTCGCCCACACCTTGCTGCTCGACAAAGTCGGCTGCTGGCTGCAAAAGGACGGCAATTAGCGCCGAGAGAAACGGGAGCAATCGCGCGCGCATTTTGCGCGCGAGGAGTAGAAAAAATGGAAATAAACCATTATGCGCGCGTATAATAATGCCATTGTATTCGAGGTGTTCCTCTCCCTTGCGCGCGCCCAACGCGGTTTTTACTTTCGAGTCAATTTCAGGCCGCAATTAGGCGGTCTCCGCTGAGAAACCGAATCGCGCGCTCCTGGGATCGGTCCCACGATTAATCAGCGAGCGAGCGCGTCAATTATTCTTACGAGCGATTATTTTTAGGAGGATGTTCTCGGTCACGAGTTGCGATGCGTTTTCGGGGGCATCGAACGTGCGATCGGATCTCCGACGATCGAAGTATCACGCTCCGATCGATCAACGGTGGATCAACAGCAGCGCCTTGCGGTCTCGCTCGCGACATAACAGATGTTCCTTCCCAGCCGCCGCCGGGCCGCGCGATTAAGCCGCAAAATTACATGTTAATTCTGGCGACATGTGTCCGTCGCCTTGGCGGGTGTTCAACCATATGTTGAAAGACCGCGCGAACGAATGAAGTATACGCCACGCATCGAGGGTGATATTACGTTAATCCCTTGCCGCAAGAGCACTGCCGCGCGCGTAAATGGCGCAACGCTCGTCGCGGTATGTGCGAAACGACGTCTCGCCGTGACAAATAGCAGAACCGGTTTGCAGAAAAATGTAGCGCGTCGCCTCATTTGTTTACGAGCGCGTACTCCTGTGCCAAAAATTCAGCATCATCTCACAGACAAGCAGACTCGAGATTATCCCTCGCAGCGACGACCAGCGAGGTGTCCAGCGGCGATCGAAGCTGCTCAATATTAAAAACATGCTAATCGAGAGCTGCGAGCTCACGAGGACGCGGAGAAGAGATAAGAATTCAACCTCATCTGCGTGGACTTCACGTCTTGCTTTATTGGATAATTAACGGCTCGTCGAACGACAGTCGTTCTGTTCCCGGAGGCCCAACACCGCACAGATATCACTGCCCCCCCCGTTGGTCGGATGTCGCTTGACCCGCTGACACACATCGATCTCGTCGAAATGCACGTACGCGTTTCTTACGCAGCCGCGTGCACACGAACTACGCACTACGACTGCCACGTGCCGATGAACTCGGTTCCTCTCGATCTGTACGTTTTATTATTTTCTCTGGAGATAGCATGATGCTAATTATTTTTATTAAAGCTACATTCGCTGAAATACATGTATCCAAGCTGATCTCGATGGAAAAATGATAAAATGGATAATGATAAACTCACGGATGTGATAGCAGAGTTTTTCTTCCAAGAGATTTTGATAAAGTGCCTCGCAGGATTCTGCTGAGACTTATCATCCCGCTTTATCGAGGCTCCTGAGCTCAGCCTCGATAAAGGGTTCGTACACGATGAGATTCGTTCGCGCGCTCGCCATAGTTCGAGACTATGATTACGGGTATCCGCGATTTATGGCTGCTCACCGGGGCCGATAAAAATCTGATGGTTATGGGGGTACGGCCGCAACCATCGCCCGTTCAGATAGAACGATCGAGATAATGAGGAGGTTTTAATTATCCGCGATAGGGCTCGCGGTATAAATTGATCCGCCGCAGATACGATCTGCCGGCGCGATTCCTCCGCCGCTTTCCATCGTGTGAAAGTGAATTCTCCCCCTCTCCCCCCGTCCCGTCTCGTTCTGTAAGTCGAAAAGACGCAAAGTCAATGACAGGCGCGCATTAAGAGTTCGATCGATAATCATACACGATGTGCGTGTGTGTGTATATATATATATATATATATATATATATATATTATTATTAACAACATCACGTGCATGCAATCGCGCGCGATGACCCACTTCGCGTCCGGGGGATAAAAATCAGGCTCCGAGGATTACGCGACGCTGATGTAGATACTGACGGCGAGGATGAGTCACTCGCGACGCGGCTATCTGTCTCACGGCCAATCACGAATTTATTCGTCAGCAGAAAAGCAAGGTTGATAAATAATTCCATGATAAGCATCCTCAAAAGGGGAGCTGTTGCGCGAGAAGTTCGTTACGTCCTAAAAGGATTTCAGGAAATCTCTTTATGCACCGCGCCATATCCTGCAGAGCGGAGGGAAGACCGATCCCGGAAAGTGTTGCTTTAATTGCTGAAATCGTCGACTCGGCGAGAACACGCTTCGGACAGGCGGACTTACGTGGTGTGGTGGATGCAACAGCGAGCAATCAAATATCCGTTGTGTAACCTACATGTCTCCGTTCGCGGAACGGTCTTGGCTCGCTGTTAATAAGGTGCAACATTATGCAATTACCCAATAAGTAGCTCGGCGGAAAAAAAGGAAGAATCATCGCGATTCCACTCTGATTTCGCGAGCGATTCCGCGCGAAATCCATCCGCGTCCAACAACCGCGCGCCAGTCGCTCCTCCGATCAAAGAAACGCCTGCGAACAAATGCGTGAGACACGCATGCATTATCATACCTAGCATCAGCGTGACTGCTTTATTAATATTATTAGAGAGTGCAATAAGCATAGAATTAAATTTTATTTTCTTCAGTCCTAGAACCACGATGAGGAAATACGGACCATCGCGTGACCGCTTCCTTCTCTGCGAGATATCTCTCTGTGTATATCCGAATATCCATAAAAATGATCTTGATTACCGCGTTTTCCTCGTGATGTAATCGACATGTGGAAAGGACTTCACACGCGGGCGGTAAGCGAGAGAGGAGGCGCGCGTAGGCCGCGTCGGCCAAGGTATTTCTCAAGTTTTCTCGGCGCAGAAACGCGTTCGGATCCGCAGAAATGCGTTTCGCGCGCACGTGAAATTATATTGCTCTTTGCAAAACTCGTGAGCGCGTTCCCGTTAGCCGCACAGAAGAAATTATTTACCGTCGTCCTATCGGCATTGTGCCGCGCTAAACTGCGCCACGCTCGGATACCGAGCCGAGCCGTGCCGAGAAAGATACAGAGAAAGAAAGACAGAGATAGAGAGAGAGAGAAACGGCTCCGAGACTTTACTGCCAGGAGATGATCACCGTTACCGTTCACCGCAAACACGGCAGTGAGCTTTGTGGTACTTTTCTACCCGCTCTGTCTCATTCCCTCTCTCTCCCGCCCTCCTATCTTGTTCATCCACCGAGAGGCGCAAGAGAAGCCTGTAACGAGTAACGAGAGGATCGTAAATCGTTAAAGCATCGAAAGAATCCCGGAAACGCGTTCCGTTTCGTTCGTCTTTTTCTCCCGCCTGTCCCTCCGCCCCGAGCAGGAGGCCGGCAAGAGACTTTCCCTACGATCGATATTCCGCGGCGATTTATCATCGCGGCACGAACGGGTCGGCTCGCTCGTCACTTTTCTTGCTCTCCAATCCGCTCGCAATCGTCAAGAATTATCCTCATTACGCGTGAGCACCGTGGCGTGTCGTGATTTTTAACGGGATTCAATCGCGCGCGTTATTAATCGATCGGAGACAAGGGACGATCGAGAAGCGTACATGTAATGCGTCGAATTCGATTTTATCTGATTTATTCGCGCGATCGATCATCAATCATAGATCGGGGGTTGTACTCTTTCTTTCGCTTTCCGGCTTGGATGGATGGTTCCTTTCGGTCGGACACCGTCTGACGTCATCCGATTCACGGATCCGTGAGGGTCGACGATCGAAACTGAGATCCTCGTGGATCAACGACCACGCGCCGGAGTAGATCGATCGATCAGAGACGCGGATTCTCCCGGAACGCGAGCGGAACGAGGCCGATCGCGCGTGAAGGGAAGAAAACGCGAGAAACACGCCCGATTTCTTCTCTGCATCTCTCTCCCTCTCCCACTCTCTGCTACTTACACGGCTGTTATGCCGTTCTAGGCACCGACCGGGCGTACTTAAGTCGGCAATTCGGCCGTGACGAAAATGGATTTTACTCGGGAAATGCGCGATGTGGTGCGCTCGGAACTGCCATTGCCGGACAGATTACCTGGCCGCGTAGGAGTTTCCTTCATTTCCCTCGCCGTGTACGAGGAATGTGATGTGCCCGCGGATGGATGACGTGTCGGTACGAATCTCTAATCGCGAATCGATACCGTGAAACTGGCACGGTTTCTGCGACGTAGAGAAAAGGTCCTATATATTCGAACGTGTAATTTCTAACGTGCTACGTAACGTGTGTTCCGCTTCCAATAGCACGGCTATAGTCGCTCCAGTTGCAAAGCGTCGGAGCGTGGATTCCATAATGATCCGAGCCGATCGGAACGAACTACGAAAGAAAGCGTTATTCTGAATTCAAGCGGCTGTAAGCGCAACGATGTGCCAGAAAAATTACAGGAATTCAATATTCCGCTAAAGAGGAGAACGAAATGAGCCCTTTTATGTCTCCCAGCGTGTCGTGTTTTCTTCGCGTCGGTTGTAACGTGCAAATGCGACATTGCACGCCGCATTTTTCAAGCGCGGTACAGGTTTAATAAGCTCCCCGGGGGGGGGGGGGGGAGAAATGTGGACCGTCTTTCGGCCGGTCTATCCGCCGCGTTACGCAAGTCCGACCCGTTTCAGAACTGGTCCTTTCATTCACAAAACTGGTCGAGAGACGTACGCTTTTTCGTGAGGCACGACACTTTATGAGCACCGTGACATGCCTGCTCATTACTAATTTCGTGACAGAAAAATCGGTACGTTCCGCCATAATCCTCTCGCGGCGTACTCGTCTATAATAGCCGTGCAGCAATAATCTGTTCATGGGGAGATTAGCCATATAAGCCGACTACGGCCGCGAAGACCGAGAGGCGAATCGCCGGCGGTGCCTTAAACGCGCCTGGTAACAATTTGTCAACTTCTGGTTCGACTGCTTGCTACCAGTTCTAAAGTTAGACGCCGAGAGCCTCGCAGCAACCCGTGGAACTCGCTCGGCCAATATCGGGGCTCACTCGCGAAAACGCCTCCATACAATGAAACGGTTCTTTAGCTCTTCTGTCTCATCTCAAATTAAAATATTATTTGCAGAAATTTTTTAATCGACACGATGAAAGCTACGCACTTTTCCAAAAATTTATGACTATCCAATATATCTTTAAATATATCCATATCAATAGTTGAAATAATGATAGTTAAAAATAATTATTTATGAAATAAATGTGTGCAGGTGCGCTTGATTAAAAGTACATTAAGATACACCGGAGCCAGAAGAAGCAACGAGACCAGCAAATCAAATGAAAACTTTGCCATCGTTGAGTTGTGATTTCCGGGGAACCGATATGTTAAAGATCATCGCCTCTCATTTGCGACGTAACTCGAGAATCGAACAGTCACGAGAATCGAGAGAACGACGAGAACAGTTGTCAGGGCGTGCCTTTCCGTGTTCTTTGCAGCCTTGCATCAACTTTCTCCGCATTGTCGGCGAGCTGGACGTTCCTGGCGTCCTTCGTGCCTCGTATTATTACCACAATATATGATCAAATAAGAATAAATATCCCCGTAATTAATGGCTTAATAATAGCGCGATACGTTATTAAGTATCGTTGCAGTTATTATCAAAATTTATTATTGTGATGGCTGCGATAACGGCATCTCTGAGTGCAAAAGGCATCTCTGGTACTCCGGTACGCTCACGACTCTCTCCGAAGCATTCTGAAATCGACCCGAATCCGAATCTCTTCAATATGATTAGCATAAAAGACGCAAGCGGCATTCGTAATCAATGATTCACAGATGTCCTGTTATTATTGCGTGCGCACGATTAAAATTCTGAGGAAAATTTCGCATAATAAATATTTTCGAACAATAGTGTCAAACATCTCGGATAACCCTCAGTTAGAATTTCTCATTAAATCTTGATATCAAACGCAATCTCTCCTCGATTCTCCTGAATCTAAAATCTCGTTTCCGTGGAAAATATCTCCCGTTAACTGTTACACGCGTCAGGTCGCGCCGTATCTTCAAGAAGCGGGAATTAGCATAATTCGTGAGTGGAATATCGAGGTCCCGGATCAGCGCCGTATGAACGATACGGCGATCGCGATCGTGAAACGGGCGGGTCAGCCACGCGAGGGCAGACACGGGAAGGTGCGTGCGAGACGCATTTGCGTTAGTCGTGACACTTTCGAGGCTTGATCGTCAAACGACGATATTAACGACGACGACGACGACGACTATGACGGTAACGGTACGTCTTTCCACGCGGACGCGCCCGTTTGTCGCGAGTGCCCCGTGCGAGAAACCAGCTGCCACGTGCATCCATTGTTTTCCTTCGTCGCGATTGCATAATGCGATCTTCCGGCACTAAGTGGCAATTTGACTTCTGCGCACAGCCATCTTTCCGCCGTCCTGGATTGCCCGTACATTCGCGAGTCTTATCTGCATACGTAAAAAAAAGAAGAAATGCGATTAAAAATCCGTCGAAATTAATTAGCGTTATCCCACGCTATTGTTACGTAATCTGGAGTAGATACGCGCGTTCCATGGACGCCGATGTCAATGGCCGCTTGAAATAAAACGCTCGTTATATCCCACGACCGAGCGGAATTCGCAGGTCCGATTTCTTCGGGTGTTCTCACGCTCGCCCACACCCACCGAAAATTCGTACCCTGACCCCGAAGACGCGTGCGAGGTCTATTCTTCCTCTGGCATTGTTCCCGAAGAACAAGAAGAAGAAGAAGAAGAAGAAGAAAAGGACGAAGGAGGAACGGACGAGGTCGCGAAGTGTCGAGGACGGAAACTCATCGGACTTGGAGACCTCGTGGCAGGACGAAGTCATTCCGCAGCGGCCCTCTCGCTTCCGCTGTAATGACCGTCATTTACCCGATGTCGTCCTCGCGTCCTAGGGTATCCACGTCGTCGCTCCTTTTTTCCCAACGTCCGACGGAAGATGGATTCTCGGCGTCATTAGCGGTGTCCCTCTCGCGCGGCTTTGCCTGGTGCGAAGTGCGAGCCCATTCTCTCGGTCTGACTCGTCCTTTTCTTTCCTCTTGCGTGCGGATGGCATTCCTTGCGACTCCACCGACCGCTTGCCCGACTGGTCACCACCTTCGCTTCCTCGCAAAGCGGCCTTCCTTCCTCGTGCCGGTGCGCGGTGCGCCAGGTGTGGTCATTAATTTCACAGCGAAGTGGAAAAAGGTCGGCCGGACTGGACAAAGGTTCGTTCGTTCGCTCGTTCGCTCGTCTGTCCATCGAAGCGAGGGGAGAAAATGAGGGTCTCTTTGCGAGACAATTACTCGCGAAGGCGAAATGAGACCGCGATGCTATTACGGCGACGCGGTTCGCGGACGAATACGGCCGCGTCGACGAGGAATCACACCGGACGAGCCGAGCGGATATGGAGGGGATACCCCAAAGCGTGTGAATAAAATATTCAATTTAACGGACTGGAAGTGCGTGTGTCAAGCATAGCACAAGGCGAGAGTAATGTATAGAAAATACGAGAGGAAATATCATTTTACGTTGTACTAAATTAGTTTTGCAAGGAGCACTTAAACAGCTGCGGAGTAATGCATTCTCGGGAGATAATAAAATTCGTATCGATTCTTTCTGCCCGAGTTCAGAGCACGCAAAATGACGTAATTTATATGCATCTTTTTTATGACAGGCCCGGTGGCTCCTCCAGCGCCTCAAGTGCTGGCACGGGATCATCGACCGGCGGAGGTCCTGGGAACCCGGCAGGAGGCGGCAGGATGGCCGTCATTGGCGTGACTAGACACGTGCGTCTGAGGCGTCGCGGTAACGCCGGCTTCGGATTCTCGTTACGGGGTGGACGCGAGTACGCGGCTGGTTTCTACGTCAGCGACGTCCAACCAGGCGGCGAAGCTCACAGGAATGGATTAAGGGTACGTTGTTGTCTCTGATTATTCGCGACCCATTTTTTCTGATGCGAAATGGTACCTCGAGATTCACGCACTTTAAATGTCTATGCTTAATTGTTTGAAGATATCTTGAGACGTTGAAACTCGCGCTCGTTTGGGAATAACTCTTAAAAGAATAAAAAGAAAGTGGAAAGTGGAAATAAATAAGAGAGCCATTCTCTGTAGTATTCTCTGTAGTATTCTTCAATTCAATTGCAAATATGCCTGCCGAGAATGGTTCTCTGATAGAGAGACCAAGTGTCTCTCCTGTCACTGATCAATTTTGAGATGATTCCACACAACAATCGCGCGGCTGTATCGCTAATTAACATCACGAAAGGATGCATGCGATACTCATCTCATTTCCTAAGGCTAATGGTTTCACTTTGGGCTTCATCGGTTCCAGGTAGGCGATCAGATCTTGCGGGTGAACGGTTACCCGGTGGAGGACGCGGTGCATCAGGAAGTCGCGCTCCTGGCGAAGAACCAGCAAGTGCTGGTTCTCAAAATCCGAAGTAACTATCTCGCACTGCTATCTTAATTATCCGCGCCGCGAGGTATCGCGCGTGCGTAAATCCGCTTAGAGAGATAGTCCTCGCGCGTTCCGCGCGATTGGAAAATGGAAATAATTAATGATACGCGCGCGGCGCAATAATCCTTATCTAGTTACCGATAGCGGAAATTTATGAGCCTCGATTTATTTGTTGCAGGCGTAGGGATGATACCCGTGAAGGAGTAAGTATCGAAACTTAATTAAAACCACACGCACGGACCGTACGTGTATACACGTACGCCTCGATCTCTGATCAAAAGCCTCCGTTACAAAAATCCTTTATGATTCCCAAAGCAATCCGAACGATCCGGTTACCTGGCACATGGTGCAGCAACAACAACAGCAACTGCAGTACAACGAAACAGGTTTAGGCGGTGTACCGAGCACAGAAGTCAGAATTCGGATCCTCGTCGGCGAGAAGGGCCGCCTGGGCTGCGGAGTTTGCAGAGGCATCGTACCCGGTCTCACCGTTCAGGTTAATAACATTTTAATTAGGCGCATTCGCCTTACGCGGAAGCAATTGGAATTTCTGTTTATTTGGGCAAAAAATTTCTCCTGCCTCAAGGAAAGCCGGGCTTGCAGCATGAAAAGGCACTTGGTCTCATTGATCCAATGTCAAGTGGATCTTCTACGTATTCTAACATTAATTCCAATCGTAACGTTGCAAATATCAATTCAACTAAAAAATAATAGAATTCAATTCAAATGAATTGATGCTCAAAAGGAAGGCTTTACAAGTCTCAACGAAAGTTTAATTCGTCGAAACTGAACTTGCAAAGAGATCAGCTTAGATATTAATCCTGCTTCTAAACCGACGGTTTAGGGCACGAGGGAAGGCGGGCCCGCGCGCGCGGCAGGCCTAAAGGCCGGCGACGTAATAATCTGGTGCAATGGTCAGCGACTCACCGATCTTCCGTTCGAACGGGCGATTGAGGTGATGCGCAGCTCGGCGATCCTCGACCTCGTGGTGCAACGACCCGCACCCCCGAATCACCTCTATGACTGTCCCGAGCCCCTGTGGACGCGCGGTTCCAGCGGCTACGACTCCGAGACGTCCAGCATGGTGGCCGCCAGTCCCCCGCCACAGCATCCGAACAATCCGTCATCTTCGCCGCAGCATCATCAGCATCACGACAGGATGCATCAACGGTATCCGCGCGACGATGCCTGCAACAGAAACGGCAGGTCAGTTATTAAGGGAAGGAAAATCTCGAAGGGACATCGAGTCAGGTTGAAGCGATGATTTTCGAGTATCGAGTATCGAGCTTGGGTGTTGTAAACTGATAATTAGTGCATCCCAACTGTTAACAATATTCATAAATATTTTTCATCGAACTTTTTGTCAAATTTAAACAGCAGCTGATTGAACGGATTCTTAATTTTTTGGCAAATAAACGCTTCGGCGAGAGCGTACGGGTGTTTGGTATTTCTATTCGACTCTATCAGTTATCGCCGTTACGCACGGTGATTATTAATGTGACGATTATATCTCGAGCAAATTTTAATAAGACGTTAATGCAGAGCGTTAGTTCGTGCCGATTACTCTCGTTGCAATCACATTACGGATTTTTCAGAGCGCTACCTGATCGCGGTGGCCGATTTCCCCGGTTTATCGTTTATCGTTCAGCGCGCGAATCGCTCGTACGCGCGGCCGCATGACTATTTGCATATGCCTACGGTACTCGCTACTCGTGGATACTATATGCAAGTATCTCTCGGCCGGTCGCGACCGTTATCGGGTGCCATCAATGAATTTACGCCGGGAGAAAGTCGGTGGGTCCATTAATAGGACGCGCGGCGATTGCGATCGGCGATAGACTCGGTTCGAATTCCTTGCCGCCACGTAAACATTCATCCTGTTCCTCGTTCCCGGGCGCGAAACAGTCCGCGTCTCGCGAATTCCACTCTTTAGAAATCGGCGCGGGCCTCGCTTGCGTAATCGGCGTCGGGCACGTGCATTATATTATAAATCACGCTTGATTTCCGGGTGACGTTTGCAGGATATGCTGCCCCCTTGCCCTCTCGACCAGCAGCTGCAGTTCCTCCACGGAATGGGCGCACGTGGATCAGGTAAAGATTTTCATGAAATGTTTTATTTTTATGTTAAGATAGCAAAAATAAAAGAAATTTCAATTTTTTCTTTATCGCGTTAACCAGCTTTTCCGGGAAATGAGGGTAAATTTGGACTCCACATCCTTTAAAATTATGCCAAAATAATATTCGAGATAATAAATATGTTTTCTCTCAAACTTTTGCAATACTTTTTGATTTATTATTAATGAAATACATTTTTTATAACTGCAACAACACGCGTGGAGACTCAGGCAAGCGAATAATTTTTGTCTTTGAGATACGACGAAGCTCGGGAGCGAAAACGCGCGTCATTGGCATCTAATTTGACCGTTTTCTAGGCGCCGGAATGGACGCGAAAACCGAATAACACGACCGTAATTCGTGTTAATCAGAGCTCGAACCAGAATCAGAACCAGAACCAGAACCACCGGCCTATACCGGGAGGGCAGTATCACTTCAACTTGCGCGGCAATTATGAGGATGACATCGACAACGAGCCACTTTACGACCCCGTGGCGCCCAGGATCGACTACGAGGTGCACGATTTCGATGCGAATCCGCGGGACGAGGCAAATCGGCGGCTGGCTTATCGTCGGGATAATGCGAGGCAGCAGGACGTGATTTACGACGGGCCCGCGGACGACTTGCCCATGTACCACGGCTCCAAAGTAAGATCTGTAACTTCGTCCTCAGATACATTTTCGCGTTATCTCGAACCGTTTTTCACGTCGAACACGGGCCGAATCAAGCGGGCGAAGTAACATTAACGTATTCATGAATTGATTTTGCGCCAGGAGAACGGCCAAGCGATCGGTAATCGATTGGCGGACCTGCAACTCATGCAGAGGCAGAGCGAGGCCGAGAGGAAGACGATAACGACCGTCGAGGTGCATCAGTCAGTTTGTCCACCTGCGCCGCCGCCGCCGCTTCCCTACAAATGGCCAGCAGGTTTGACGACTTCTCTCGCGCAGCATCGTTAAAGCACCAACTGGTTACGTTCGCTCGAAGGAAATTCCATGACTGTCGATCCGTTTTCAGAAAATCAGATCGAAAGATCGAAAGTTCCTTACGCGGTTTCTTTCTGGAATGAATATTTTCGTTTTCCAAGGTCTCAACAATCGTCGCAGTAACGTTACAGAAAATTTAAAATATTTTCCATACCAATGTTGATTATAAATGTCAACTTAGTGTTACTTATACTGTTTCCAATAAATTAGATAGCATAATTAAATGCGGTAAAGACTATCTTGAGAATGGCAAAAAAACGTGTGTCGTTTATAAAATTGATTGTGTGGATTGTAATGCTTGTTACATCGGACAGACCGGAAGACACGCGTATGAACGAACATAAGTCAGATATAAAGAAAAACCAGGACAATTGGTCAGTAGTCAACAAGCACAGAATGTCAAATGGTTATTGTTTTGACTGGTCAAACATTAATATCCTCCACCAAGAGAAACACCTGAGAAAATGTGAGATAGCTGAAATGATATTTATCAAAAGACATAACAACTCTATCAGTTTGCAAAAAGATACTGAGAGTTTACCCGTTATATATGATCCTATTTTGACAAACATAATATCTTCTCCTTGAAACCACTTGCTTGTTGACTACCACCAATTACAGACGTGTTTCGCCGCAAGTCTCTGTCACATACAGATTTCTTAAGTCTTTTTCAGCCAGTAAGTTCTTTAAATGTTTACAATTTGTATTTTAATAATATGTATATTTTAATATTTTCCGTTTATTTTCGAAAAAGATTTTTTATAATACTTGATAAGGACCAGATGATTGGTCGAAACGTCCGCGTCGTGTATTTAAACATTAAATAAACTGCCAGTGTTGGTCGACAAATTGATTCTGCGCTTATTGATTATAAATAACTGAGAAATATAATGTCTCTTGAAAAGAGAGAAGTTCTTTTAGAAAAATTTTGATTTTTGAGTTCGATTTCAAATGATAGTCACGAGTCACCGTATATATTATCTACCGTTACAGAGGCCAAACCGATGAACGCCATGGGCATGCAAATGGGCAGCACCATGTCAATGGGCAGCACCGGCTCGACGGAGACCGAGTCGAGCCTCGAGTCGTCCTGCAGCAAAGATTCCGCTTCGACGTCGTCATCTCTGTCGACTTCGTCCTGCGAGCCGGCGTCCACCGTCTCATACGGATCGGCGAGTGGCGGCGGTTCCAACAGCATCACGAGCAAAACGACGGAGACTTCGACGGCCGCATATGCAACACCGCGCAAGGACGCCGTTAGAACCTCGCCAATCGTTAGCACCGATCTGAGCACCGCTATCACGCAGGAGCTGCAGAGGCGAGCGCAGCAGGTCAGACACCGATCAACGTCGAACAGGAAACCTGTATCTGAATTGCGTTCTTGGGATTTTTCATGACAGAAGCAAAGCGAGCAAGAGCGCAAGAAAAATCGCGCAAGGCGCAAAGTTGCGAGCAAGATTTGTAAAGTAGCGAAGACAACATATGGGAGACTTAAGTGGCCCAACAGATTGTATCTTGAATAAGAAAGCAGCTGGTCGCAGACTCCAAGAGAGTTACTTTTGTTACTTTGGAAGAAATTTAAACGCATCGCGTTTTGCCAGAGATGCAATCGTAGTCTTTTCTTAATCGTGTCGCGCGTAATTATGAGATTATTTTCTCGTGTGTTCGAATGTCAGTAGCCAATCTTCATTTCTACACACGCTGATATCTGCGATCGTCTGCTTATCTATACGATATCTTTTGCGTAGTTTTTCATGTCAGTCGTGATAGAAAATTGTCATTATCGATGAATTCAAGCGTCCCGCGATTAAAATCCGCGATATAACTGGAAGTTTCATTTTTCATTGTTAACCGACAAGTGGCTTATTCTTTATCTTCCCACGGAAAACAAGTTTCATTAGATCATAATTTTTCAAAATTTTCTGTAGATTATTCTTTATTTTTTCACGTCTTATATATTGCTATTAATTATTGTTATCAGTTTATCTCGCGGATCATCATACACGTGCTTCGCTCGATCGCTCATTATCGTCGCCTTATTTTTTCCCACAGAGGATGAACAACGCCGCTAAGGCGGAAGCGCCAAAGGAAAAGGCTCCGGATAGCCGCAAGCCTCAGAATCCAGAAGCCCTGAGGTCGCAGGAGCAAAAAGTCACACATGATAAGGTCAGTTGCTCTCGCGATTGCACCTGCATAAGTAGCAAGTGTCGCTATATAATTTACACGTGTCTATTTATTCATCAACGGCCGTAATGTCACTCTAAGTGGTATTTTGCGGTCATTAACTATCACAATTACTATTTATTTATTCTAGCCTGCGGCCGTAACGAATTCATCATCCAACAAACCGAAGGCACATTATATCTAATCGATCACTAAATATATATCACTAATCGATCGATCGCATTATTAATCTAGCTTTCTTTTTTGCAGCTGATGGAGGAGTTCAAGCGTGCACACCAAAAGATGTTCAATTCCGTTCAGCAAAAGGCGCAGTCGTCGGATCAAGTTTCCGAGAAGGTAAGGAAACGCTATCATTGGCGAATTATTGCGTAATTTAAACTCCGCGATATAATGTGTATTTAAATTCTTTTAAGACTCTTTCAAATATTACTGACGCACGTTGAGGGAAAATGTTTGAAGAATTTCGCGAGTTTCGTGGAAATACGAGTCGCGCGTGTCTACTCGGCGACTTTACCTTGCGGAATTCGAAATATATGATGCTTTAACTTTCATGCGATAACAATAGTCCACCTGACGCCAGTACTGGTGTACCGTTCCGTGATAAGCGTATCTTCATCGCTGATCGGTGATGTAACGCGTTGCACGTTATGTGTGCCTTGACCATATAAGTAATACCTTGATACCGATGCGCTCGTTAATGCTCATCATTAACGAACAATTAGCTAGAAACATTAATGGGCTGAGAAACGCCAGCCAGATTGATCGATTATATTTAAATGAACTAAAAAAAAACATGAAGAGAAAAATTAAAATAATAAGAATTCTGAAAACTAAAGCGCAATCAACAAAGTTAGCTTGATAGTAATATAGACCACATTCAAGAAACGTACTCTAAACGTCTCTTCCGTATTCGAGTTGACTTCGTTTTTTTTTTTAATGAGGAATACGTGGCGAAGAGATTCATGTTCCACGCCTCTTTCTCCGGCTGAAGACTTTTTCGTGCACGCTGCCGAGGCATAGCGCCAGCAGGCCGAGTAGTGCTCTCTTAATTATACAACCGGTGCGAGGAAGGATCCGCCGGTGTAAACAGATAAGAGCACAAAATTATGAAGACCCCGGAACACCCGTTGTCAGTGTGGCGTACACGTTACACACGTTACGGCGGTGCGTGTGTGTGGTGGCGTGTGCGTGACCGCATATTGCTGACGCGCCGACGTTTTACCTGTACGTATACCTGTGGGCACACATCGGCTGCGCGGCGCCCGGTAATATTGTTGAAACGACGAGAGATAGCAAGCAGTTTGCACACCTTAAAGTCACGTACATTCCGTCGTTTCGTCTCAGTTCTTGCGTTACCGCACACCGCGGAAGAGAAAGACAGAAAAAAGAGCGCGGAAGGAGCGCGACGCTCGTGCGCACCCGCGGACTATGATCGATCGCGAACGGAACGATGTTGGCAAATTAATTATGGATCAATCAAGCGCGAAGCCCGTGCAAGCATTTTTTAACGTGTCGCACAACGTATCGCCGAGACGTTCGCAGCGGTTTGATCGACGATAACGCGAAACTCGCAGCGGGAATTAACGACCAGTCGCGAATTAATGACCGACAATTAATCAGCAGCGTGGCATTTAAACGCGCGGCATTGCGCGTGCCCTCCAAGTCCTTCCGGAATAATAACGTCGTGTTATTTATTGACTAAGTGTGCTATCGTGACGAGATAACTCCGCGTAACAACGATCTTCAATTTTGAAGGCAAATATTCAATCTAGATGTTATTCTGAAGTGGTTCCGCGTTATCAACGAATCACTGTCACCTCGATTTTTCGGGCGACCAGACAGGTCGCATGTTACACAAGTGGGAGACTGATTAGTAGCACCTTGTACCGTCACCTTATCGTTCGTTAATCGTGCTCGTTATCGGGTCGGATTCTTCGCGGACGGATTCGCGACAATCGCCGGCGGAATTGCGCGAGAAGCATTCGATCGTGTAGCGCGCAACGCGCAACGGATGCGCGAGTCTCCCGTGGCCACGTATTTCCTTCGCTACGACAAGTTTTCTACGGAATTGCGGCAGACGTGCAAAATAATAGGGCTTACATAAGAGCGCCGGCGAGGACGTAACGGCGTGCTTCTCTCTTCGTGCGCCGCGTGCTCCTTCAGTCGCTCGTCGTCGTGTCGCGCGATCGGCTCCGAAACGCTGCCGCGAGACAACCGCAAAACATCCGAGGTCATCGTGCAATAGTAATTAGAAGATAATAAGGCCGGAGAACGCTGAACGAAAAAGTGGAATACTCGTTGAAATGCAAGAGACTCTTCTATTGGCAGTTGATAGAATTCTGCGGCTGAAAACAAGTGGAAAATTCATATTAAAATAAATGATACAATTTTCAAGATATTATTTTTAAAAAGTCGCAGTCCAACTGAACAATAACATTAAAATAAAAGAAACTTTTTGTTGAAATTTAGAGAGGACAGAGAAGTGAAGAATAAAAATTTTATGTCGGTGATATTTGTGTGTGTGTGTTAGGAATAGATTGTAATAGAAGATAATACATGACGTATATGTGCTATAAAAAGAGCAAGCACAAAAGAAATAGATAATTAAGTGACGGAGAAAAGGAGAAGATATTGATCGAATGCATAACGTAATCGATTGTTTAAAGAATTATTGTCATATATTATTAAAAAAATTCTTAGACCAACTATGGATAAACAAAGCTCAAGTAAATGTAATAGGAAAGATAATATTATAACTGACACAATGAAGAAGAAACAAGCGTTAGTCACAATCACACCTTACAATGTTAGTATAATTATAATATATATAATATAATATTATATTTGATATTTATGTTGTACTCTGTTTAGCGTTAATCAGCGACTTAATCTAAAATTTTGGCACATGGCACGTTAATTAACAGACTTTAAAAATTCTAGACTCTAAAATTCTAAAACAATTCTTTTAGTCACTCTTTAATTACTTTTAACTACTTAATCTTCGCATTTCTGCAACAAACGTCGCAGTTTCACCAGATGCAGCAGCCTATTTAACTGGCAAAAATCCCATTTAGATAACATATCAACTTATCTCTATTGTCTGTGTAACTTATATCTATAACTCAGCTATGACTATAACTTATCCCGCTGCATTTTCAGGAACAAGAAAAAAGAGTGCTCAACGTTCAGGCCTCGACAGCGACGACGACCACAACGATAACAACAACGACAACGACGACGACGACGACGACGACGGGCACTTCGGCGCCACCGCCGGCGCCTCCTCCGTTTCCGCTTCTCTCCAAGAAGCGGGGCAACGACGACGCAGTCGAGATGCAAAGCATCGAGTCGTTCAAACTGAAGGAGATGCCCAGCACAGTGCCGAAGCCACCGTCGACGTATTTTCCGATAACGAGCCCGTCCTCAAGCGGAAGTCCGCGCCACGGTGCCGTGACGAAGGCAGCCGGTGGTAAGGACGCTGCGACGAGCCCTGTTGCGGAACTCGTGAAGATTTCGCCGTCGTCGGTCTCGCCAACCAACGTCGCCCAGTCCGCGAAGTCGAACAGCAAGGTGGCCATCAGGATAGGGGCGTACGAGGGTGAAGCCAAGCAGCCATCCAGACTGGAATTCTTGCCGCAGCAGACGAACCGCGACAAGAGCGACGACGCGGCCAACAGTCCAGTCGTGTCCAGGCTGCAGAATGAGCTCGCCGCGACCCTACAGAGATCGAACCTCAGAAGAAAGACTGAAGGGGTGAGTTGACACTGTGTACGAAAATAGATTAGAAAAATATGTGGAAAAAATTAAATGTGATAAATTAAAAAAACGGAATATTGTAGAAATTGATAGGGAAAAATAAAGCTGTAACTGCGAATTTTGATTTGAAATTAAATGCATCGTGAAACTGATCTGTTCTTTTGTTGCAGGAAAATTCGTCGCCCGTGAAGAATATGCCTGAGAACGCGACGTCCAGCAGCGATACAACGAATACGGAACTCAGCAAGGTTCCCCAGGGTAACGTCGAGAAGCTCGCGTCCGCCCTCAGCAACAAAGTCACCATCAAAGTGAATCCGGATAACAGTAGTCGATAAGAAACGTCATACAAAAATTGCAATCGATTCGCAAGAAAACGTAGGAACGGTTCTTGTACTTTCGTAAATTTTGTACATTTTTGCACGTTTCGCTAACCACTTCGATTTTTATTATAAGAGTGAAAGAGACGCTCCCGCTATTGGTGAGGTTCTTTTACACACTTATACATTTTTTATATCTTATTTATTCGTATTATACATACGCTGAAAAGAGAAGCGAGGGAGCTGACTCTTATTAATCGAGACGAGGTTTCACGACCAGTATTTACCACGTAGTCCCTGTCTTAAAATGTAATCTACTGCGATCGCGGCTATATACGAATCTTAATGAAAAATTCGACAAGCAGTTGAATTTTTAAATAAAAACGATGATACGCAAAGTTTAGTCTTGGAGCTATCTATTATAAAACCTCCTTAACAAATATTGGATTGTAACATATACTCGTTATTATAAAAATACTAAAAAACGGGATAAATATATGTTACAACCTAATATATTAAAATATAAAATCCACAAAGCCTGTACGAATATATAGCTAAAGAATTTTCAGAAATTAAAATAATATAAAATTAATATTTTTTTAATATTAATTAATCAGTATGGAGAATTAATATTTTCATAAAATCGTTAGCATAATTTCTCCAACTGCATATCTTTATGCTACAGGCGCGAACACAATAACTGAAAAATATATCAATCCAATAACTTTGTTTCCCACAATTACCTACATCTTCATTCTTCATATAAAATATCTCGTGAGAAGTTATTCACACATGAATGACAGTATGCGTCCTCATCCGAATCGGATGATCCGATGTGGTCCGATCACATACTCGAGGACGCATTTTAATCCAATGCGATTAAAGTCCGTTAAGCGATATCTGGAAACGCTTCAAAGATCCCTCAGTCGTGCAGAATCTCATAGATGATCCGAGAGGCGCGATCTCGTCTTCATCCTCCTTCTCGTCGCGCGAGGAAGATCATCGATGAGAGCGTCACATAAAACGAGGTTGTCCGGTCGCTCGCAGAGTAACAGGATACGCAAGCTACTGCTGTCGGAGTACTGCGAGCTCTCGGAGATGATTCTGGTGGAGTCGCCGTTCGCGGAGACCACGCGAGACGGACGTGGACTTCGCCAAGTTGCTCTGGGCCTGACGCCGACCAGGCTAATCGTCGCCGCCGACGTTCTCCGGTCTAATCCGGGCTTCTTCTGCCCGCCTGGCGTCGACGCCAGCATCGAGAGCTTCGAGCTCGTGTCCGTGTATCCGTTGGAGTACGTTACGCTCAGCGTGTTCAGGAGAAGACGTCGCAGGACTCTAAAGGCAAGGTATACTCCTTCGATCGACGAAACGCGAGGTATAGAGACAAGATTTTATTCTTCAATAATTTTCGCTGTTGAGAGTTCATGAGTTTCTTTTTTCCAAATGATTAAAATCTCTCCAAGTGAATATTTAATACTTTTATTACAGATTCTTCTTTCTTTCTTCTTTTCTCTTCTTCTTCATATTTGTGCATGAAACTTTTATATTTGAAAGCTGTGTTAATTGATCTCATGTTCTCATTATCTCTTGATTATTTCTCATTAGATTCATTGACGGGCGAGCTAATTATTATGAGCTCGGCGGCGTGCGACGCAGATCCTCTTGGAGGATTTGGTGCGAGGAAGTGCGACGATTATTGGAGCGTAAGATGGATGGCAGTTCGTTATCCGAGACGACAGCAGCGAGCTCGTCGAGCAGCACCACATTGTATCTACTATCATCCGAGATCGAAGTCAGGAGCAGTCGGGACGCAAGATGCAGAAGGCCGATGCTCAGGTACGGCATCGTATCAAACAGATACAAATTGATTTATATCTCTCTACATTATTATTAATTTATCCATTAATCATTTACTTTTCTTTAAGCAACGCTTAATGACCATATTTATTACATTATATTTGAAATGACAGCTCAATTGGTCCAGCAAGACCAGTTTTTATAAAAAATTTTTCATTGAGCTCAGAATTCGATTTTTTTATAAATATCGATAGCCGTCTGAGTAATTTCGGTATTTAATCGAAGTATCCTGTATTAAAAACTGCAGGATATGGACGCGATACGGAGGCGCCGGCGATTACGTCGCTCCCACGTGGACCGAGAAGAATCTTTATCTGGGACCGTCCTTCAACGAATTGATGAACGGCCACTATACGCCCGTTCCGGTGAGATTCGCTGGTGCCAGCCTGGAGGATCTCAAGTACGAGCTGGAAGATCGTACGTCGCGTTACGTCGCTTGTGAGAAGTCGTGCCACAGCTGGCCGTGTCAGGCCAAGTCCGGCCAGGGGAAATCGCAACGCACTGGCGGATTGTGTAATGTTCTCTATGCAAGAAATCGCAATAGGCATCGTTACGATTACACGACGAGTTGCAAAAGTTCGCCTTGCAACATTTGCCAATTGGACGAAAGCGTTGGTATCGATATTCGCGGACAGCACGGCCGGTGTAACGGTTAGAACTAGAATTTGTTGAATCCGGATTAGGCAATACTCGTTTTTAAGATTTTCGCAATTTTTCTTAATACAAAGCAATAAGATTAATTTAGAAAAGACCAAATCTGTCTTTTTTACATGAATAAACACAGAAAAAAATATGACATACCTGTTAAACAAATAGAATATGTTTCATTAATTCATATATTAGTTATATTTAGTTCAAATATTCTCACTTGATTTATATATATATATATATATATATATATATATATATAATATTAATAATTAAAAATTTTCATAGAACGCCGAGATGTACTTCTCTCCGAGGAGGAATTCGCGGAACACGTGGGAAGAAAATCCGAGAGACAGGAGCAGCATCCGGAAGCACCGAAAACAAAAGTCCTCAAGTCAAAAGTGTCGCGTTTCGGTTTCGGTATACCGGAGAAATGCCGTTCAGAGTTGATTCTGGGGCCTTACCGCGCCGATTCTAGCTACGTCGACGTTCCCGAGCACGCGGATCGCCTCGTCGAGTCCCGTAAGTTCATCGAGAACGGCGTGAAAGTTTGGGAGGATCACTGCAGAACCCTGAAGAGCCAGAGGCATCCTCGAAGATACGCTCTCGCTTCAGCGGCGCATTTCCTTTACGCGCTCGGACCGTGGTCAGTCCAACCCGGCGAACGTGATTCTGTACAGACGTTGAGATCGCCGAGTGCTGTCAATATACGTAAACAGCCCTCGGATCCGGAACTGAGACTTCCGGTCTCGCGCCGCCAACTGACAGCCAGCGTTTCTTGCGCCGCCTTGACATCCGGCGGATCTAGCACCGTCACCAGAGGACGAGTGATACTGTTCTGGACACCGGAATACTGGTACAGGCCTCAGGCAGCTGTAATTGCTTACAGGTAATGTAAAAATTGCAGGAGAAAATATCCATCATGGGATTTACGTCTCCCAAGAGACTTAGGTCTCGTATATGTTCATATATTTTGTTGTCTGCTACTGTGAGAGATGAATCTGCTTGGAGTTTGCATTAATTTGAACATAACTAGAGAAATTACATTTTATTCAATTTAGTTTACATTTTTTTTCATCCAAATATAATTATTTATTGAACAGGTTCTCATACAATATTTATTTGACAGAGAGCTGAGGCATCACTTGGAGTCCCTCCAGCACTTCCGACGTGAGAAGGAGAAGCAGGCGAAGAGGAAATTCTTCTGTAAACGGTGGAATCAGATTTCAGTGGAGAACGACAAATCGGAAACTACAATCATGGGAAAATCCAGCAGTCTCTTGGAACGTATGCTTTCTATAAATGGCGCACGCAAGAAGAATAAAAAGGTGAATGAAAATACGGATGTGCAGCGGGGCACGGCGCAATTGCGGAGACTATTGCGAATGAACCTCCGTATCACCGTGTGGGACTTGGACAGCAGCGTCCTGGCCACGCAGCTAACGATGATCGATCGCGATCTCTTCGTGCGTATCCCCGCGACCGAGATCGAGGTGTTGATCCACCAGAGATCGTCGCGTAACGCGCCGAATTTAGGCGCGTGGATCGCCTTCAGCCACAGGATTGCCTGTTTAACCGTCAGCGAGATCCTTGCGATCAAGCAGTTGGACATGAGGACCAGGATCATGGCGAGATTTATCAACGCCGCCGACAAGTGCTTCGCCCTCGGCAATTTTCAATCCTGTAGATCCATTCTGACTGGTTTGCAAGCTCCACCGATTTACAGGCTTCGAAAAAGCTGGTCCTATTTGAGGACTCATCACGCCAGCAGGTATCTGATTATTAATGATTGACGTAATTCTGGAAGATAATTAATTTCTCGTAGATGTAATGCAATTTTTCTTTATGCTTTGCAATTCTATATATATATTTATGTATTTTCTATATAATATATACTTTCCTGAAGAATATTTTTCCCTGAGGGATAAATGATTATTACGATATTTTCATGATATATTCTTCTAAATATTTCCCGTTTGTTATTTCAGATATGAAAGGATGGAGAAGCTGTCCAAGATTTACAAGAATCTATGCTGTTCGAGATATCAAAAAGTTTGGGCCACAAAGGAACGGAATCCACCTTCCATGCCATACGTCGGTCACTTTTTGATTAAAGTCTTGGGATTAAATAATTCTAAAACAATTCAAGCGAAGTGCGCGCCGTCTTTTACAAGGAAACAATCAATCACGCGAATCGCTGCGATTTCGGAATCTGCAGCCGTCCATAATAATTCCAACGCTTTTCACTCGGAAAACGGACAGAAATTGATGGGACCCAAGCAATGCTTAGCCCGGCGTATTCTCACAGCAACCCTGACAAGGATACGACTTACAACACGCCGTAATGTTGCTGATGATACAGCGAGCGACGCTTGGACGTGCAGGCAGCAATATCTAGCGCGCAAGTTTCTTCATCGTTGGATCACGATAGCGTTGGTGTCGAAGACGCACGCGGAAGGGGACCAGGCAAGCCTGAGAAGCGCAGACTCGACGAGGAAGCGCGTTCTCCACGTGGCGACCTGGCTGACGAACTGTCAGAGATTCGCGCAGGGCTACGTTTTCCCCTTGAACTCGTTCGCGTGCGAATTCCTTCTGAAAGCGCGCTACAGAGAGGACCGTGACAACTTCTTCATCAGTCTCAAGCTCGAACCACCGAGAACGAAGTGACGCATGTTCGTCGAGCTTGCGATGAAACAAAGTGTATCAGTTCATTGTGGCGAACAGTATCGATTGATCGTCTAGTCACGAATGTTAAAGATTAAATGGCCCATATTGAGAACGCGCTTACAACAATAAAAGCACCTCTAAAAGTTACTCAAAGATTTCAGCCACTTGATTGGCTGAGAAGCCTTATTGAAGTTGCTTTTGTAAGTGCGTTTTGAATATAGTCAATGACTTTTGGACCGCTCAGTATTACCTTTGCATATGATTCGGATATACTTTTACACCTGAAGTGGTACCGTGTCTACACGCACTTTGTACGATTATTATTGCTATAATACTTTAATAAAAATGCGTCTTTGTATAATATTTTTGCTATTTTTCTTATGTCCTAAATACTTACTGGTTTGCATCCATCATCCTTTTCCAACTCTCACCGCTGAAAACGGAAAGGACTGTAGCGATTTCTTTATCACCGTTTTATTCCGAACATAGTGTATACAATTGTTATTTTACATCCGTTATATGTGTATATATATATATATATATATATATGTATGTATATATATATATATATATATTTCTCTTTCTTTCTATTAAAATTCGTCAGTCATAAACTTAAAAAAGAGTGTACCATGACGGGCGGAAGAGTGAATCTCTGAACTGAAACGATCGGTTATTCAGTTTCTGACTAGATAACAACGCGGTTTCGTGTATGTACAGTAATGAAATATGTATATATATATATATATATATCTATGTCATCCATTAAAAAAAAAAACACGAAAAAGAGTAAAGATTAACGCAACGTATGTACATAGAACAAGAAGGGGGAGAGGGAACAGTCTTTTTCTGGCACGAAATCGAACGTAATCCTCCATCGACCGTGTCGCGCGATCGCGAAGAAGCTTTCCTTAATTTTGGAAACGTACAAATTTAGAGATCTGTATATGTATATAATAATATATATCATATATATATATATTTTTTTTGTAATATAGAGGTACTCACAAAATTCCAGAGAGGAGCCCGCACGAATGCGGACCTGGATGATTATCTCGCACGGCGAATCGTCTCTTCACGTACAGAACAAACATGCATGCATGTATGTATGTATGTTTATGATGTATGTATGAATGTGTAGTATGCGTACGTATGCGTTAACACTCAAGATCGCGATTATTACGACTTGCGCGATTCGCGGCTCTCGATCACGACGGAAGAAGCCGAGCGGCGGTTTTGTTTTTGCACAGTAACGGGACTCAGCACACGCGACTTTGACACTGACAATGAAGAAATGCGTCCGCAGAGAATGCCGCGCGGCGAGCCTGCGCGAGTACGCTATACTCGAGACCACGCAAGAACGTAGTATTCCTACGGTAGAGTAAAATTCCACGGAGTATCAAAATAATTGTTCGTGCTAATATCAGAGTTCTCTTTCTACGGATCGATCGCGGCGATCCAGGAGGGGCAGATCCTTCGATCGAGCGTTGGGACCCTTAATCGGTCGCGTGGGCTCATGTCTATCTAAATGCAACACAGAGAACATGTAATTTGCCTCTCTTAGCAATCAACAATAAATATCTTTGTGAATTTGACAATAACATTAGCTCAGTTTAACGTTACTTATATTATCTTCGAAACTTAATTTGGAGAACGGTACGTAAGATTATTAATTTAGTATTGATTACTAATTTAGCGAGGCGCGACTGATTAAGGGTTGATTCTTGCTATCGAGTCTCCTGGAGATGTTTCCGAACCCATCGTCGACCTCAAATTCCGTCTCGGACACCGACCGAGCTGACGACGATCCCCTCGTGTCGTCACTCGAGTAGAACTGCAGCCGAGTCGCAAAGAGCCTTCGTCTGTTCCTTAGACCGCTTGAAAGAGCAGCCGACATCATCTAGCCGTACGATGCTTGTCCCGTCTAAATCACATGCCACCGGGTTTCGGAAGATTCGTGTCGTACGCCCTGATCACGTCCGTCTGCGTCACCGAGCCACCCTCCTCTTGGGAGAACGCGAAACCATCTGCATCGCGCAACATGCGCAATAACAAAGGTCGCAGTTCATTAATCTCTGCCGTAAGAAGGTGCGTTAGTCGAGCATGCGAGGCATCGTGTTCATTTTCTAATCTGTAGCCTCTAGCGATGGGCAATCTCTAAAGCGCCTCCTCTCTACTTAGAATATCTCGAGTAAATTAAATTATGAAATTTAATTTAATTTTTTCAAGAATTTTTAGTTTTACTAGCATTCAAAAGTTCATCAGCCCATCGCTAAACGCTGTGTTACTGTGTGTAGCCGGCGGATATCTCAAAAGTGCTTCAACGTACGGTATTCACCGATGTCCGTAATAAAGCAATTGCTATTTATAGCAGGAACGTAAACGAAATGATCTAATCTAAAGAGTTGGAATTTAACTAATTAAATAAAACTGTAGCGATTATATATTATATATATGTACAGAGCATTCCAGAAGTGTCACACTCGCGCTCGAGCGTAGACACTGAAAACTCAAAGGACTTAAAAAATCAAATTCAGAAATAAGTGCGACTCCCGGAACGCTTGACGCATGGCATCGACTACTAGAAAAGAATATGTAACTTTTAATTCTACGATAATAACGGTGCACGTGCGAGAATGTGCAATTAACTGTTAACTTGTCCAAGACACGTATATAGACTCGTACGAAAAATTCATTTGGACGACAATCGATCAAATAAAGCTCATACGGACGAGCGGACGGACCAACGGACGGGACGAGAAACGAAAAGCCGTGAGAAACCAAGCGCGGTGCTTAAGAGTGGTGTAAAATAGTAATAATAACGAGAAAATACGTTGAAATAGTAATAATATCGAGAAAACACGTTGCAATAGTAATAATAACGAGAAAATACGTTGAAATCGCGCCTCGGTTCACCTAGAAGTGAGAAAAGAGCTCGCGAAGTCACTGAGAATCAGTAATTAGCTCGAGAGACGAGTTAGGGGGGATGCAGGAAGACCGGCCGGACACCATAAGGTAGAAATCTCGTCGACGAGTGTGCGAGTGTCTGGTCTGGAAGGGACAACTTACGTGATAGCTCCACCTCGACATTGACTCTGGAGGCGGCGTTAGAGCGCCTGGTGAAAACACTTTTAACGTTTTTCAGCAGCCTCGCCGTCTCCGTCAATCTGGAAAGCCGGGCAATTCACCAATGATTTAGAGATTCTCGCTGGGGAGGATTCTGGCCGGGGGAAACATCCTCGCCTCTTTCATCGCACGTGAACAACGGCGAGCTACAACTTTCTTTCTCTTTTCCCTGCTGTTTTTTTTTACGTCTCTTTAAATCGTCGTTTTTTACGGTCTCGCCTGCGAAAGATTCTCAACGCGATTCGCCTCGCGCGATCTCTTTCGTCTCTTTCGTTGACGACCGATCACGGACACGTGAAGTGCGGGGTGCAATTACCGTGCAGGAGAATCAAGTAAGGAAAAAGAAGAAAGCCAAGTGCCAAATCAAACGTGAGAACCGTGAGAGAAGAGCGTCTGCTAGCTAATACGAAAGAACACTAACTTCGATATTCTTCATGCTTAAAGGTATTAAGAGGATGCGTCGTGGGATCGATCAGGTCCGATCAGGCTTCGTGCTTGTTGCTGGGAATCTTCAGAGGATGTACGAGAATGTGGGTCCAAGCGTGGGAACAAAATAATTGCGCCGATGTACTGTTGTGATGCTGGTTCATAACGTTAAGCATATGCTCGTCTCACGAGAATCAGCCAGAAGTTATTGAGACTTCGTGAGATTTGCGTGATTGCCATTTATTTCGCCGTGCTGTGTTGCGATCAATGGAACATCGAACGATCATGCGTTCTCGTTTAGATAGATCGCCAGTGTGGATATAACATTTGTGGGAGCGCTGCGTAAATATTACGTATTACTACTCTACTGGGAGTACTTACACCTCGCGAGATCGGCGATGGCATGCACAGGCCTGCACGGGATGATACCACGTAAGAGAGCATATCAGAAAAACCGTATTAACGAATGGCAAATCGTGAAACATTAGTAATAGTATAGCACACTGTACTACGATTAAGTTCTACACAAGCGCTGTTACTTCACAAGAGAAAGAGAGATATGCTACCAGGGGGTTGTCTGTAAAAGGCTCCACTTTGATCTTCCCCGTTTATTGCGATTGGAGGTCCGTATACGCTCAAGTTAATTTAGCTCAACTGTCAAACGGTCTTTGTGCATGTATGTATACAGAAAATTAAAAAATGCTAAATCACAATTTGATGATATTATCTAAAATTATATAAAAATTAACAGATTATTGCGGTGTGGTGCTAAATGAAGGAGGAAGTAAGGTAAATTCTTAAAATTTTAAATAATAAAGGATTGAATGTATCATTAATAACAATAACTAATGATAATGATAATAATGATAACAGAATTATATTAAATAAATGTACAGTAAAACCTATCGTTACATTAAATTGCAGGATAATATTTTTTGCGCAATTTCTTGAAAGTAATACAATGTAAACGATTGATTCAAAGCAACAAGGAAATCAGGAGCGGCTTTACTACACATGGCTGTAAAATAATATTATAAAAATACTATTAACATTTTCGTGCCTAAACAAATATCTGAATTGTATAATCATAATTATATTTATAATTATATTAAATAATTACATCCTCTAAATATGTTATAGCAAATATAAAAAATATAGAAAATATATATATTAGACGTATTTTCAGTTATCACTTAAAAATTCCGAACAAAAATTCCAATAAACAAGTATATATCTGTGTATGGAAATAAGTAAAATGGGGCTGACAGCAGGAGATAGAACAGCTGAAATAATTTATAACGTATATTTGTACATGAAAAGTTATTATTTTGTTATTATTTACAATTGCGTAGAAAAAAATAAAATTGAGCAAATGTTTTCGCGATTTCGCGATGAATAGTTTAACATTGCAACGTATATATCACCATCGTATTCGAAAAGTGAACATCGAGTGAACAACACATCAAACGCCTGATCGCATCGGCATGAGCTAGCTACTTCGAGTTAAATCACGTTTCGCTTTCTCCGCCGATAATCAGGTCGTCGACTCGACGTTTGCTATCCCGCGACTGCGGATGCAGTTTAGATGGATGCAACCGCACCTTGATATTTGCAATGTAATGCAAAAAGAGCGTACAGCACATGTTTAAACGTACACGATTAAATGCTTACTGGTTTAGCGTTATTGGAAGACGGGAACTTGAACGGGATGAGATTCAGGGAATTCAGGAGATTCAGGGATACGGGATTTGAAGGGACATGGATGACGTATGTTCGGAACGGTGTGTGGACCACGAGCCACGTGCAACGAACGGAGGAAACACTCTCAGCCTATTGCGCCATCGTCGCGGACACATCAAAGCCCAACGTCGACTCAGCCATCGCTTCATCGACCTCAGTTTCCTGTCATAATTATAACATTTATGGGCTCAATAACGAAGCGGCAATATTGTCACTAAGGCAAATAAACGTTCACCTCTTAGGACGAGTTACAACGGAGTATCAGTACGTAAGCGAGCGTACACAAACAATTATTTTAGGATAATTATGAGTTTTACCCGGAATGACTGTTAAATACTTTGTTACATACATGCACATTTAAACGTTAGAAACAGAGCTTTGTTCAAGATGTCGGTCAGACCACCCAATGCAATGTTCTCGGGCATAGTACGGAGCATAATAATGGAGCTACGACCTAGGAAGCCATGCACAATAAGGGTTCCACTAAGTTAACACAATAAAACATATATACGGTCATCGCGGAATGATTCATGCATTAATGGCAGCTAATTCTCTGGTTGCGGTAGGCGCTAAAAATCTCCCGAAAATATGATCAAACAAATTAGCGATAAGTCGATATATTCTCTCGTTCTTCAGGCAGCCTAAATTGTCGGTTGCGGCAATAATAACGTAATGCAGCTTTCTCTTTACGATCCACGAGCTAATTGTTAAGGAAGCGTCTTCATCTCTCTAACGTTTAAACCGCGACTTCAAATTATCGCGATATGTTAGTTGGTCGAAGAAATATGGTACAGCACTTACGAGCTTCTGTAATCCTGGTTGTTGAATATGGCACCAGGATCCGTCTTCCTGATCTCGTTCTCGCGGGCCGCTTCCGTCACCGATTTCCAAACCGTGTTCTTCACCCTGGCAAAAACAGACGACAGAGGCAATTACGGACGCGAGTACGCGACTACAACATCCCGCGAGCGTTCGAGCAACAGTCGTACTCACGCTTTTACTGTAACATCCAGGAGCAATACTGCCGTCGGTATTAATATAAGTCCCAACCAGAAAACGGGCGAAGAAAATAACATCTTGTCATTGCCTAACATCACGGCGCCGACGTTCAAGACGGGCCAAAAATTGCTGCGAAATTATGAAGACGTGTTACACGGTTTACGTGCCACCAAAATCGCGATCAACGAGCCGTTAATTTTATTTTATACAACTGATATAGCTTACCTATATATAAAAATAAATAAGAACCAGAGTATAATGGATCCCCATGTCGCTAAGTGGGTGACCCACGTCCACGAATTTATTATTAAACCCGCCTTCGCGCACACCGTTACTACAACATACTGAGACACGACGTAACATGTACACGTTTCTCGTTTTTACAAGGGCCACCATATAATTTTGTCTCGCGTAATTACACGATGCGTGGAATGATACTCACGGTGTAGACGAAATTTCCTAGTAGAAGGTAACCGCCGTCCCTGCCGTTCGCCCAAACCACGTCCTGCTTGAGGGCCATCAACGGTAGCCAGTAGAGCAGCGACGAGTGAATCAGGGCGTTCGCGATCCATATCCAAAATACCTGGACGCGGACGCAAGTGTCTCATTGACTTTTCTTCCCCACGAAAATGCTCTTGTAAAAAAATTCGTCAGCACCCACCTTAATGTTGAAGAACGATTCGCCGTTGTTCTTCGTCGCGTACAGGCCGGGATGGGCCAAGTGAGTCTCGGCGGAACACACCTTGTCAAAGAGACCCATGGCTAATGGAGGCGCGGCGGTAAAGACCTAGGAAAAAAAATCTAATAGAAAATCAATTCCTCGGCGCGATGTAACGGCGAGGGGGGTTCGCGGTACTCACGACGTTGTACAATCCAATGGACCACCTTTCGAACAGGATCTGCCCGGACCAGCCGGAATAAATGGCGAACCACAGTTCGATAACGTAGAGACAAATATTCTTGTAAAACGAGTATAATATTAACTTGCACATTCTACTGTAGTTCCAGGAACCGTGAACGAATAACAGGCGTTTCAGGAAACGGAACTGCGCGATGGAGTAATCAGAGGCACAGGCTGCTTGAAGACCCTCCACGCCGGAGATACCTGCGAGAAACGCAGCGTTCAGTGCGTCCGAGGGGTCAGAATCGCTCGACGGAGATCAGATTCGTACGCGCGGCAGAAAACTTACCGACGCCGATGTGGGCCTTCTGTATCATGGCCACGTCGTTCGCACCGTCCCCGATCGCGAGAGTTACGGCTTTCTTGTTACTTGTAATTAAATCGACCACCTAAACGAGAATCACGACGTTGCAATAATAGATTTTAATTGTAAATATATTAGACGCTCTGATTTTCAATCAACAATGCGACGCAACTACCAAACCTTATCAGTAGTCGAGCGTATCGATTCGTAAAAAATTACTCTAAATTATTTCAATATATTGTTTTATATTAATATTAATAATAATTAATTTACACGAAGATCGAAACGCGATTTCAAATATTATTAGACTTATTACTGCGATTTAAATATATTAGCCTTTTCATTGAGTTAAATTTATTAACTTTGTCAATTGATTTTATTCGAGGATGGATTTAGGGCGTTACCTCGGCTTTTTGGATCGGTGACACCCTGCAACAGATGACCACCTTGCAGGCTGAGCACAATTCCAGAAAATCCATCCTAATGTCACAGGACAGAGCGAAGTCCAGTGTACTGCCGTCTATAATTAACGCTACGTCGTTTTGGCATTTTAAGTCGATCCCGAAATCAAGGCAGCGCTGAATAATGACTTCCCTCGTTTTCTGTAAAATTTATGTTTTATTAGAGATTTCCATCGAGAGGTTCAAGCTATCAAGGTTTGGAGGTTCCATTCACTTACGTCTAGCGAAGATTCGTTGATAACGTAAAGGGGCATGCCGTGCGTTATCAATTTACACGAGTAACCGATATTTATGGCGGTCTCCTGCTTATCTCCCGTCAACACCCAAACGTTAATGTCAGCCTGCAGAAGAGCCTGAATTGTTTCCGGAACCTGTAGAAGCGATCGTCGCAATAAGACACCGCGAGTGACGTGTAAACAAGTAAGATTGCAATTTAGCAAGCATTCACGCTGATTCACGAATTGATAACGTCAAGTTTCCTACCTGGTCTTGCAGTTGATCCTCGATCGCGGTTGCCCCTAGTAACGTGAGTTTCGTCTCAATAAGATTCGCGGCCTGCTCGAGCATGCTGTCGCGATTCCTTATACTAATCGACGCTTTATGGTACGACTCGCGCCACCACTATCAGGGAAAGACGAAATATTAAATATTAAATATTAAAATATTAAATTGGGCGATCGAAGCATTAATTCGCATAATTATGAGGAAAAAAATGCGGATACCTGATAAACGTTCTCCGGTATTTCCGCGGCGGCGAAACAGAGTGTCCGCAGCCCGTCGCTGGCGAACATTTCCAAGTGCTCTAAAGTGGTCTCGCGAAAATCGTCTACGTGTTCTTGGTCAAGATCGCTAGTTTCTACGGGGGTTGGTGTCAATCTTTCGTAGATCACAGAGTCCGCCCCTTTACAGAGAACCTTAATTTTTCCGTCGGGCGTTCGCACGACCACCGACATCCGCTTCCTGACCGACGTGAATTCTATTACGTTCAGTATTTCGTACCGTAGTGTCTCGCCCAGAGCCACGATTTCCACGTAAGTGGGCGTCCGTGTGTCGAACACGTAATTAAACTTACGCGCCCCGTCCACCAGCGCTCTCTCGTCTGACGTAAAGAAGGAAGAAGAATAAGTATGTGATGTGATGTAATGTGTCGTATCAAAATGTACACACGAGCGAACCTCACCCGGAGACGCGGCGTGATAAATTATCGAGTCGTCTAGTTTCTCAGGGATGACGGTATGGCAGACGGACAACATGACCATAAATTCGTGAAGCACAGCCGCGTGTTCCGCCTTCTTCCTGTCGATGGGAGTCGGCGAGTCTCGCGCAGCCCTCCCTTCGACAATGTCCTGGATTAATTCGCAACTACTACTATCGCTTGTGCCCTCGAGACCGTTTGAAGGATTTGGCAAACTGCAAGATATCCGTACCATAAAATACCCTCGAGGATACGCGCGAATTATTAATAATTTCTCTACCAAAGAAGCAGCATCTGGCGGGATCAACTCACTCGTACAATCTCCCGCCGACGGAGCACCGCTTAAATTCCATGACGTTCCTCGTGAGGGTGCCGGTCTTGTCGGTGAATATGTAATTCACCATACCGAGCTCCTCGTTGAGGTTACTCGTACGAGCCATCGCCGGGGTGTCCGACTCCGCGTGATACATCTCGATGTCCATGTTGATAAACGTCGCTTGAACGAACCTCACTACCTCGAGCGTCACTTGCAGCGATATCGGTATCAGGTTGTTGAAGAGAATGATGAACGTTAGGAGGTTGAAAGCGAAGTTCTTGGTCATTTGCTCTGCAACGATTGTAGAAGAGATTTTTCAGCGTCGTTACGGTGACGCACGTGAAGCGGAAACGCTCGCGTGCACCTTGCTCACCTTGCAGACCCAGGTACCAGAGGCCGTCTTTATTCGCGTTCGTCCATACGACGTTGAATATCGCGGAGAGAATGCACAACAGAAGAAGTATGAAAAATAGCATCAATATCTGCGTGTTGATCAACCGATCGAGGGTGGACCGCTTGAGCGGCGCTGTCGCGGTATTATTCTGCATGAGCTTCGTGTCGTGTCCCGTGTATATCACTACGCCGAACACCCATCGCGTGTTCCGCAGCATCGCGCCACGGAGCAACAGCTGATCGGGTCCTAAAGCTACGCTCCTGAAAGAACAACGCCGCCGGTCACACGTGCTATCGCGCTACTCGAGGTACTCGACGAGACTTCTCGAAAATGCTTTGCATCGGGAAAAATAAAATATTCCGCACATGCATATATGTGTAATGTAACGTGCGTGTATTCTTACTGCTTATTGGTCTCCCGCAGGACTCCACGGAACTCATAGAGATGCCTATTAGGCGGCTCGCACTGGACGTTCGCGCGAAAATTCATTAATTCCGCGGTATCCAGAAGATTGGCAGTGTCGGTATGGGCCTGTCGGATCTTCAGATTCGTCTCGCCATCCAGATTCGCGGTTTCTATGAAGGACATACCCTGCGGCTCCGAGGACGACAGAAGGATCAGGTCAGCAGGGAAGAAAGTGTTGTTGTGAACCTGTGCGTATTAAAGAGAGCGAGTCTAGTGGCGACTGATTATCACTACATCATTGATCAATTAGCGGAAACAGGGGACAACCTTAACGACATCGCCGACGGCTACGGCGCGCCATTGTATCCACTGCCAGCGCCCGTCTCTCAGCACTTCCACCTCCCGCATATTTATCTCGTCGTCCGCTCGGTGCCGCTTCTAAAATTTCAGCAGATTTTTCTTTTACTTACTTTGCGGTGCAAAAATGGCGGAAATATGGTCAACTCGAAGTAAAGAATACGTACGACGTCCTCGATTATCTCTTTCAAGGCGGACACACTAAGGATGAAGATCAGCGGGACCAACGTTGTCCAGCGTCCTGTCGGAGACACGTCTGGGATTTGCTAAAATTAAATCGGGAAGGTGTCAAGTGAATATTCAATGACACAAAACTTGGAATATCATTTTAAGAATGAAATTTAATATGCGTAGAAAGAATTTTCTCTTAAAACTCTAAAAAAATGTTTAGAAGATACTAAAACCGAATTTCAATGTATTTTTTCGCGCTATATTAATTGTATTCGTAATATCAGTAGTTTTCGCAATTATTATAATTAGTATTGGATTACCTGCATAAGTGCGATGAACAGGAAGAAGCAATTGCTATAACGACGGAATTGCTCGAATAGGAACAGAGGTACGAACGTCAGGCATGAATACTTTGCCGTGGTAATGTGGTTGTTTTTGTATTTCGCGGGCTGATGAGGGGCATTGACAAAGATCACCCTCTCTTCGCCGACATTGTGTTGCGTGGGTGGTTGATCGTCCCCCTGCGAGCCACCATTCTCTGCCCTTATCGGACCAACTATAACACAGGCAGCAGCAGAGTCCATTTATTTTCTGAACTTAACGTGTGAATACGAAATCCATGCCCATAATCGGTATATTTATAATTTCGCTTCTTATCGAACGCAAGTAACGATCAAAGTTACTTCTATCCAGTTCCATCTATTTATCCATCTATTCTTATCCAACTTTATCCAATAATTTATTCATTTAGTTTTATCCAATAATTTATTCATTTAGTTGATGAGAGTTTATTACTTCGCTGGTTTTCCTGGTGGCTTTTTCTGAGAAAACAAGTTCTCACGTTTACTTTCCCGTTTTCCAGATATAAAAATACGAGCACTCGGTGCTCGTGGCAGGTAAAAGGAGAAGAGGTGAAAAAAGTCACGTCACTTATCCGTAGATTCCGATGGCAAAATTGTGTTATGCCCGAGAAAAAAATGACATTTGCATCACACTCGGATATTCCTTCCATAGCCCCCGACCGTATAATAGCCGCCCACGCACATCGGATTGGCAGTTGTATCGCGACATGAGCGATATAAATACGCAGCGAATGATCACTATAAATGGATCATACGTGACGTACGTTAAACTTGAGAGATAAATAATACGGCCTTAGGTATTTTCGATGCGTATCGAGCGACTTACTTAAGAAAGCGTTTATTGTACAACAGTCTGCATTATTTATCTCTTTCGTGTGAGACGCGATGTGCAGATCTTGGACGAAACACTGTCGCAAACATCTTTTGGACAGTTTCCCCTCGGAACTTTATAAATACAAAATTCTGATAAATTCCGATATAAAATAAAAATCCGCAAAACTCTGAAAAATACAATAAAGATAAACATTTTCACTTCTTCACGTACTTGCACAAATTAATACAGTATTTCCTGCAATAAACTCTTTTCTCATACCGCCAATTACCGTAAATAATGACTACTAGAAAATAGAGTTCTATATCCTTTAAAAAAAAAAGAATTGTTTTAAATAGCGCGCTTATAGGACTGGGTCATAAAATAGCACAGTTGCGACGGCAGAAAAGAGAGATAAGTGCAGCTAACTAATAATCCATAAAGTGTACTCCGCTGTGTTGTGACTCACGGCATGCATTTCAAATGTACGAGGAGCCCTTCCGAGACTTTATCGAATCTATCGTACGAGCGCGCACACGAATGCTATAGACATTACTTATAGACATATCTCTCTCTTTCTCTCCCTCTCTCGAAATTGAAATAGAAAATACTCTTTTATCGAGAATCTCTCGATAGTGGAATCCATATTGCATGAGTGTACCAGATAGCACTGCTATCAATTGCGCGTTACGAGCTGACGAGGCCATTCGGAATGTCAAGGGACATTCCTGATGCTTCAATACTCCACAAACATAAAAAAGCATTCTGATAACGCCACGTTGTCCAGCGCAACGTAAACGAGCGCATCATGATTAAATTAAAGTAGTCAGCTCAGCTGAGACCTCAGCGTCAATAAATTGCGTAGTTGCGAGCATGCAGCGTACCTTCTTTCTCCCTTTCTCTCTCTTTCTTTCTCTTCCACTTCCTGCCTAAATATCAGTGATTTAATTACTCGATCTGATTTAATTAATTGACAACGTTTGCCCCCTACGGGCTTGCGACTTACGGGTCTGCGCGTGCAGATAGAGATGCACCCGAGATCTGACCTCGTTGAACCACTGCACCAGCTTCGTCGCCGCGACCTCCATGGTCGCCGTCGCCGGGAGTCACGCGTGCTCCAAGTACGTGGCGCGTATATACGTGCCCTCACGCGTCACCCGGTGCACCCGGCGCGTCCCGATTCATATTTAATTCCCGTGCCGTGTCCGGATCGGAGCAGCGGTGCATCGGATGGGTTTTTAGTGCGACGGAACACTGAGTAGGTTAGATCGCCTATAAGCCCGATAAATAATTCCCCCTTAATTGCATCGATCGCCGCGTCCGTCGCCGCCGCCGTGTGCGCTCGTCGCGTCACGTCACGTCACCGTCGCGTCAAATCAAGCGGCGCGATCGCGCAGTTTCGTCCATCGACACACTGCGTCGCGCGTGAAAACGCAAACAAGAGTCGAGAGAATCGACTCTCCTCCTCCGCGCTCCCGCTCGCGGCAAGCTTCACGCTCCTCCACCTCGACTCTCGGGCTTTTGAGGTTATGCCGTGCGGTCGTGCTTCCTTCCCGACCAGCGGCGACGGTTTTCGCGGACAGCGTGCACTCGGGGACACATCAACGACGACTACCGCGGCCTGCGCGCCACGCTCGCGCTAGTGCTCTTGCGCGTGAGAAAACAAAAAAAACTAGAAATGGCACGACACGCACTCCCACACGTATACGTTGTATGACGACGACGTTTCCGTCACGTGTTCCAGCAGCGTTGGGTGCTGCAGCGCGGTGCATCTCATACAGGGCGTACTCTCGGTATGCGATCCTCTCGCTTTCTTTCTTTCTTTCTTTCTCCGACTAGGAACTTCTAGGAACAGTTCGTCTTTTTCCGCGAATCGTTCGATTGTTCGGGAATTGGAAATACTCTCTCGTCGATTTTCAATGGCTCAAAGAGGATCGATCAACGTCAAGCAATGATGTAACGGACGCGTGACACCCTGTATGCGCGCACACACACACAGCTTGGCGCGTGGATCTGAGAATCTACGGATGTTGCTAAGCCAAGTCGCGACAGGTGGATTCCGCCGACGATTAATCAGGAACTAACACGGAGGGAGATCAATCTTCGCGGAGCACCGCGCGTGCGATTTCTTAATTGCACCACCGGCTATTGATTTTCCAAACTCGCAAACTTGCTGGCGACACGTAACACGCACACGCGCGCACACATCCTATATATATATATATATATATGTCGCAATTATGCTACGCATTTTTCTATTACGTAAACATAACGATTGCGTAACGCGATTACGCGAGAGTGGGTGTCCCGGCGTAATCCCGGCGCGTTACATCCCATCTGCCGCTACCGGGCTTCGCACGCGAAGCGTTTGCGCGTCGTTTATTCGACGATCGCCTCGCTAAAACGCTCGCAATTAGCATTTCCGTCATGCACAAGTTGTCCTCCTGTGCGATGAAACACAATTTCCATCCTCTCGGCAGAGGTCTGCTTGGCAATCCGCTATTTAAATTTACGTTCCGTTCGACTTGAGCGATTATACTTCCCGATGTAAGACTAAAACACACGTATGACTGCGGAAGCACACGTAATTTAGAAATCTGAATGCGTCAACCTTCTATTATGGTTCGTACCGAGTTTATTTTATTATATAATAATAAGAGAAATTTATTAAATCGGATGTTTGACTTTGTTAGCATCAAGATTCTTGTGACACAGATCGAGTTTCCGAATTTTATGGCGGTGCTATAAATGTACGCCGATATTTGCGAAGCTAACGGAAGGCCGTGTCACGACGATAAACACGGCGGAATTATCTGAATTAGTTTTAAAACGTGCATCCGGTCGTGCATTCGGACCTCAGGGAAGCTCGAATTAAACGATGAAAGCTTCTCTCTTAAGAGAAGTCGCCTAACATCTGTTTTCTCGCGGTCCACAATATGCGCAGAAACTTTCCGACATACTCCGCAGAAAACCAGACTGAACTAACATCAAAAACCAAGAACAACCAAGTAAGCCGTCCGCCTAACGAATCTTAGATACGATATTGATTTCTTCGCAGACACAGAGCAACGCCTTCCGCAACGTCTTTTTCCCGCAATTTACAGTCTTCCACGTGAAATTCTAACATCGCAGATGAAATCCGTGCACGCGTTGGTAGGTGAAGATGCTGAAATCTTGGAGAAACAAATCGCGTGCAGGTATATCAGTACGTCTCTCGTCCGGCAGGATCGATCGAGCGAGCCCTCTCTCGAGCAAAAAAAGCTCCAGGTCTGTAACGCATCCGGTCGCCCGGCGCGATCGATTCCTCACACCTTTGCTCGACGACGACACGGAACATCCCTCGCACGCATGTACACACGCACGCACGCACTCGCTTCCGAACGCGGAAGTATCTTCCGATACTGACGCACGTATGGCACAGACGTTGCGGTACGCGATATCGCGGCTGTCTGCCGTTCTCTCCGGCCCGGTCCGGCTCCGGATAACGATCGTCTCTGAATAAGAGCGTCTACGTCATCGCGCGCTTCGGAAGGAGCCTCCTCTCTCTCTCTCTCTCTCTCTCTCTCTCTCTCTCTCTCTCTCTCTCTCTCTCTCTCTCTCTCTCTCGCCACACCCCTGCCGACAGTCGCCCGCCGTCGACAATGGCACGTCGTCGGTGCGTGCACGTGCTGTGGCGTCGTTAACGCGCACAAGCGTCGCGACGCGACGCCGCCGGACCCATCGATTGCGTCGCCGGAAAATCCGCGCGCGGACACGCCGGGGTGACGTACGGATTTTTCCGCCACCCTGTCCTGCACTCGACACTTTAACGCATAATATGTGCGTGTGTGTGTATATATACGTGAGACAGGAGCTGCTCCTCCCGCCTCGCGGTGATTCCTATGTCCGTACTCGTGGCACCGATACGCTCGAGCGCGACTCTTCTCCGAGGGTGCGGCGACGCGATCCTGCGGCTGCACGGCTCCTGCGAGTCCTCGACAGGGACGCAGCCGCAATCACGGACTCCTGGGAATACACTGATGATACAGAATGTAAATTGTTGATCGTGCGGTACAATTCGCGAAAGAGAAAAAGATTGTAAACGAAAGCGTGCGAGGACGTTTCAGAGAGAGAAAGTGGTCCTTGCGATTCCTCCGACGGTTCTCTTACCCTCGCGTTTGTTATTGTTAAATTATTCTTGCCTTCGGGGGGTGCAATCTAGGCGAGTCCGGCTAGTTGGTTCACGTGCCACGCCGCGAAAACGCATGCGCCCATCGACGGCAACAAGTTGGGTGTCAGCACCAACCGTGGCCGGAACATAACCGGCTGCGCCCGGAGGAAGTGTGCGAGGGGCTGCATAAACGCCATCGATAGGCCAAGGACACGCCGGCGGCGGCGGCGGGGTGGCACCCTCCGTGCGACCGCTTAAACGGATCGGCGCCGTTCGCGTATCAACGAATACCGCCACCCTTGGGAGGGTGTCGTTTATCCTGCACTCCGCCGCGGACGATTTTTATGATACCCGCATTACAATGTTGCAACATTCGTACTCGCGTGACTCAAATTCATTAAAGTGTGTACTTGCATTTGCGTTACAATATGTATAATAATTATAATAATTTTTGAATTAGCGGATAAAATATTTTCATTCAGGAAAATCGTTTAAAGAGGTACTTGGGATCGTTAGCAAAGACGTAAGATTATAGTAACTTTCGAGCTTCTATAAATCATCGAGAATACAGCGAGTTCAAGAAAGAGCTGAAGGAATTATCCTTCAATTTGAGAAATGGATTTCCGATACAAGTTCTGATGGAGTTTCAATTTGGAGATTACTCGCCAAGCGACGAGCACTAATGGCGAGAGTATTTCCTTTAGACGATTTGATTTTCCATTTTTCACGCTTGCGATTAGCGATTCTTGATTAACGCGTTCCCTGCCAAGCCGTGAGTAATTGTACACTTGTAGAGTTTGATAAGTATGTAAAAATTATCTATTTTTTCGCTTTTCTGAAAATTTAGTTTTTAGTAGAATAAATAGTAAAACTTGATATAACTTAACAAACATCATCATAGAACATATAATATAATAGTAATATCAACAATTATTTTCTTGTAATTTCTACCAATGATAAAAATATCACTTGGCCTGAAAATGAGTTTCAATGTATACCGTAAATGGTACACGCGGCAGGAAACGTGTTAATCAATTCACTTCCGACTCACCCTCGGACTCCGGCAGGGCGGTCTCCTGAAGCTCGATGTGCTCTCTCGTACGTCGCCTGCTGCTACCGCGCGCGACAGGGTCCAGACGGATGCCGATGTTGTCGACGTTGTCGATGTCCCCGAGATCGATCGGGCTGCCGATGATGAAGGGCCCAGTGTGCTCTTGCGGCTCTTGCGGCAGTGTGTCGGCCGCCTTCGCGTTGCTCGTCGCGGATGGTGACGCGCCGTTACGAGCATTGTTGTCGTTGTGCGGTGTCGGTGTGCCGTCCATATGGGGTATGGAAGAGAGATCCGGCGGGGTGAAAGGTCGCAACGGGCCAGGACTGGGAACCCGGGGGTTCCCCCTGGCGGTTGGTTGCATTGACTGTGCCGGCGCCTGGAACAGAAACCCCAATTTACCACCTGCCTGTGATCTTTCACCTCGATATCATAAGAGAATATAATATGTATAAAGGAATACGTATAAATATGTATAAAGGGAATTAGGTAAAATCGTAACCGCGATTCGCAGTGGAGGAAGAAACGACGAGACGCAAGCTGAAAAACTGAAGCTGATATTTCACTTCTACCTTGCCAAGATTTTGCCTTGGCGTGTCTGACTCACTTTGTCTCGACGAATCTCTTGCTTCCCTAGTCGATCATTCTCGCCGTCTAGTCTAGTGTCTCTGTCTACGTGTCTTTCGTCTCGTGTTCTTCCTTGTCTTTCATGTCTCTTCGTTGATATATCCGATAACGTACTACGGTGAAATCGGAGACCTAAATTGTCTCGATTAAGTATGCAACGACGTTCCTACTCAATGATATACGCAGACTGTACTACATGTGAATCAAACGCAAACGTCCAAACATAAGGATACCTGGAATATTACTCGCGACCCTGAAAGGAATGAACGCTCCTACGATGATGTGTACGTTATGGTTCATTCACCTACGACTCTTTCGTCACGTATGACGAAGTCGCAGTCGGTTTTTCTAGAGAAACGCTTCGCCTCGCGACAAGGTAAACCTGATTGAGCCTCGGTGACCTGATTTGCTCGTTTCTCGTCGAATCAGTCAGAATTGGCAACACTCGAGGCGAAATTGTTGAGTCACGGGGACAAATAAAAGTACATAAAGTATATACGTTCTATAGAAATCAAACTTATCGGAGTTTCTTTTTCAAACATCAAAAGCGGGAAGATTAACTTGTCGTTGTGATACTTTCAAAGGTATTTCGAAAAAAAAAACTGTGGTATTCATCTCACGTCAGTACTGATGGCTTCCGGATAGATACCGCGTTCCACGACAGCTTGGTGCGTGGTGACGTTTCGCGGACATTGCAGTCCGCATCATCAGGGCTGAGCTCCGATAAATATAGTATTCATCTTTTTGAAAAACTGTTCTTCCAATAATTATTTCGGAATTCGGAAAACACGGGCAAAACTAAACTAAAAACAGACACTTTTATTTCAATTTTCCTTGCTCAAAAGTATCATCAATCGAGATAATAGCTGCTGCGATCAATGCTGCCGCTCGATTCCCCATCAGTTCTTTCGGACTTGACAATAAACGGGCTTGACAGGAATACAATATCTCGCGTATCAGTTTGCCGCGGAATTACGGTTGTGGCGATACGAATGACACCGATGACTCATGCACGAATGTTAATGCAACGATAACATACCGCGCTGCCGCATGACGGCCGTACTGATGCAGATAACTTACGAGACATAGAAATATGCATATGCGCGTGTTTCACTTGGACGAATAAATGGAATCGCGTCCTGGCACGTAATTTCGCGCAGACACATAGGGGACCACGACGAACGAGCGTTTAATTGAGGTGACTCTGCCGCACGGTCCGTTAATGAAAACCCTTGAGGAAAAGTGGCGCGTGTTCTTCGCGGGGGGGTGGCGACGTGTTTGTTTCACGACGATAACGAGGCACGAGATCGATCGCTCGCAATTTTCGCGGTCACGCACATTTTTTCCGTAACGACGATAAGGAATCCGCGGTACGGGAACACGCTGAACGTAGCGTTACGTAAGCCTCGTTCCTTTTCGCGGCGACCGTGCCGCGATTGCGTGCACATTGAAATTGAAAATGGAAAAAGGAGCCAGCCGGAGGAGAGGAGAGCACGTGATCGTGCATACCGCGCACGTGCGTTTTTCCCGTACGACCGTCACCATAGAGCCGCGTTCCATGGGCAAACAGATCGAGCTGATCGAACGCGCCGCATCGAAAACAGCCTCATGCACGCACCGGTAAACGCATACAAGGATAAGGCAAATATAGCATACTGAGCAGAAAAATACACGCATAAAGACGAGCAGTTTAACTGTCTGCCTCGTTAAACCGCGATAATTGGTTCCGTGGAAAATGCGATGGCAGAAGATAACTAAGTCGTGACTTGGGTTTCCTACACGATCGAGTGACATAAGCGAGTCTATGGATGGAAGACGCGTGGGCAGATAATCTTCGCCCGACAGATTCGGAATACATTTTCCGCGGACGAATCGCGCGCAGCCTTGCTAATTCCGAGCGCATTTGCGCGAACAGAGAGAGACTTATCGCCGATTACGTTGCACAAATTCCCGCTTACGTAAACCCGTGTGTGTATTTTCGGATAAAATCCAGATAACGCGCGCGAGATAAGCGATCGATCCGGCATAATGGATCGCTCGTTCTCCACGAGGTCCAACTATGTCGCGACAATGAGTTACTTACTACTATTAAACGCTTGGTCCGAGGTTGATTTGTACGCTTCGTCGTGAAGCTCGTTTGTCCGACTTATCGCCTCGTTTTATCGCCGTCACTTTGCCAATAATTCGCCAACGTTCGGCCGGCTTGCCAAGCGAAGCAAGCGATGTGTCACGATCACTGTTTTGATCGACACTCTTCGCACGGCACAAACGTCAATGCAACACGCACGCACGCACGCACGAATGTGTACGGTTTAATCTTCGCCCGATATCCTTTTATGGAACTTATAAGTCAAGAATCTAATCGCAAAACCGTCCAATTCTTATATTATAGAAGTGATAAGCAAATCTTGAAAGACAGATACAAGTTTATCTCTTCCTTCGTTGAAGCTCGTGGATGTGGAAGACGCGAGTCGTGATCGAAGAGATCAACGTAGATCAATTGGCAGTAGTAAGTGCTAGATGGTAGTCAGACGTCGAGTCCATTTTCATTCTCACTGAGAGAGAGAGAGAGAGAGAGAGAGAGAGAGAGAGAGATTTCATCGAACCCTGACTGTTGAAAATCTATACACGCATTTTCACATGAATTACGTAAAATTACTTTTTATATACAATTTTTAAAAAGTTGGTACATCGTTTAAGGCACTCTTTTATGCGTAATAAAATTAGTTTGGTTTCTTTCTTTCATTCTTAAATTAATTTCAATTTAAGGTAACAGCGATTTAAACTTCTGTCCTTGTTTGAGTTTTAATTTCAATCAGGTAACAGAAATGCAAAAACACAACTCGAAAACAGATTAACTGTAATCTGATCTTCTTAAGGCCAAACTTAATAATGATAACGCACGTCTTCACTAAACATGACTCCTTTTTCCACGAAAGATCGCGAAGCGGAAAAGCTCTTCGAATTAAAAGGCATGTGTCTCTGTTGCAATTACAAAAAAGGCACATATATCTTATCATCGGAAGGAAGAAAGAAACGAACGACCATCGGCGCGCACTGGTCGACGCTACGAATAAAACTGCATTCGCGCGCGTGAGTCGCGTCGCGATTCGATCCTTTCTGCAAATTTCGATTGTGGGTGTCGATTGTGAGTGTCGGACAGGGGACGTCCACTTATATTAACGACATCGAATTACGAATGCACGCGCGTACTGTCGGCCGAAAAACACCATGCCGATGACAGCGACCGGCCGGAACGGTTTTTTCTCGAGGAATGCCCAGAAGTTACTAGCAGAAATTCAGCATGATAGCAACGTGGCCGATAGAAGCGAGCGAACCGTGGCACGATCGATAGCGCAAGGAACGAAGTTTCGAACTGATAGAATCAAGATTTCTTTGGCGCGGCCAGCTGGGCCGTCCGTGCGTGCGGCTCTATCGAGACTGTCGCGAATTCCACGGCTGTCTTCGACAGGCAGGGCCTCGATTGGGATGGCCATCCCTCAGAGTGACCATGTATTTTCGTAACAGGGGCGAGAGAAAAGAAAACTAGCGATTCTCGAAAATAAAATAGAAATCAAATAAATTTAAATTAAAATTTACTTAAAACGGAAAAATTCCGTCTTTTGTTATGAAGAAATACAAATGCCTAAAATCATATATTTCCTTTTAAAATACAAGATTTGAGTTACATACTGAGTGTCATTACAAGATGATATCGAGTTGATACTTTCCATTGTCACTGCTTTTCGAGACAGAATAGATCTTCAATTGAACGTTAATAAGTAATATGCGTCTTTATACGTAATAATAATACTTAAAAAATAATATGTTTTTATCTATTTAAAAGCAGGTGCAGTACAACTGAGAAGTTATAACTAAACACGTTCTAAAGACAGAATGAAATGATATTTATATGGCCTAATGATAAATTGGTCGAGGAAAATTGATTTTACCGTGAGGCCGGATTTACAGGCTTCTTAATTATTTCTATATCACCGTGATTGAATACGCCGATAGAAATAATTGAACACGGTGATGCCTATCCCATGGAAGTATCGATCGTGTCGCGAGTCCTCAATCTGATAAGCTTGAGATTCTGTTGATTGCCAAGCTGTAAGCTTCTATTAACCTTTTGCGCCCCTAATTCGCCTCTGATGAATAAAGAACACGTACGCGAAAATACTTTATGCGTCGCTTCTCGATCATTTATACGCAATCAAGCCGTTGAAGGAAATACATAGATAGACTAGATAGATTTTTTATCTACGCTTGCCATCGGTTTCCGTTCACATAAGCAGCCGCTTATAACTATCCCGTGATATTTTTGTTGCACATCACGTCAATATATAATGTACGAGGACGTAATAATAGAGCGTACGGAGGAAGTCGGATGCATGTGTTACTTATCTGGGGGAGGACCTGGGACAATTTCCGCGAGACGGGGAGAGGAATACTATACGTATTCGCGAATCATCAATAACGGAACACAATAGGATACGGCCAGGTGGACAGGTACGCCGCATGATGATAGAGTGCAAAATGGTCGATAGTATCGACGATGCCCGCGACAAGGCCGCCGGGAATCACCAGAATCGTCAGCGGAGAGGCTCGAAAAGGAACGCTGAATAATTGAATTTTATCGAGTTGATAATGAGTCGAGCTAGCCGCGGCTCGCCATTTCGCGGCTGCATTATGAAGGAGTTGCCCTTTCAAGAGCCAACGTGTCATTAAGATGTCGCGTCCGCGATTCTAAAAGAGCGTTTTACGTGGCCTAGCGATTATCGCCGGCACGGAAATGTCGACTCCCACGAGGGATGGTTTTTCACGCGCCTCGTTTCGCCCTGCAAAACTGGAATGTGCTTCTGAATTATCCATAGTGTTCGTTTGACGTATCGCAGACCAACCCGCCGCAAATTGCCATCCACCGCCCGCGGTCGACGACGCTAATAAGCGTGCCCGTAATTAGCGTGACACGGAAAACGCGACGTGAATAACGGGGAAATGATCCCCCGCGGTCAGAACTGTCGTTTTTTCTACCTTCGTGTTTTATTTTCTCTTTTTATTCGCCGTAACACGAGGAACTAACGACCACGTGTCTGCATTGCATATCAAATGATATTTGATTTTCCGATGTGCCGAGAATCTCATTACGATCTCTCCCTAGTTTCTCTCTCTCTCTCTCTCTTTTATATCTCTGTTTTTCGCGTCACTCGTGCACAGTCGTCTGTAATTCTGACATTTCATGAATTATCATTTGCTGAAATCTTTTTTTTTCTCTCTGTGTTTTTTTTTAATTAAACCGAATGATCACGAAGGTGTGGCCATCAATTCCATTGTACGAGCATTGATTACGTTTGCAGGAAGGAAGGTGTGTATCGTGCGCGCGTGCACGTGTTTGCGATTGATAATGACGCGAACTCATCGACAGAGCGCACGTAATGCCACACCCTTCTTCGAAATGAGGCCGCGCGACCTTTGCCATTATCAGAAGGGCTGGCAGAGCGAAATTGGTCTACCTCTAAGACGAGTGTGGCTCTTGGCTATCGACGATCGCCGCGAATTCACGAGCGGTACTCCGATGGTCCTTTTTCCCGCCCTCCGCTGTTTGGAATAAAAAATCATCACTCTCCCTCTCTCTCTCTCTCTTCACACATGAATATTAATTAATCATAATAATTATAGAAATTCCTCCGTCTCATAATAAAATTCAAAGTTTCGATTAATACGAAATTTGATTTATATATAAATGAATATAATTTATATAAATCAGTATTCCACAGCGTTTCCTCTTTCTTGCAAAAATTCAAAGAAAATTCGACGAGAATCGCGGACACGCGGTTGTCAGGTGGATGTAGCGTTAGTCAGGAATGGAAAAATCGAAGGCAAACACGGCTTCGTCGGCACGTGCGATAACGGATAACAACTCGGAAGACTCGGAGTTAATATGCAAGTTCGCGCACGACAACAGAAAGATTGCACTTACGAAACTGCTCGCGCGATTACATAAACCGTCGTCGCTGCCGCCGCCGACGACGACGCGCAACACGTCCTTACTGCTTACTTACTCGAGCATTATTTCCGAGCGGTCCGCCTGGAATCTAAATTCAACGACTCGCGTGACACGGCTACACCGGGGAGTGGCCCACCCTCGCGCGCAATTCGTCACGGGCACGAAATTTCGTGCGTGCACGCCGCGTGATTCCTTGACGTTCCTCCGCGGCGACAGAGGAGGCTTTTATCGGACATTTGGGTCAAGTATCACGCGGCCGCACCCCGTCAAACCGCACAGACCTCGCAAGTACAATCGCCTTCCTGTCCGGTATGCTATATATGTCGTTTTATCTTTTCTGTTATCTCCGCGAGCCGTCTAATGAAAAGCGATTGTTGGCGTTGGAACCCGCCCAGCGCGATGATTATCGGGGCTAGTACCTGTTTCCGAAGAGAGCCGTTGCTGACGGAAGAATTTACGTTTCCACAGATACCCGATATAAATGGAAAAATGAGCGAATCGTACGAGTCATACTGTGTCAACGTGTGATTAAACAGATAGCAATGCCCTAAATGAAGAGCGCCATTTAGGAGAGCCATCATGCACCCACAGAAAAGATTTCTGGACTTAATGCTATTACTCTTTAATCTATCATAAAATAAGATCGCTATAGCGACAATCATATTTATTATTGAAAAGAAGCATATTTTAATCTTGAGTAGAAAATTCTAAAATCTAGATTAAAATAATCTTGGTGCTATCTCATTAATTTTCTCAGAAGGATTTAGATAAAAATTTGTAGCAAGTTCAAAATATTTTTGATTTAAGAATATTGTGAGATCTAAAAGACATCTTATTCTATTCTTGTAAGAGAATTTGTAGAATCTGCACAAAACGGCCAATATTTATGTGTTGTAATCGAAAATCGGGAAAGTATTTCTGTGTTTCTGTTATTTACAATGAATAAGTGCAATACTCTACAAGAAATATTGAAAGATATGGAAATGTCTTATCTCGAATCTTATTTCTCAAGTAAGTATATACAGGGTATCCGGTAATGATCGCCCCAGCTTCCGTACACGAGTAGAGCGGATCGAGACGAAGAGTCCTATACCGTTTTACGATATTCGCAATAATAATCCTATAACCCGAGCGGCTCGACACTCGCCTCCGCGCGCTCTGGATTCGCTTGACTTTAATATTCAATATTTCGATTATTATTGCGAATATCGCAAAACGGTATAAGACTTTTCTTTTCGTCTCGATCCGCTCTACTCGTGTACGGAAGCTGGGGCGATCATTACCGGACACCCTGTATATACTTAGTTGAGAAATAAGATTCAAGATAAGACATTTCCATATCTTTTAATATTTCTTGTAGAGTATTGCACTTATTCATTGTAAATCTTTTCCGATTTTCGATTGCAACACATAAATATTGGCCGTTTTATCCGAATAAAGGACGCAGAAGCGCCGAGTCAACGAGCGACTGTGAAAAAATGATGTGTCGACATCGACAAAGCCTACTATAAAGTGGCGCTAATATCAAATTATTCTACATACAAGAATATATAAGCATAAATTTGTATATGTTACTCTTGTCTCAAGACAGTAAGACAATCTTATTTAATTCGAGAGAGAAGAATAGAAATTACTGATTTAAATTAAAAATTGTTTTATTTTCATATTTTTTATACTTGTAATACGATTAAATTAGTCAAGAATATTTTTCGTCTTGTTATCAGAAATCCTTTCTGAGGGTGTGGGACCATTATTTATCTACGTCTGCTTCATTGTAGTACATGTTTATCTCGGAATCGCGTGTTTATGACCCTGAATTATTTCAGGTCTTTCTGAAAAAAAAAGAAAATAAACTCTGCGGACTCGCATCTTGCAGGCGTTTCCTCAAACTCTCTCCGTCTCTTCGAGCGGATACGGCAATGTAAATTCGCTGCTGTAAATTAGCGTTAATCACGCGTGCAGATGATAGCCCGGAGCAGAGTGTGCTTATGAAGCTGGCACTCGGAAACGTTTCAATTGCCAACTCAGACAATCGGGGATTACCTGAGAACGAGTTGGACACGAGAGGCAACACGTTGTGTAAATAGTGCTACGAGCTAGATTGGATTTAATTCCGTAAACATTGAATAGTTCATCCGCGCGTGGGAAATCGAATTTAAAACACACCGCGAGCCGCTGCCGAGCCACTTGTTACTTGCACTTGATCCACCGTTTGCCAAGAAAACGGCCGCGGAACTCCGAATCGCGTGAAATGCAGAATTTACGTCCGACACGATGTTCCATGCTCGAAGTTCAACTTCGACGAATCTCGCAACTTTGAAGTAAATAATTGAGACAAGACATTCCGTTTCTTATTGCGTTTCTCTATTTAATTATTCCGCTCGACAACTCGAGAATTACTTAATTTGCCGCGATGTTGCGTAGGAACTTCCAGTTTTCTGCATTAATCTTCCCACAAAAAACTTGTTAATAGTGTATAGAGGGAACGGATGCAGATGACCATATGAGACTGGCGTGGCTTCACGGAACGTGTCATAACACGGCCGTTCCCATTCTCCACGAAAATAACTCGACGAAATTGGAACGTACGAAATGAAAAGGTGGCCAGGCTGTTTAGCTCACGCAAAGGAACGGCCCCACCCCCGGATCGCATGATCTCAGTATTAAAAATACGCCGCGGATGGAACGTGACAATGGCGATGATAATTAATTCACGCGACATATTAGTCACTAAATTGCCACGAGCAAAATGTGCCTCGTGTACACAACGGTACACACGAGGCACATTGTGTAATTAGGATTCTATTGTGATACAATATATTATTATACATTCTAGAATTAAATTGCACATCAAGTATAATTACTGATTCGTAATCATAATTAAACAGCAATCATAAACTAGTGAAAGTAGAATGCAAAAAAGAGAAAGGTGAAAGGTAACTCTCTCTCTCTCTATATATATATATATAACAGAGAACTCTGTATATATAAGGAATAAAATTATACATTAAACATTTCCGCCGGAACCGCAATGACTCCTTTTTCCAGCAATTGATAAGTGATTATTAAAGCGCTGATAATTTCAGATATTTTAATCTCACACAACAAGTTAAAATAACAAGCTGTCCAAGAGGCTTAATTTTAGACAGCCATATGATAGTGCGGGATCGTCGAAATTTACGATAACAAAATGCTTTTCGACTTTGCATTCCTGATTATCTTGTCTCGCGATTTCATGTCTGATCCCTATTCCACGCTGTTACTGCGGGATTATCCGAGTTCTCAGCATCAGATCAGCAAAAAAAGAGAAAATGCAATCGGCTTAGACTCTTCCGCGGGGATTAATTTCGCGCGCTAAGCGCAACGAGACGGCGTACGGCGGATTTTATGCGGCGACCGTTATTTTATCGATCATTCAGAATGTAGCTACGTCAAGGCCGCGGCTTTCTTCTGAATGAAGGAAACGATGCAGCGAATACATGCTCGATACCCACCGTTATACTCATACGATTCGCCTGTATCAAGAATCGATACGCGGCCGCAATATATATCGATAAAGATAAAACCTTCGCACCAGCCTCGAATCAGCCGTTTGTCTTCATTAAAACGCGAAGCTGATACTTGAAGCAGCACCGAAGACACCGAATGGAGGCATCAACGATCCCCTTCGAGCCATCAATCTGAATTTCTCAAATATCCCGCGTGCTTCCACGATACCTGTTGATTACTCGAATTAATCGCGTCGTGGAGACTTCATTACCCGTCCGTCACGAATCGTCGTTGCATTACTCGTTATTTCGGAGAGCGGTGCGATCGATCCGCGTGGTGTCCGAGGCGGCCCGAGTAACGATATCGATACTGCAAGACTGCATTTAAGTACGCGCGAGCTGCACGAAGAAGAAGAAGAGGAAGAGTGCAATGGTGTGCGACCAAGTCACCAATATCGATGCATTATGCAACAAGTAGCCAGTTACCACTGCCGTTATGCTTGGGCGAATAGTCTTGGGGGCGGATAGTCGCGAAGAAAAATATTCGGACGAAATTTTAGCCGATGAGACGCGACATACGAGTGTGGTCGATAGAATATCCCTTTTCCCTTCGGCGTGATTATGGTTCTGTCATGGTGGCAAACACGTGCGATAAATGTATCGTCTAATTTGTCGCTCGAGGAGTTGTGTGGCAATTGAAACGTCGCTGTGAAAGGTAACGAGTGACCGTTAAACGCTCGCGGTTATGCAATGCAGCGCGCGTATCGAGCGTGTATGCAAAGAGCGGTTCGCTAGAACGGTTTATCAATAGTAGTTAAAGAACGCGCGAGTTATTCTTTAATTGCTGTTGCACGGCTTAAATCGTAACGGATAATTTCTATGTTTCAGGCTTGATTTCTATCTTCTCGCGTTTTTTATTGTACATGCATTTCACTTGCAATTTCATGCTTATGAGACCGATTTCCCCGGTTTTTGAAAAAAGTAAGTTTTAAGTGCCTGCTGCAGAATATCGCGATAGTTTGAGGCCACTCTGTGCAAATATAGTCGGCTGACGCGTATTAACGTCACGTGCTGTGTCATGTGTGTATGTTGTGTGTTGCGCTGAGTAGATGTACATTTTGAAGGTACAAAGGAAAATAAAGGAAAAAAAGTAAGCGCATTTTCTGTTGAATTATTACAAGGAATTATTCCCCATGCATCGCACTAAATTAGCATAGTACGAAATCTACTCGTGACACGTAGCAGACACGCGTGAAAGACGCGTTTTTAGAGCACGAGAATGTCAAGGGTATCAACGCCTGATAAATATTAATAAGCATGGGTCATTTATTAGTACGTACTTCCGTGAAAAAAAATATTCTGCAGGAAGTACTCGACGGAAGGATAACGGAAAGAAAGATAGCGTTATTACGTTGACAGAATAGACCTCGTCGAAATATTTCGACGATCAATCGAACGTTTACGAGCAACATGCATAAACATTTTACTATGCTGAAATGCACAAATCGAGCGAGAGCCAGGGTATAAACGAACTCTATATAAAATAGTCCACGACTGGCATTATACAGTCGTACCTTTACAGTCTACAAAAAAGTTCCTCGAAAGGGCAACTTGCTTTACACAAGAAATATAATTTATCGAGTGCAAGGAAACGAATCACGTCGACCGCGTTTCGCGGCTGACGCGACCTGAATCTGAATAATCTGAAATCTGTGTTACGGGGAGCTTGTCATCGGAACGATCTTGCGGAGCGCGCGTCCCTACGCGGGGCGCCCTTTGACCTGTTACAATCTGTCATCTTCCGCGTTCTAACCTCAAACCCCTCGCGGTGCGCACACACGCACGTACGTTATGGGACGACAGTAAGAAAGAGAAAGAGAAAGAGAGAGAGAAAGAGAAAGAGAGAGAGAAAGAAAGAGCGAGAAAGGGAGAGAAAGATACAAAAGGAGACACTTACCCGTGCGTAGTCGCGTGTCCGCATTGACTATGCCGTCGTCGCACTCATGCCACCAGCTCGTCAGCATTTCACGGCGTCGGGAGATAAATCCGCGCGAGCCCCGAGGAAATGTCACGCATGTACGCACGCACGCACGAGCGGACACCCGCAGCGGCACGCGAGCGGGAACGCGACGCGTCCCTTCACACGCGCGCGCGGCGTGCGGCTCGCGAACGCGACGCACTCGACCGCATGGGAAACACAGGTCGGACGGACTGACAGGTGATGTCAATGATGATGATGATGATGACGATGACAGAAGGACCGCCTCGCTCCCGTCTTCCCGTTCTCGTTCGAAACGTGCGGAACGCTCAGCGACGTTCGACGCGCGCGCGATTCCAGCCGCGACTCGCAGCCAACTTCAGGGGCTCCTCGCGAAGGATCGCGCTGGGCGAGCGGGCGCTCGCACGGGCTCGCCGCATGTTGCACGTCATAGGCGAAATACAGACTGCTGCCTCGCTATACGGACTGCACCTTGAAGACGCTTACCTCGGCGGCGGTGCTAAGCGCGCGAGGGACGCGGGCATTTATTATTAACTCCTCGAGAGCCATAGGCGGGAAACGCCGCCGCGATCGCCCGCTGCTCGCTGCTCACCCACGTCGCGTCGGCGGACCGCGCGATCGCGCCTCGCCGGATTGGTGCGGCAGCTCGCCGCCAGGCGGCAGTACCCGTCAATCGATCCGTTTTCGAAGGAGCCTACTGGAGCCTTCGGGCTGGCTTTGGCGGTTCGGCCGCTCGGATCGCCTTATTCCGTGTACGAAAAGCGCAACGTTCACTTTGAAGTATATTGAAGTATATCTTGCAACTTTTCCTGATGATTCCTCGTTTTCTCGTGAAAAAAAGGCTTTCCTTACTAGACATCGATAATTAAAAGATAAGGAAAGTTTGCGACTATTGCGAACGTATAAATAATGAAACACTCGTTCAGCGGTCTCGTTCTGCGGCCTAGTTTCTAGTTTCACGGACACCCGATGAATGGATATTAAGATTTAAACTCCGTATTTGGAAATCGATTCTTTCATCGTTCTTGAAAAGTTGGATTAAATCGAGAAACAACCGAGCGCTCTATAAATATATATATAATATATATGTATATTGCGTGCATGTTACGTCTTTTCGAGTTTCGATTATCATCGAGATGCGTTACATCGGCATTTTTTAATTGAAAACGTTGATCGATAGGGAGACACAAAAGAAGACAAAAAATTGCACTATTCGAGCGTGGTCGTTCGGCGCAATCGAGGGGTCAAGCAGCATTTAAAAATGGCCGCGGTGTCGGTGCGTTAGCGACCGTTGTCAAAGTTACAATATATAATCATCATCGTAATCATCGCGGCGGACACGTCGATGGCCCGTCTTATTTATAGCAACTCTGGTACCTTCGATCTGCCAAGTATTTTGACGTAAGGGCGTCGGACGTCAGCCGGATGCGATTCCGCGTCATCTCGCATCGCCGAGACGTGCATCACGCGTCGCGAGATCGAAGAATCCCTGGCGAGTTCCGTCATCCGTCGTGTTCTGCGGTTTCCGCACGCTCGTGATAAAGTGCCTTCTTTCCATCGCCGCGTCTATCTCTCACTCTCTCTCGCGTCACCAGGTTCCAGGTAAACGACGGGTCGGCGGTTTTTAGCCGCGAGGTTAACGCGTGTCGTGTCGCCGCGGTGAGGTTAGTGCGCGTCAGAATCGAACGTGTCTCGAGCTTGCGTTAGCGCGCGACAGTGCGGGTGAGAGTGCGGCGATGTCGCCCGGCATTAACGACGGCGGTCCCCGCAACACGGGCACCCTGCCGAAAAGCAATCGCAGGAACGACAGAAATCGAGAGCGGTCCGCCGTTAATCAGCAGATCGCAAACCGTGCGGTTTATCACAGTCAGCCGCAGCATTTTAACAATTTGGTAAATCCGCTAAGGAGAATTCATTTCTCTTTTTCTTCCTTCTGTCTTCGTCTCTGTTTATCCTTTCTTTGTTTTATTTAATAAATCGAGATGTAATACGCGCTAGGAAAGACTACATTGTGCTCTGTTACTGTATGACATTTATGTTTATTTAAAATAATTCTGTTGTTTAAAACAAGATGTTAATTATTAGAGATTATTGGGAGTAATTGCTTGATTAGTCAAGTTAGAGCTTAATGTCTGTTAAAAAAGAAATCTATAATAATAATATGAATTTATATGGCAATTTATAAATAAATAAATAAATAATAAAAGGATAAAAATAATAGGATACATTATTACGAAAGTAAAAAAGAACTACAGATTGATGTCGGTTGAAAATTTTGGCGTGCTTTGGAATTTACTGACAGCAGTGTGCTATTAACTGCTCTCAGTGGTATCGAATTCAGTGTCTATTAATAGACTGTAGGATAGTGGGGCGTTCTTGCTCTAAGAATACGCACCTACAGAGATAAGTCCGCAGCATTGCCACGGTAGACATTGTTCTCACCATTCCGCAAACTTGTTTTGTATTCTGCGTGTCAGCGCCAAAGTACTCTACCCAAAAAAAAATTCGTGCGCTAGTTTCAACTGGACTGGCAGCCGGCGGTGAGCGAACGGGAGCGTGAACGTGAGCCGAGAGCCTCGAGAGCGGCGAAGGACAGCAACACGAGATCGGCCTCCACTCTGCTTTCCTCCTCGTATTTCACTTACCAGGACCTGTCCGACTTCGGTGAGTACATCTCATTCGATCGTCTGGTTCAACTTCCTTGCTTTCATAATGAACATCACTCGGTGATTGATCCCAATGTAGCGTCCCAGAGCTCGGCGAGGCAGTACAATCACAGCTCAGAGGAGTGCATACCTTGGCCAAAAATGGTGCCGCCTACCGATCCGAGGACTCAATCGCCGCCACGATTACAGCAGGGAACGAAACCTTCCAACGTGAACAAGATGGTATTGTTATCATTATAGTTTTTGGATAGTCCTTTTTTCCATGAACAATTTGATTTGTATAATTTATTTTTTTTATGATCATAACTTTGCAGCCTGACAGAAACCAAGTGGAGACTCGCTTAAACCAGATCAGGGACTACATCAGAGTCACCGCGACAATGATGGATACTCTCAGCCAGTCTTCCAATCCTGTGAGTATCAATTACACGTGATAGTAGTGCGAATATTAATGCGAACGCTAGATAGTTATAAATATTTCGCTAACATTTTATATATTAATAAATAAATTATATCTGGTAGCGCGCGCAAGCTCAGAGTGAAAAATTGGGCAGAATGGTGGAGGATCTCCATGACAGTGAGACGAAACTGGCGAAGCTGTTGGAGCAATATCACGGAATTTCCGACGAGGTTATTAAGAATTTAACGATAATAGTTGCGATTCTTTCTGATGGTGGAATAATCATGGAAAAAATTTCTTTTCGCGCAGAACGGCGAGAACGGGCGAGAGGACGTGGACGAGCGTGGCGATGGCAGCAGAGAGATGCAGTTGCGCAGGAACATGGAGGACTATCAGAACAAGCTCGCGCAGTTGCAGGAGCACCAGGCGAGCTTGGCGGGGATGCAGGTACGCGTGAGGGAGAGATTGAATGAGGCGCGCCAGGCGCAACAAATGCTCTTGCAGGAAGAGAATCAGAACGCAGCGAGTGCCGCGTCCCTCTCGGCTCCCGCTAATGTCGAGCAGCTCGAGTCGCAAACGGAGGTGCTGAGAGGGAAACTGGCGCAACTGCAGACGAAAAAGAAGCAGATGGACTATCTCGTGGCAGAGTTGCAGGCGATAGAGGCGTCCGAGAGAGGCAGTTGCGTGAGTAGTTTCATTGAGATCTTTTATTATTTATTATTAATAATAATTTATTATTAATAAATTAATAATCCACAAATATTGGCACTGAGTATTTTATTAGATTGACCTTTCGACGCTACTCTTTTGTATTAATTTTCCAGAGTTCCGAGGGCTCCAGGAACACGCTTAAGGACAAAGCCGCGGAGCTGGAGATGCTGAAGGCGAAGCTCGAGCACATAAAGGCCCTGGTGGAGGATGGCACGAGGATTCGCGACCCGATGGATTCCACGTCCGAGCCCGAGCAGGACGTTGACGTGAGTGGCGAGGGAGGCGGCGCGGCGGATGTCGAGATCACGGAGGACGTGGCGAATATCTCGTTCGAGTGCCGCAGCGACAGCGATGACATGGGTCACGGGAAGATGCGGAATTCCGTGCCCACGCTTGAGGAAATACAGGTAGCGGCGGCGCTATCGGAACGGCATTTCAACCAATTACAAATTACAAATGGCAAATTACACTTGGCTCTCCTTTGCAGAACGTGACGCGAGAATTGAAGGAACAATCGGCTCTGCTGCAAGCCACGCGAGCCGAACTGCACCGCTTGAAGCCGGCAGCCACGATCGCTCACCCCGCTTCCACCTCCTCCTTCTCCTCCTCTAGTCCACCTCCACTGGTATCTCTGAGCACGAGCGAGAAGAAACAGAGCAATAATGCCGGTCCGGAGGTTCAGCCGATGCAGGCAAAGAGGCGTCAACTGGAAGATCTTATAAAAAAGGTCTGAACCTCATACTTACTATATGTTTTTTTTTGTTTTATATATAATCATGCAATTACACATTTTGTAAAACAGGAAGCAGCGCAGCCTTCCAACGTGAATCGGGACGTACAAGCGTTGGACCAGCACAGTCAGAGAAGCTCCGGCTCCCAAGCTAGTCATACCAGCACACCTGCAAATATCTGGCCCGCCTCTACCGCCATGGGTAAGCAATGTCGTATGTAATAATTTACTAACATGGTAAATAATAAAAGAAATTTTTCTCATGATGTATCTATCTTGCATGTAGCTGCAGGTGGTTCTAATGAGCCAAGCGTAGATGGCATATCCACATCGGAGAATTTATTGGACATCGGATCGCAAGCCGCCGCCATCGAGAACGCCGGAAACTGGTGGGCCTGCCCCGTACCGCCGTCTGCCCCACCTGCGTATCAAGGACAATATGGTAAATTATATCACAATTATTACGAGTAGAAAAATTTTTCAGCCAAGATATGTTTCGGAATTACAAAGGAATTAAAGAAACAAAACATTAATTTCACGTTTTCAAAAATAAGGGGATATTTTATTATCTCACCGCGTATTTGTTTACTTCTGCGTTAAATTATTCTTAATATCAACAACGTGTCGTTCCAGGCTCGGTGGAATATTATCGGCAATTATTACTGGGCTCGCAGGCGCAGCAATTGCAGATGATGAGCACGACGATTCAGCACTGCTGCCAGTTGCTGTGGACGCAGCAGCGCGAGCTGCAATCCATGCGCGCTGCCATCAGCCAACTACAGTTGAGCAACCAAGCGAGATCGCAGAATCATCATCAGCAGCATCAGGCTCCGCAGTGCACGCTGAATAACGCTGAAAATCAGGAGGATTACTCGAACCTGAGCCGCAGCGTTCACAATCTCGGTGACACGTTGGATGCGACTCTGCCTCCCAGCTCGTCCTTGCCGAACCTCGTCTCGCTGCCGAATTCGTCGGCAACGTTGTCTCACACGCCGATAGTTACCTCCTCGAACTCGCAGCAGCAACAGCAGCAGCAGCAGCAACAATTGAACAATCAAGTACCGCCCGGTAACAGAGCGAACAACTACTGGGATAATTTTCGAAGGTAAAGAGAGATTGCATCGATGAGTCGATGAATCTACACGTTTTCTCGTTTCTGATTTCGATAAATTGTAAAATATACAGATTATAAAAACGATAGCTTTCTTACTGCGTATTTTCTTTTGCAGTTGAATTTTTATTTGATTGTATAGAGAAGACAAAAATATTAAATTATGGTTAAGTTTGAGTTTTTCACAGTAATTTCAAGCATTATTACTTTAATAGAGGAACAACCATTATTATTACATTATTACTTTAATAGAGGAACAAACATTATTATTATTACATTATTACTTTAATAGAGGAACAAATCTGGAGGAGAGATAAATATGGAATGTTAACAAAACTTTAGCAATAATCATAACGAGTTTTAACAGACATTATTTAGTAAAATAGTTCACGTGAATTTTTAGTAAATCACGAGGTTTCGTTACCGCTGCTTTATATTTGTTGATGATATTTTATAATTGCCAGATCGTCCGTCTCCGTTCTTCCCACTTTCTGTATAAATATCTAATGTATCACGTTTCATCTCAGTAATAAAAACGTATCGCAGTCTGCCCTCGCCACTCTCTTGTCTTATACTTGTCACTATTCTTGTTTAAGATCGTATCTAAGCACATATCTAGCCTATATATATATATCACAATTCAGTAATATAATCCTGGTTATTGATGTTGTGGTGTGGTTAATACAAACGAAACTAAGTAAGGGAACACACGTGCTTGTTGGTAGGTAACGCATAGGTATGTAAACGGATTTTTCCAAGTACTCTTAGGTAGGATGTGCCATCAGTCTAAACTTCCCAAGGACTAACATTGTTAGTGCATGTAGTGTACTATTATTGTTATTATTCTAACATGGAGATTTTTCACGATTTAGAGTTGCGATTCCACAGAAAAAGATCACCCCCCTGTTTGTTACTCTAACTAAAGTCTTGTCGTAACAAAATTCTATCCTGTATTTTACGGTGATTGGAAACGACGCAACGTTTACGTGCGTTTTCTTAATCGCGTATGCTTTCTTTCCAGCTACTCCCGACAGAATCTGCTCTCGGGGAACGTAAAGACCATGACGGACTCCCCGGCGGCTGTCGTTAATTCGGCTTGCTCGGCGCACACGGCTAACACGAGCGGAAGCACCATCAACAGCTCGCTAATGTATGCAATGTCGAGATAATAGGCTCGATTAATGCCATTTCACTGTTAATAACGGTAGAAATAGATTAATAATCATTAATACTGTTGGTTGGTCTTGAAGGAAAGACAAGCGGAATCGGGAACATGGAGCTGAGAACTTGCCTCTGCCGCTAACCGGCGCGGAAGCACAGTATTCGCTGAACTTACAGCTATCGTCGAACTTGCAGCAGCAGGACAGGGAAAATGCTACTATTCGCAGCAACATCATAGCGAACGAGGTGTCCCAGCAGGTCGGTAATCTCTGGGAGGAGAGCCACATTTCTTTTCGGCTACCATCCACCACGAATGACGACAATCCGCTGAATAATTTGAGGTTTGAGTGCTTTCCAAGCAAAAATTTTAGATAATGCTACGGTACATTATTTTTTATTATTGAATAAAATTCATGATTAAATTTAAACAATTTTATTGACGGATTACAGTTCAGAGATGAAAGAGGCGATCAGCTCGCTCGTCGCGGCGAATAAACGGCGACCAGATTATTTGATAATCATTCTGAGAGAGATCAAAGCGATTAGCGAGGATCACCGACTGCGACCGCAATTGCTGAGGTCGCTGCGTGCTCTGCAGGACACGCAGACGCTGAACAATCCACTGGTCAGTGCGAAATTCGCATTATTGAGGCAAACGTGCTTAATTATTATTTATTATTAATTATTATTTAAATTTCTGAGTAGAATGAGGCACCTGACCTGACTCCAAGTGAAAGCTGCCAGTCCAGCGACGAGGACTCCTACGTAGGCGCGATGCTCGGTTTCGGTTTGGAGAATCAATCCTCCGTGACTGAATTGGCCGCGTCGTCTCGCATGGACACCGCCTCTTCTCCAGCCTCGTCTCAAGTGCCGCTAATCGATCACTTGGAAATATCGGTAAGCATTATTAACATGCAAAACTCACTCTATTATGGTCATACGAGAGCTAATTCGTACAAATTGTGACTCAATTTTAGGGAACGTTCTCGCTCGACTGCGCGAGCGCCCTTCCCTCCAGCTCGAACGCGAAACCCGGTTACAACGAGGACTTGGCGGAGGCCGATCAGTCGAGGCCCGATTCTTCAGGAACGCAGAAGGTATACACCGTAATATATAAATACGGAACGAATTCATTGATGAATACATTTCATACACATTTCAGCTCACTGCGAACGACGTAGACGACGAGGAGGGGCAAGAAGAGGCAGCGTCTTATCCGATCGCGGCGGAAGCGTCCGCTACACTCGACCTCGAGGGCATGGCTGCTAAAACCGAAGACGAGAGAGCGGAGGAGAATAAATTTGCCGAACTCGATAAACTTCTCGCTAGACATCATTAATCTTAACGTATTCGCGCGCTCGTAAGTGGCTATTTATAATTATTTTAGGTATAATAAATACTTTAAGTAGAGGGCTAAGAGAAATAGGGATGTATCAGACCTTGATCTCTGATAGAATGATGCGTTGGCCTACTGTTTGCTTCCGACTTAAAGAAATATTGGCTAATAAGCGATTAAAAAGTCTGATATATTAACAAGAGCTGTTCAATCAATTAGAAACTTACAGATCACTCTCGACATTGTTCTCATGTCTCGCATGTTGTTCCTTGTGATACATTTTGTAATAGAAAAAAAAAGCCTGAGGAATTAGAAGAATTTAAAGAGATCTCCGAGGTTTTGCGTTGTGCAACGTTACCTAGAGCGAAGACTTTATACGTTTGCTATAATAACAACTCGCTACTGTTTCTATGTATATCTTGATATTAATATAAAATATACGCTCAGATTCTCGTTAAGTCTCTGTTCCTTCATCTTAATTTTAAACAAGTAGTTCGCGATGAAATAACAAAATATTTCAGTGCAAGAAATTGGACTTGTGCGCAAATGTGAAGTTTTGCTGCAACTTGGTACGTATCCAAATACATATGTTATATCTATATCATAGTGAAACAAATTCACGATGATAAATCAACAGAGAGAACAATTTACAGGTGAGAGAGGGAGAGAAAGCATCTATGGGGATTTAACGAATTATTAATTTGCGATTTGTTTTATTATTTTGCCCATAGTTTTGGAAATAAAAATGAGTTCTGCTTGAAAACAAGCAGACATCTCTGTCGACCACTCCTGTCGACTCTTAAATAATAAGTTATCTCTATAAAAATAAGATTAGAATATATTTCATTCATTTGCCACTCATTCTACCTTGGCTCCGATGCTCCGATATTCACTGCCAGCGACTGCCAGTACTGAAAATCTAGTTTACACGACACGTAACTAGCTACGATGGAAATTACTAAGTAGAGTAGGAAATCGTGAATTCGTTTTGAATTGAAGAATGATGCTGAGATGTAACATAAACGTAATTTAAATTTCTAAAATAGTTTAATATCAGGAAAAGAACATTTTTGCACGCTTTATCTATTTCGCAAGTGATCGTACCCGATATGGCGTTCCTAGTGACATTCTCAGATGTCTAGCATTCGCGATGGAATATGGATACATGACGTTCTTTACCATTCCCCCGAGGCATGACTCCATCTTGAATGTTTTGTGCGTGCAGGCATCTTCTTTTGGAATCGCGTCATCAGGATCGAAGCGGGCGGCGAGAATGCTCTCGAGATATGTCGGGAGGCTGTGTCTCCTTACGAGAGGAGTATCTAAGTGCGGTGTACACAAATGCTCGACAATTTCAGACGCGACTCTGACTGAGGTGGTCGGCAAGCGTACAAAGATACAGGTTAGACGCGCACCATTACGCGACCTTTCCCGAACACGGTGGTCCAAAAGGACGTTCAAAGAACCGCGTCGGAGGATTCGCGATGGAATCCTCGGGTCGCTTTTAACGTCGTTCGGACATCGATGAGCCGCAGTGCAATCGCTACCGTAAAATGATACACCTAGTCCCGTTGATTCACCTGCTCACAAGCTTGACAGGTAAATCGCCCTTCAGTAATCACACCTAATTGAATTTGAACCGAAATCGACTGAAAAAGGTGAACAATGTCGGCTGTAGATTCTCGATTCGGTGTCGCGTTGAGAATTTCCCCGTACAGGATCCGCCGGACTGAATTTCTTTGTTCATTGATGCACGCATGTTACATCTCCTTACCTTACCCTTAGGGATGGGTGCGCGCGCTGCGAAACATGAAGGACAACATCTTCATCGACGTCTCCGACGGTTCGACCTGCGAGATGTTGCAAGTCGTCATACCCAAGTCTGCGAAACCCACTAGTCTCACCTATGGGTGCAGCGTCACCGCAGAGGGGGAGTTAGCGTTAGCACCCAATGGTAGAACCGAGCTGCGAGCCACTGACGTGCGCGTAGTCGGCGCGTGCAACGTGCTGAAGGACAATTACCCGTTTGCGCCGAGAAAGCAGTACGATCAGGACTACATCAGGCAGTTCCTTCACCTGAGACCAAGAACGCGCAGCTTCGCTAGCCTGCTGAGGCTGCGCGATCTTGCTAGCGCGGTGATCGGCGATCACCTGCGGGAGAGGGGGTTTATAAACGTGCACACGCCGATTCTGACGTCCAACGATTGCGAGGGCGGGGGCGAGGTGTTCCTCGTCAAGCCGTGCTCCGAGGAGATGCTCAGAAGCATGAAGAAGGAGGGTCAGTTCGATGAGAGCGAGATCTTTTTCGGCAACGCTGCTTACCTCACGGTTTCCGGACAGTTGCACCTGGAAGCGGTAGCAAGGTGACTAGAACTTTTTCACGCGTGCGTCGCAGCAACGCAATCTCGTCTCGTCGCAATTAATCGCGATTAATTAAATCACGAGATGTAAAGAATGTATTGCTAGAACTTTTTCAGAGCTCTTACAAAAGTGTACACTTTCGGGCCCACGTTCCGTGCGGAGAACTCCAAGTCGAGATTACACTTGTCAGAGTTTTACATGCTAGAGGCTGAGATCGCCTTTGTTGCGCGTGTCGAGCAACTGATAGAGGAGATCGAGCTGCTAGTGAAAGAGATCACTAGGCGAATGATCGATAAGGGAGCGGCGGATATGCACTCGGTAGGTGCAGACCCGGAGCCGCGATGGCTGAACGAGAGATTCGGGTGTTTCACGTACGAGGAAGCGCTCAGGGTGCTGAGCGATCACGCAAGTCACCTGGAGCGTCCGATCAAGTACGGAGAGCCGTTGTCGAAGGAACACGAGTTGTTTCTGGTGCAGCATAACGGCGGGGTGCCGGTTTTCCTGATTAACTGGCCGAAAGAGATGAAGTCGTTTTACATGAAAGAGTGCGCCGACGATCCGTCCAAGGTGAGCCGGTGTTTAACGCACGAATACTGCGCGATCTCCGCGACGAGGTGTACCACCCGCTTCTCGCGAGCCTAAACCTTTTGTGCATTTTCTTGAAAGGTAGCGGCACTGGACCTGCTAGCACCGGAAGTCGGTGAGCTGGTGGGCGGCAGCGTACGCGAGGACGATTACGGGACGTTAGAGCGAAAGCTACCACCCGCCGGCGATTTCTCGTGGTACTTAGATTTGCGTAAATACGGGAACGTGCCGACCGCCGGCTACGGAATGGGATTCGAGAGGTTCTTGCAGAGCGTGCTGGGCATCAGCAACATCAAGGACACTCTACCCTTCCCCAGGTGGCCGCACAATTGCAATTTATGAATAAAGATTTCAGGGCTGCTGTGTTATTTAATCTATACCCCTGGTGCAAGGAGAAACTTGTCGTTGCTGCGTTCGCACGGCAAATTAGATGACGTCTCTTCAAATGGAAAAACAGTGTCGCGGCTTGGTTTCTTTAACGGAATTGAAGTAAGATATTTTCAAATATTCGAATATTGGAATGGAATTGGAGGGAGTTTCTATCGATTCGATTTCTCTTTTTTTTTTATGTACAAATGTACGTTTTATTGGATATACACATGAAGCACATTACAACACAAAAGATGTTTTTTTTTAATTAATGTCTTTATTGTTCTTTTACTTACGGACTCGAGTCCGTAAAACGCTAGAGTCTTAGAGCTACAGTTATCGTAAGGGGACGTCGCGTAGAAAGGTCAATTAAAAATGAAATCAAACCTGTAATAAAGAAATCTTTTATACGACAAAATATAACGCTTTATCCAATAGCGGCATTAATAGTAGCACTATTAAACTAATAACAATTCCTTACTCGGTATAATCGTCGTCATTGTTTTTCCATCGAGACAATTTGCATGTATGTTACAAGTAGACGACCCATATATCACATAATTTGTACACTTCAAAAACGAATTCCAGGTAATTACTTGGCTTTTACACACTCGAATCATTTTATCAGGGCAATTTTCATTCGTTTCCGGGAGTTCGTCGTATTACGAGTACAAATAGTACTTAAAATTTCGGGTGAGTCGATACGCTGTCATCGAACTGTCCCAAGTACAAGGTACTCGAGAGGGTTTCAATGAGTAAATCAGTATTATACAAGTGACAATCTCCTATCATAAAATACGAGTACTCGGCATACTAGCTACTCCCACCTCTCACACGCGGAATGCTACTGCACATCTTTTTTTTAAATTACATAGAATATGTACAGTTCTACTCTCTCTCTCTCTCTCTCTCGCTCTCTTCATTCGCACAGCTCGCTGACTGTTGACTAATATTTAGAATATACATTCATACTTGCGCGCAATTTACATCCATTTCTAACTTGTACGACGTGACGGTCACCGCGGAGTACGAAGGGAACTAGAAACCGCGGGTCTTGGTCTTATAATTCGAGATTTATATTTGCATTCGTCCACTGAAATGTATATTAATTTTTTAATCGAGAATTAGGCTGCCAATTAAATTTAAAGAAGTAAAAAAAAACTTAGAGAAAGGAAATAGAAAAAGAACAGCTGCGCGCGCGCGGGAAGCGAAGAGCTGGTGAACGGTATTCCGCAGGGATGCGCATCATGTCGTACAAGTTGTACAAAAGTACGATGTACAAGTATAAATTTCGATATCGGTACTAGATTCGAAAAATTTTATACAACGCGGGCAAGGAGTCCACCGAAAATTTTGTACACGTAGTATTTACATGATGGAGCAAAGTCCCGACAACTCCTGCCCCTTTTGCACCGGTGGCAGATTCGACAGCTTTCTACCTTTCAGACTCGGTTTAATAGAAGCTGCCACCAACGGTTTCTCCGCGTTCTCCTCTGCGGGCATCTCCGCCGCTGCCTTCTCCTTCTCCTTCTCCTTACTCTCCTCCGGCTCTTTGTTGATGTTGAGAGGCTTCGTGATGTTGATCTTGATTCGCGACGGAGCCGCGGGGATGGCGGCCGGCGTCGAATCGAGCTCCACGTTTCCGTCGATGGAACTCTTCACTGCGGCGTACGTCGTGTCGACCGTCGCCGGCTCGCTCACAACGCTCTCTTCGGGTTCTAGTAGAAATGTGGAACAACGTGTTACAGAATCATCGTGAAAAGTAGGAAGATTTTTTTATATTTTATTATAACTTGAGATGTGCGGAACGCATACCTGGTTCAGCGTCCATAGGCTCCACTTTGACCTCCACGTTGGCAAAATCGAACGCTTCACCTTCGGGCTGCTCATCAGCATCGTCGTCCATCGGTTCCTCCTTGATCTTGATATTATCGAAGGACATGGTCGCCATCTCTTCACCCAAAGCTTTCTCCCCTTCGCTCGCCGACACGTCCTTCTCGGCACTCTCCGCAACCGCAGACTCTTCCTTCGCGTCCTCTACCGCTGCCTCCCCTTGCTCCGCAGTCTCACTTTGCGCAATCTCGGAACTTTCTACGTTCTCGGTTTCCTCCTTGTTCTCGGACGCAGCGGTTTCCGCGAGACTCCCTTCCGCCGCTTGTTCCGAGTGTTCCGCAGACTCGGGTTCCTTACTCGACGTTTCCGCGTCCGACTCTTCCCGCTTAATCTCGTCTGCGGTCGCTTCTTCGGAACATTCGACCTTATTTTCGTCGAGCTCCGAGACCGCTTCGTCTAGTGCCAAGGCTGACTTTTCTAATGCCCTCTAAGGTTTGACAACAAAACAGAATTATATACAGACTTACCGCCAGGCGCTCTGGTGCGATGACAGCGATAATATAGTACGGTTTAGCACGTGCGATAACAATTACGTAGTAGAGAGATTATTATTATATAAAAGAGGAAATAAGAATTACGTTGCTACATTATAATTCGTACCGCAATCTTGATTATAGTGCAGGTGAAAATAATGTTAGACAATATAAATGTGGATGAAAACAAAGGGAACTCGTGAAAGATTAAAATCATTTTTCACGTTGCTTTCGTGCTGGAGATATGCTAATATATATATATATATATATGCATATATATATATGCATATATATATATACATATATATAAATTAAATTACATATCTCCCGTGTTAAAAGTGGAAATGTGTGTAAATTTCAACCATTCATTTTACGCTTGCACTATTGCTTTACGAACAGTGTGAAAAGACTTTACGAGAACCGTGTCATGAATATGAATTATTGAGAGAATCACGTACCACTAGACTTTTTTCCTATTTTTGTAAGAATGCAACAGACGGAAATTTCGTTAATACGATACACCGTCAATATGCCATGTCAGTCAACGGAATTTAAATTAATGTGCGTGCCAGGTCGAAAAAAAGAGAAGCACCAACCTTGTGATCCTCCAGACAGAGCGGATGATAATTCTTATTCTCGTAATTGACGGCTGGCTTCAATTGCCACTCCTCCTTCTCCTCGTTATAAAATTGCTCGAAGGCGTCGTGGCACACCTGACACCGCGAGTCCTCGTCGCTGCCAGTCGGCACACTGGGCTGCAACGTTTCTTGCGGCGAGTCATCAGTAGCCATGCCGTCAGTCTCGGCTTGCTTCTCCGTCTCGAACCAGCTTTGCACTGGGTAAGAAAACGACAAAACAAAAAAGAAAAAACTGATCATGAATTATCACTTTAAACATTTCTCTCGTCGAAATTAATCTCTTGTCCTAATATTTACATCTAATAACGCTCCATCATTTACAATAAAATTGGATGTAGCTGCAGCATTAATTAAAAACGATTATAGCCGAAAATTGAATTTTTGCAATTGGAATTTGCACGTTTCAATCGTGAGAGAATACACACCCCTGTCCTCTAGATCTTCGATCTCCTCGAACTGTATCCAGTCACTGACATCGTAGTACCACGGCCGGGAATGCGCCTTTCTCGCGGAGTCTCTCTCGCGTCTGTTCTGTCTGAAGTGCCAGTCCAAATGGTGGCTGTATCGAGTGGCCAGCTCCGGTGCAAAGCGGGCGCCGCACGAGCTGCACTGCATACCGCTGTACAATACCGTGACGATAGCTGGTTGTTTACTGTAAAAGAGAATCAACGTTCAGTCATCAACAGAAAATTCTTGACGATGTTTTCAGCGAGGAAGAGCGATGCTCCGACGAGCAACTTACACTTTGAGAGTCTCCGGCTTGTCGAAGGAGACCGGTGTGATCTCCGTCTTTTTCTTTTCCTCTTCCTCCTGTTTCTTTTGCTCTATGGGACTGGGTACGATACCGGTTTCGACCAACCTTTGGAACAATTCGTTCATGTTTAGCGGCAAAGGTGGCGCCGGTGGCGCGGGCGGATTCTCCGCAGGCTCGGCTTGATACGACAAGCCGGATGCTGGTGCCATTGCCGACGGCAAGACTGATGACAGCATGTCCAATTGCAAATCTGAAATACGCATGTTGTAGAAACGTTGTCCCGCCTTCTAGGGTAATATATAATCTATACCTACCTGACTTGGAAGTCGAGGCAAGATCCGAGCCGTCTTGCGAAGTGGATTCATGCTCGACGACAGGTAACTGGCTTGGTACGGGAGGAGCATCGACCTTCGGTTTTTGCGGCAGCAGAGGCGTCACTGGTGGCGGGGATCCGATAGGGCCTTCACCTTTCATCCCAGCGATCTTCACGTAACCGGCACGTACGCCTCTCGGCAAGACGGAGAACCTAATAAAATGTTTTTTATCTCTGACGATAATCGGTTTGGGCAGTCCCCCAAATTCGACTTTAAAGGGTCGCCCGTTTAACAGGACCGTTTGCAGCGCGTCTATAAATTCTAGCGTATGCGGTTTCCCTTCAATTTCGAATCTACAAAAGAAAATGCAAGATTAATATGTATTATTTTGTCAAATACGTAAATATATATTTAATAAATTTTTTTGTATTTAATTTTGACGCGATTTTTCACGCGTTGCGCGAAGAAAGTACTCACATCTGCGGTTTCGCATCTAAGAACACCGGTACCATATTTCGCGCGTTGATAATAAGATTGATCTTAGCCACCACGAGATCCGTTCTCTTTACGGTACCAATCTTAACTTGCGGCGGTGGCCCCTCCAGCTTAACGCTGATTTTTTTCCCACTGAGATCGATCGTTATTGGCATGCCGCCGAAATAACACTCGTACCAACGATCATCGACGTACAATTCTCGAGTAGGCGCGCCGAGCTTGATCCTAAGACGCAGAATTTGTAATATTACGTGCAACCCAACATGCAATATGTTTCCTGTTTCCCATAAAAAATAAGAGGCGAATAGACAAATGCGAATATACAAACCTGTGCACTTCTCCCTCATACATAAATTCTTTGTATTGGTCGTTAAACGCACACGTTATGGTATCCTTGTCGTCGATCAGTATTCTCCTGATGCCGTCCTGGAAGCCAATTTCCCGCGGGTCGTCCCAGTTCATGAACACCACGCCGGTCTGCCCGTAGTATCGTATCTCCCGCGGTACGTTGTCGATATTTATAGACTTCATGGTGTCCCTCGCGATCTCGGCCAACAATTTCGAATCGGGCGGCGGTAGCTCGCGATTGTGCGCGCTCAGACTTTTCGTCGTCGCATCTCTGCCGTAACTCTGATCGTTGTCCTCGAGGTCGTACTTGGCGGACGTGTTCGGTGACGCGTTTCTGCCGGACGCCAGGGACGGTATATTCGAATTCGCCATGAGACCCGTCATCGGCCCATTGTTCATCATCATCGCGGGATGACAACCCATCCCCATCGCGGGACTAGGCATCGGGCCCATCGGACCCATCGGACCGTTTGACAATAGATTCGGCATGATCGGGCCGTTCGGTCCCATCGGGCCCATCATGCTTGGTCCCAGCCGCGGGTTGTGGCCCATGTTATGATTGAAGCCGCCGTGGTACTGATAGTCGGGTCGCATCGGCCCGAAGTGCCTCGGATTCTGCCAGGGCCCGACGTGTCGCATGTCCGAGTTGAAGTGCCCCTGCGGTCCGCTGTACGGTGGGCCCGGCGGATGCGCCCACGGCTGTTGCCACGGCTGTTGATTCTGCCATCGCGGCCCGTTCGGATTGCGCGGCATCGGATGCTCCTTGCCTCCCCTCATCATTTCCTTATCGTTGGACGGATTAAATGTCGCGGCACGGTCGCCAGGCATGTCCATGTTGATGCCTTTCTCCCAGATTACCGTACCGGCTTCCTTCTCCTTGCGCTGCGCCGCCCGCAACTTGCGGTCCTCGCTCATGTGCAGCACCTCCTGTATCAGGGTGTTGTACTGTGTTTTCGTGATCGTGCCCTGGTTCAGTTGCTCCGCGGCCTGCTTCATTATGATCTCGATGTTTCGATCATCGTTCCTCTCGGGCTTGTCGTTCTCCCTGCCCCTGCGTCCTGGCCTGATGTCTTGTTCCTCGTTCGACAACGTTCTTCGCCTCTCCTTCGGATCGTCCGGCAGCTTATTGTACAGCCTGAGACGACCCAGTCGATCCCTGTTACGATCCCTATCGCGCTTATCGTCCGCGTTGTTAACTTGCTTATCTCTTTCGTTCTTTGACGGCGACTTCAACTTCGCCCAGCTATCCTTGCCATCCTCCCCCGAGATCACGGGCGGTGGAGGTGTCGGCGGTCGGCCAGCTTTAGGATGCGTCAGAGTGCGCAGGTCCACGTCCTCATTACCAAATAGTCTGCGAAGATGAAGAGAAATGTATTTAGGAATCGCCGTGATAGCGGATATATAGTGGGAAATAATTTGAACCTAAGGTATAGATGTATATGTTACAATGCGCGTGATAGATGAGACAAATAAGAGGACAAATAAACGATCAGCCTGTTATTGTCTCTTCAATACAGTCGAAAATAACGAACGAACGAGAGATCGAACGACGGCCGTCGAAAGCGGTAAGCGACAGATCAAGAGCGCGAGTCCGCAGCGAGAAAAACGCGTTATTGTAAATCCGTATCTGTTAATTGTATCTAAGTGTATCCGCTCGATATATGTATATATCTTCTTTTTTTAATAATTAAATATATATAACGTATGTATAATTCAGGATAATAAACACGTAACGGTACATACGCATCGAACTTTTCAGCTTTAGTCTTCTTAACGGAAGTCGTGTCTGTATGCTCCTCGCTACGCCTCTTGTTGGTGTTAACCGATGGTAATACTCGTAGATCTAAATCCTCTTCTGAAAAAGAATTCAAGATAAACTAGCTCGTGTAAAACGAATTTATTGGGAGAAGAAACCTTAACATTACCATTCTGATTCTATGTCCCTAATTAAGGGAATAAGAGTGACTTTAGAATCAGACTGTCAGAAAACGTTCTCCTAATGAAGAAATGTATAGACTTCATCGGGTTATCGGAATTACACAATTAAAAGAGCGAAAGAAGATAGCGTGGCAAATTCAACATTTTCTCTCTCAACGACTTCATCTGTGTTTAGATTTGCAATTGCTACTAGAGACGAAGCAAAGCATTGTAGTCACCTTTATGAAAGAAAAAAAAAATGCAAGACAGAATGTTTAGCATAAATTAAGAGAGAAAGCACACACGTGGAAACTGATAGATAGATTGATCCTCGCATGCACGATCGAGATGTAAAGAGAAGGTTGTTTCGTGAATAAAATTACGCACAGGTATAAGTATATTTTACCAAACGCTGTTGACTTACTCTTTTCGGACAGGGAAACAGCGGTGTTGGGTAGAGATAACGGCGCCCTGAGATCTTCGTCTTTGCTAGAGGATTCCAATGTTGGCTCGGCAGCGCTTTGAGCATTTCCAGCACTGGCTGGAGAATGTTGAGGACTAAGACTGTCGTCTTTGTTCCGTCTTACGTAATTCCTCTGTCTCGCGTTCGGCCGAATCTCTTTAAATGCGGGCGGGTGAGGAGGAGACACTATCAACGAACCAGATTGCTCCTCCTCGGTGACGCCGCCAGAGCTGCTCAAGCTTGAACTCGACTTTGAATCGTTACGTCGTGGAATCCTATACGGGGGACTTGGACTACGCTTTCTCGATTTGGTGTTCTTCTTGCGGCTTTTAGAAGAGGCTTGGAAGGAGGATTGCGGAGGAGTGCGTGAGGATGGTGAACTGTCCCCGCTGTCTTTCTCCCGCGATTTCGACCTAACCGGACTCGAATCTCTGTCGACTTTCAGTATCTTATTCGGGCATGTCAGGGGCGGCTTAGATCGCGACTTACTGCCTAGTTTCCTATGCGAGGACTTCGAGGAAGCGGAAGACTTTTCCGCAGAGGACGAGGAGGAGCTGCGCGAGCTCGAACTTTTCGACTCCTTCGATTTGGAATCGCCGCCTCCACTTCCTCTGTTGCTCGCTAACAATACTGAAGACGAGCTATTACTACCAAGCGATAAACTTTTGTTGGAGCTGCTGTTGTTACTGTTTAGGTTACCACTACTAGTATTAGACAATCGAGGGTCTTTCTTTTGACTTGTTCGATGCGAGACAGCATCTTTATTTATATTAGCACTGATATTTTTATTATTAACGTTGTTAAGATTTGTATCAGTATGGTTGTTATTCATAACGCTTAATAACGTCGGATTATCGGAACCGGCAGGGCTTGCCGGAGGCTTGTTGATAGTTGCAGTCGGTTTCGAAAGTAACTGCTGTTTTAATTGGTTTGAATTTACAATTATATTGGCAATTGCCTGAGTTTGACTTTCACCCCGCGACTCTTTCGGCGTACCCGGTCGTTGTCGTGGATCTACGGTTGGCACTGCCACATCCTGAACAGCAGGAGTGGGTTTCAAACGTGGATCTCGCGATACTGGCTTAGCCGACGCTACTGCTATACTACTAGCCGGTGCGATCCTTGGACCACCATTCGCTCCTGCGTTCTTCAAAAGGGAAGCAGCGGCTGCTGGGAACTGAAAAAGAAAAACAGATCGTTATTTAATTGAATCCTAAATAGGATTTTAGGCCGCTCAATATTAATATTAATAAGTTCCGCGCTTACAAGGTTACACGTGCGAATTTTCAGCTCACCTGTTTCATTACTTGTTTCGATGTTTGATTTGGTATCACAGGCGCTATGGGTTTCCCTTGCTCCGTTGTATCCGTCGACGAGGCATGTGTCGTGGGCACGACCTGTCGCAACAGAAGAGAAAAATTTTAGACCATTGTTCGTACGAAGAATAATTCGTATTCAGCTTTGCGAAAGCCTGAATTACGCGAAGTTGAATTATACAGGACCACTGTAAATTCATAACTTACCATTTCCGTCTTAAAGCTTCCGGCTTGCTTGTCGAGCTGCCTCTGTTGCTGCTCTAGACTCGCTTTCGCTTGTAACAGTTCCAGCTCGATCTTCTTCTTTTGTAACTCTATCAATTCCCGTTGCTTCTTCAGCAACTGCTCCCGCATTACCGCCTCCGTCGTCGTCACAGGTTCGCCTGGAGGTAGTTTGACAGGCTGCACGATTGACGTCGCAGTTTGCTGAGGCTGCAAACATTTTCGTATTTTGATTACGCCTGTTCAGAACGCGTCATAATAACAATAATAATAATGACGAAGAGTAATCCGTTACGTTCATTTAAAACTCACTATTGAGAGAAATCGAGGATTAACGTGTATAGATCCTGAGGAAATACTGGTAGGAGCGGCATGTATGATCGGCCACGCGGGATCGATACTCTGTACCCGCACGTCCAACGAGAATAATTTCTTCGGTGGAAATACGTCGTTCCACGTTTGCCGCAACTTCCACATGCTCGCTCTGGTGTTCTCATCGACCTGTTTATGGGAATGGTAACGGTTATTTTACTGCACCGATGGAAAGAGCCGTGGAAATGTCGCGCGAAGCGGACTCCTTCGCAACTTGAAAGGTATTTTTATTATCCGAGGTCTGATACGAGGTTTATAACACATACGCTGTCTTTTTCATTAATCGTTTTCGTATCTTAAAAATTCAACACGTTTCAACACGTTCGAACAAAAAGCGAGATACTGCCGTTTAGAAGAAAGAACTTTGTAGAGGAAAGAACTAACTGTGTAAAATTCATGTGTAGCGTGCGTCTATGAAGCCTCTCAGGAGATCCCGAGATCAATGACGTTATATTGATCAAACAATTATCTTATGTCATCGTAAAATATAGAGACCAGAGGAAAGAGACAGGGTGGCTCCACACATGCCATGAAATATTCCTGAGACATGAAGGAGCTCGAGTTGGAGTTTGCAGTTTCGTTTCATCACGCACGGAAGAGAAGCTAAAGGTTACTCTCGGTCAACGGCAAGGAGAATTGATATAAAAAGTATTCCTAACAGTAATTCTTTCGACTTTGATATTTTGCGCATACAAGTGTAATAACTAAACGGCTAAATATCTCTAAACGCAACTGTTTTCGAGTAATCGCTATTAGAAGCAGCATTTATTTTGGTTTTCTTTCCGATAACAATTTTCTTACATTAGCATTATTATCTTACATTAGCTAGGAGGAAAAAGGTTTTCTCCAAAGTCCAAAGTTCATTCATAAAAGGATGATGAGTCATCAAGGGAAGAAAGTTATGAGATACGCGGCCGCGTTAATGACCCAAGATTATCGCGCTCGATATAGGAAAATGGTATTTTCAGGATCATTGGTCGCGCGAAGGAATCGTCTTCACGCTTGTAATTCCAGAATTAACGCAGTCTTATAAAATAGTTTGGAAAGTAACGTAACAATATAGAATAAAAGACGATATGTACCTTTTCGAATACTCCGCAGAAAGTGTTCACGATATTTTGCGTAAAGAGATTCAAATAGTCTCCGTTGACGTTCTTGACAATTGAGTCGATGAGATAGAGTACCGGTAACTTGATATCACTCCTCACCTGACAAAATATAACAATGTGATATAACATATCTGTTTGTCATATATGTCACATCGAGTATATCAATAGTGCATACTCTGATAGATATTTAAAGTGCTATATATATATTCTGTTATTATATCTCTTTTATTTACGTGCAAATATAAAGAGATGTTTCAATACAGTATTTCTCATAAATAAATAAATCGTACATCCTTTGTCGAAAACTATTTTTCTTTGAAGTGCTTGATAGAAATACTCGAGCATAGAAATCTATAATTGAATCTTTGCTCAAATTTCAAAAGAATAATTTTCTTTTGTAAGGGGTAATATATAATAAAAATCTTCATAACAGATATATTTTATTTATGTATATATTTATTTAAGCCTTTTTTCTGGCTTATCTGCCAATACATTTAATGCTGAAAATAAAAGTGTTGTAACGCATACACAATAGCTACCTATCAAAAGTTTCCGTCAGAAAAAATGTCTCAATTTGTCAAAAGATATACACAGCTAAATAAAAAATGCAATAGTTTCGAGACATCTTGGAGAGAAGCGTCTACAAGTAATCGCTAATAAATATGAAGTAGTGATATACTCATGCGTTATCTAATCATAAGGCAATGTATTTGATAGTATGTATGCGTTATTAAAATGTGTATGTACAAAATCTATAAAGTATATAAAACATCGATTGAACTATATCTTCTATCTCAATTATAATAAAATACATACAGTACGTTTGCATTACGACAACTGCAAATTTAATCAATAATTCGAGAAAGTATTTTAATGTATAATCAATATCGCTGAGTAATATCGCTATGAACGTTATACACGCTATGAGTTTACAGCGGTCTCCAAATTATTGCGTTTACTTAGACATTTTAGACAATATATTAAGTATATTTAAACTATTTGTGTTTATAGCACAAATTCCAATAATAGATCACTTTTCAAATATCGCCAGCAGCAAATACATTGACTGCGTTTCTCGCAAAATTTTACAGATCCTTTGTAGATATCTTTACAAGTAATTTGCATAAATAATATGTATATAATGCAAAAAAAGGTACTATCACAGACAAGATCTATGTTATCACAGGATCGTTGCACGTGCAATGTGATGCATGAGAAAAATAGAACTCTTTACTGAATTTGAGAAATGTTTCTACTGAAGTGGAATATCTTGTATTTTCGGAAACACAATGCAATAACAGAGACAAAAAAGGTTTGCAGTTTCATGGAAATTAATAATCTTAATGAAATTTTATCGATTTTGAGAACATGAACGAGATATCGTTTACATATACAGTATCAAGCGGTAATTATAGCAACCAAGTAATAATTTTAGTAAATAAATAACCTTTTGTAGATGAGTTTCGACGGCTTGCACTATTGCTGAGGCATGTTCGATGTTATCTTCCGCTAGCATAGTGAGCATGTTAATGAGCGGCTTACTGTTGATTGTAAGATCCGATAGCGATGAGATATACTCATCTGCTACTTCTTTGGATTTTGTCGATGCCATATCGATGTGTTTGCAATGACAAAATACAAGTAATCTTCAAATCGAGAGGAGAGCTAAGCCCACACTGTAATATAAAAAAGCTTTAGCTATATAACAGTTCTTCACATCTTTAGAGTTAAAAAAGAATTAAAATAGAATTAAAAAAGAAAGATAATAAAGGCTACAGCCTATAATAAAATACAAATGGAACTGGCATATGGAACAATACTTTTTAGGCAAAGTTACAAGAAAAGCTTGACTCATTAAAAAGCAATGTATTTCTGTATCAAATAATACAAACTCTAATTTTTAGAAAGGTTGATTGAAATTTTATTCTTTTCATAACAAACATTATGTTGCTACATGACTGTGTACTATTAATAAAATATGCTAGCAAAGCAAGTTTATTTTAAGAAATTTTAGAAAATTATTTAAAGAAATCAGAAATAAAAAATTTTTCTCTTACATCTCACTTACATTGCTCACTGTTATACATATTGCACATATTACAAATATCAATAGAAATAAAACTTTCCAAAATTCTCTTATGGTTTGCACCTCTTTCAAAACAAGAACTTTATCGGGACTTATTTTACCTACCCATAAATAGAATTTTAACTACCCATTTCACTTTATGAATCAGCCCTTCATGTACTTTAGCCTTGAAACATTGATCAATCAGATAAGGTCTAGTAAAGCTACTGTTCAAAAGGAATGCAGACATCTATTTCCAAGGTAATCTTTTCTGGGCCTTATCAGGTGTCTTAAAATGATTAAAGACAAGGTAAATTGGGTCATTGAAATAAAGAATTTTGTCCATCCATAGATTTTGCTTGACGGACGTTTCGATTTTAATGAATGTATCTTGCCTTTGAAACATCTGCTAAAACGTATGACCCAGTGAAACGCTTCCTCGAAAAGAATGCAGGCGATAAAGGAAAAACATTTGGAAAATCTGCGTTTTTTGCAGTTTTGCAAATATTCATGTAACAGTGAGCAATAGATAAAATAAGGAAAATAAAACTCGGAAATTTCTTAAACTAATCTCGCTCTTAATTATGAGATACTCGGAATTTTTATGAGTCACGTGTTATTGATAATGTTTTCGATTATCGTGCCCGAAAAACAATGCGCACTTTCGCCGTTGCAAAGGAGGAATGTGATACGAAAGTGGCTCACGCTCTGATCACCGCATCTACGCATACGATTTTCGTGTGAAAATGAATCTCTCGGGCACGTGCTCGGCGATGGGTCGACGTTGCGGGAAATTCGCACGAGATTTCGAGCAACGACTATTTTTATGTAATAATACTTACGGGTTCCAGACATAAGGTCGGCAGTGCATTCGCACGCAGCACTTATCGATTTCGCTCAGTCTCTCTCTCGGATTCTCGTCCTCTCTCTCGCTCTCCTCCGTGACGAAAAGCAATCCACAAAACGCCGAATTTCACCGGATTTCTCAGGCACCGTTAAACCATTCACCACGCTTATCGAGCACGACTCGAAGGCCAGCGCTCATAGAAGAATTCGAAGAGCATCTGGCGGATTGTCGTCGTCCTCGTTCGCGTCTTCCTCCAAAGACCCTCCCGTGAAATTCCTCGTTTTTTTCCCGATCGCGATTCTACAACACTCTAGCACCGTTCTTGATCCCCTCCTGTCCGATCGTGAGCGATTATCAAATCGTCCGAGTGCGCGGCGACATACATCCGGGAAAACACCAAATATCCAAATCACAAACTGAACGTCGAGCGAATAATCCACGCACGAACACAACCGCTCGCGAACGACTCTCCACAGAAAATGGCCACGGTGCACAGCTTTGTTGTAGCCTCTTACAATCTTCCAACGCCAGAGCGATGTAACGTCATTTCCTATTGGTTGCCCTTCGCAGTGGACGGCGGTCGCATCGCGAGAATCCTCCAATCAGCGATAGCAAAAGAAGAGTGCTGAGGTCGTGGCGATCGCCTGCAGCCCGATTTACATGAAGCGCGCCTTGCGGGTGAATGATGCAAGTTTTTCAAGTTTTCCGAAAGAATATGCGGGCGAGAATTTTAATAAAATTTTTATTACTGCAAAAATCCTTGAATTGTTACGAACTTGAAATTAACGCTCGGACGGCCAAAAAAGTAGAAAGTCTCGAGTGGTATTTTTACGATGCGGTGGACGTTTAGTTTTACACTATATAGTGATTTTCAGTTAGTCCCTATAAGAGCCGGCGCAGCATATTATTTTATAATCAATATTATTAATTATTAATTGATTCTCCGTATCTCGTTTAGATTTTGGTACAATCTTAGGCTAGAAAGTAACGAATAATTCAGAATATCTGCGATTATTCAACTTAAAGTCAACGGTAAAATCGTTCCCTGCACCGAACGCTCGGCAACGTCACTTGCGCCCTTATCGACCGAAAACGCCAACGTGACATGCCCGTTTTGCGCGACTCCGTCGTCTGGCACGGTTTGACAACTGCGAGAGGTGTCAGGTACACGTCGTCAACAGATTTCTGAAGGTTTGACGGGCGCATAGCTTTATATGCGATACCGGGAGCGCGCTCGTCGTCTCTCTGGGATCGCAGTGCTATTCACGAGCCACGTAACTTGACTGACGAGGAGAGCGTCGTCGCAAAGTGTTCGCCCGGGAGATCTCGGAGGATCTAAACGCGCCAGCGAGGAGGTTAGATTTTCCAAGTCGCCTACAATTCCTCTGCAGAGAGTCATGGCGAGCTTGCGAGACCGGCAGATAAACGCGCTGAAGCAAATGCTGAATTTCAATCGGTCCGAGCCGCGACTGGAGGAGGCGGTGCCGACGTGGAAGATCCTGATCTACGACCGCCTCGGCCAGGACATCATCTCGCCGCTGATATCGGTGAAGGAGCTGCGCGAGCTCGGTGTCACGTTGCACATGCAGTTACACTCGGACCGCGACAGCATCCCCGAGGTGCCGGCGATCTACTTCTGCGCGCCGACGGACGAGAACCTGGGCAGGATCGGGCAGGACCTGCAGAACGGCCTGTACGACATCTATCACCTGAACTTCATCTCGCCGATCTCCCGGCAGAGGATGGAGGACCTAGCGGCCGCGGCGCTGCTCGGCGGCGTCGTCGCCAGCATCCACAAGGTGTACGACCAGTACGTCAACTTCATCACGCTGGAGGACGACCTGTTCATGCTGCGCCATCAGAACAGCGACGCGATATCCTACCACGCGATCAATCGCGGCGACGTCAAGGACAGTGAGATGGAGTGCGTGATGGACGTCATCGTTGACTGTCTGTTCTCGGTGTTCGTCACGCTGGGCACTGTACCTATCATAAGGTGTCCCAGGGGCAACGCCGCTGAGATGGTCGCCAAGATGATCGACAAGAAGCTGCGCGAGAACGTGTGGGACGCGAGGAACAACCTGTTCGAGGGCGAGCCCTGCGCTACCGGTCACTACAGCTTCCAGAGGCCGCTGCTCATCGTGTTGGATCGCAACGTCGACATGGCCACACCGCTGCATCACACATGGACGTATCAGGCGCTGGCGCACGACGTTCTGGAGATGGCACTGAACCGGCTGGTCGTCGAGGAGAGCGTGGGCCGTTCTCCCGCGGGTGGCACGCGCTCCAAGACGCGCGCCTACGAGCTGGACAACAGAGATCGTTTCTGGTGCCAACACAAGGGCAGTCCGTTTCCCAGAGTGGCGGAGGCGATCCAGGAGGAGCTCGAGCAGTATCGCACCTTCGAGGAGGACGTGAAGAGGCTCAAGTCGTCGATGGGCATCGACAACGAGAGCGAGGTAGCGCTGTCGATGGTGTCTAACAACACGGCGCGGCTCACGAGCGCGGTGAATTCGCTGCCGCAGTTGCTGGAGATGAAGCGGCTGATAGACATGCACACGTCGGTGGCGACCGGTATCCTGAACGCGATCAAATCGCGGCGGCTGGACACCTTCTTCGAGCTGGAAGAGAAGATCATGAGCAAGCAGACGCTCGACAGGAGCGTGCTCGAGACTATCGGCGATCCGGACTGCGGTACGCCCGAGGACAAGCTGCGTCTCGCCATCATCTATTACATCTGCACGAACACGTCCGACGCGGAGTACGGCAAGCTCGAGGCAGCTCTCACCGCGGCCGGCTGCGAGCTCAGCCCGTTGGTCTACGTGAAACGACTGCGCAGCTATACTAGGATAGCCGAGATCCAGAGCAACTACGAGGGCGGCGGCACCAAGACCGTGAGCATGTTCTCCAAGCTGATGAACCAAGGCTCGTCGTTCGTCATGGAGGGCGTGAAGAATCTGGTAGTGAAGAAGCACAATCTGCCGGTCACCAAGATAGTGGACGAGCTGATGGAGTCCAAGCAGTCGTCACGGACTGAGGAGTACCTCTATCTCGACCCGAAGCAGCTCAAGCACACCGAGCACATGCCGAAGAACCGACCGACCTTCCAGGATGTGATAGTCTTCATGGTGGGCGGCGGCAATTACATCGAGTATCAGAATCTGGTGGATTACGTGAAGCAACGCAGCGGTGCCGGCGTGAACAAGCGAGTGATCTACGGCTCGACGACCTTTATCAACGCCAAGCAATTGCTCAAGCAACTCTCTCTGCTCGGGCAGGAGGTTCACTCGTGAACGCGCGACGCTCGTCGCTCCTATCATTTCTTGCGTTATCTCGGATCACGCTTTTCCTTAATAAAACTGTCAGTAGCTCTTGTACAAAGTGTACGATAAAAAATAAAATGCGGCCCATTGTTTTTAGCAACGCTCCTCGCCTTCTGCTCAACCTTTCCCTTCTGCCACGTGCGTTTTATCTCACACAGGGATCTCTCTCTCTCGTTCAAACGCGTGCGCAATTACATTGAATTTGTTTGATCGATCAGTCGAATACGGCAGGTGTACGCGTTCTTTCGATTACATTTTTTGGAGAACATATGTATGTATATTCTGACTGACGTTTGCTAACAATCGCGCTAAAAGATAATTTGATCTTGAGAAAAATGGCCAGCGTGGAGAATGAATCAAAAGATTTCGTGCAAAGGGCTGTCATTATAACAGATCCGCAAAAAGCAGTTACAGAATACTTTATATCCAAGCAAGAGGAACGTCAGTGCATCAAGTGCGTAATGTATTATAAATAATGTATTAGAAAATGGTTATAAAAACATTGTAATAAAGTAGCCTCAATTTTTAATATATAATTTTTCTTAATGTAACAGCTAATGTATTTAAAAAAATTGTAAGATAATGTAAAAATAAAAAAAAATGTAAAATAGACGAGCCACATTTTGATATGTAACAACTGATAAGCATACGAGCTGGACAATATAGAAATTATGAATTTCGATTTATTTTGTTAACGAAAAGAACGACGATGTTTTGATAAATATTAATAAATATGATTGAATAAATTTTTCTAATTTGTAATATACGTTCTCATCACGTTTATTGTAATTAAGAATTATATTCGTTATCTGGACATAACAGAAAATATCCAGAATGGGACAGAGCGAGAACCTGTCCGGCGACCGAAGTGATCAGGGCACGTCAGGAATTGACTCGGGTCGAGGAAACGTTGAAGGAGAAACGTGCGGAACAGGAGATGAAACGTAAGCACATGGACACGCAGTGGGAAGAGGCGAGAGAGCAGAACCTGCTGTTGCGGCAATCTTTCGTGAAGTTTGATAAACTCGTGAAGGAAAATGTCGAGAAGCGCGAGCGAGCGGAGCAAAAGATCAAGGAAGAACGTGAGCATCAAGAGAAATGTACACGCGAAGTACGGATCCGATAAGAGAAATAAAGCTTGCGAAATATTCTAATAAGATTTCACAAACTACTGATTTTAATTCTAATTAATTAGCTACTGCAGTAGAATAATTAAAATAATTAAAATCCATTTATACATTGATTATAGCTGATGATTTTTTATCAGATCGAGGAATTGGAACAGAAATTATGTTATATGCGAGACATACGTGATAAAATGCAACGATACGTAGCGGAATACAAAAAGTTCCAAAATTATTTGGACAGAGTGGTGAACGAGACGGGTGAATTCCAATCGATCAATGAAATATTCAATCGTTACGAAACTCTAGTTGAAGTTAGACAAGCTTTGTCTGATCATCAGGACAAAAATCTCCAGTTACTCGAAGAGAAAGGATCAGAAATAGTACGTTTTCATTAATTTTTATCGTCTATCATTCGAATTTTATGAAGTTATATCGGTTCTAATTTTGCATTATTCATTTCCGAATTATTAGTTTAATTGCCTATTAAAATTATTCTATTGAATTTTTTGCATATTATTTAAAAAGCGTATATATATATAGTATTTTCCTTTTTTCCGCTCACGTTTGCTTCGCATTTCTACCACTGCTTCATATTTTTAATTAATTTTTAATTAAGCTTCTCGTTCAAATTAAAATAAGCTTATATTAGCTTATTTTGCATTTTTTAATATTCCACGTTTTTAAATTATTGTATAATAAAAATCATCTTGTGTTAAGTATTCGAACAGTAAAGATACATTTCTTTGTATGCAGCATCACTTGTCGGAAGCAAAGTCGCAGATGTTAATGAGACTGAGTAATAAATTGGCGCAATTGCAAGCACGATATGATCGGGCAAAAGTGCAGGCATTGAAATGGGAGACGATCGTCTCGCGGATAAAGGAGACTGCCGCCGCTAAAAACCTGGAGCTGACGCAAGTGAAGGCGTGCTGCTGGAACATCTATCAGCAGATTTGCAAAAGGAAGGAGATACCTGTCAAGGTGAGCAGCGAGGACGTTGAGCAGCAGTTGGTTCACATCAAGCGGACTATCCTCGAATTAAGGCGGATCATCAAGGCCGTCAAGAAGAAAGCGCGAGAGGAGAGAGGTGCGCCGCAGGAATAAAAGCGATTCTTCTTGCGATTGCTACAGTGTCGTAAGTCTCGCGCCTAATGTACGGCAAATAAATAAAAAAAGTCGCAACTCCATAACGATGAATCATACGATGTGTCAGCTCCGAACGTGGTCGACGTCCACTCGTTCAAACAGATTTAAATAAAAAAGAGCTTCACCGCGACGTTAAACTGGCTAAAATGCAATTGTGGTCTCTATCTCGATCTTGCCATGATGATTTAATTATATTTGTAACTTGATAGGCTTTCTTTGCGAGCCTCAAATAATGTTGAGACGATGTTGGAAAAAGGTCAGATCGGAAACCCACGTAAAAACAGTGTCGTTTCTAATCCGCTTTATTGATAACGTTTCTGTATAATCTTCCTAGCTGCCGGTAAGTGACAGTTGGACACGTTATGAAGCAGCTCCGTATAATCGTCCTTGAGCCGTTGTTGCAGCTTCTGCATGGCTTCGACACGTGTCAGCGGCGCCTCCAGCCCCTCCGAGACGAACTGCATCTGTTCTTGCTCCACGCAACTGCATTCGAGGGAGACGTTAATCATCGGAAATTGATGCAGCTCGGCGTGCGTTCGGCGTTAAATGCGGACAATTGTCGATATTATTTTTACATTTACTAAAATTTACTGTTTTCCATCGTCGTTTTTCGAAGATTCAGGAGATTCAAAGTAGAAAATGGAGTTTTGAATGGAAATATTGGGTCGTCCGGAAAGTTCGTGCCGATTTTGAAGGAAAATTCAAAGGCAACATTTTTTTATGTCGATAAATATTTATTGACTTATGTATGCACCGTTTTGTTTCACAACCTTTGTCCATCTTTCACGCAACTGGAAGATTCCATTCTCCCAGAACTTCTTAGGTTTCTTGGCGAAAAACTCCTCAAGGTGGTTTTTTATGTCGATCAAAGAGTTGAAGTTCTTGCCGCTAAGAGAATTTTGCAAAGACCTAAATAAGTGAAAGTCTGAAGGTGCAATGTCTGGTGAATACGGTGGGTGAGGTAGCACATCCCAGCCAAACTCCAACAATTTTTGTCGGGTAGTCAAAGAAACATGAGGTCTGGCATTGTCCTGATGGAACACGACGCTCTTCCTATTAGCTAATTCTGGACGTTTTTCCTGAATCGCTGTCTTTAATTCGTCCAGTTGCGAGCAGTACTTATCTGCATTTATCGTTTGGTTGTGCGGTAGGAGCTCATAATATAGGATTCCTTTCCAATCCCATCAGACACAGAGCATGACTTTTTTTGGATGAAGGCCGGCTTTCGGAGTGGTTAATGCTGGTTCATTTCGCTTACCCCAGGATCTTTTTCGTTCTACATTGTTGTAAATGATCCATTTTTCGTCACCCGTCACTAATTGCTTCAAAAATAGTACGTTTGCGTTGCGCTTGTACAGCGAGTCGCAGATGGAAATGCGATCCATTAAATTTTTTCGGCCAAATTATGCGGAACCCATACATCATAGCGACTTACGTAACCAAGCTTCACTACATGATCGTGGACAGTGGTTTTCGATATTTTCAGTATCTCTGCTAATTCACGTGTCGTGTAGCGCGGGTTATTCTCGATCAGTGTCTTGATTTGGTCATCATCAGTAGTAGAGGGTCTGCCCGAGCGTTCTTGGTCTTTAAGGTTAAAATCACCAGCTCTAAACTTAGCGAACCACTTACGTACGGTTCTTTCAGCTAAAGCGCCTTCTCCGTAAACAGAACATATCGAATTTGTTGCTTGTGAGGCATTTTTGCCTTTCCGGTAATAGAAAAGCATTAAGTGTCTAAAATGTTCTTTGTTTTCTTCCATCTTCAAAAGAGTACAAAACTGACACGAATCAATTTATCTGAAACAACTTTTTTCCTAAAGATGCGTTGAAATGTCATCTTTAAGCATATGTATTATAAATCGTATGTTTTCAATAACATTGATATATTTAGACATGTTCCAACGCCATCTATTAAAAATCGGCACGAACTTTCCGGACGACCCAATAAAAAATTAATTAAAAATTGATGAAGCTTTAGGAGCTTTCGATTTTATATGCTAGAAGATAATGGAGATTGAATTGCCACATTCAAAGCTAAACGCGATGCACACCGACAATCTGCGGAATTCGGATCAAGATTGAGGGATCGCAGGAGGAGGATCGATGGGAACTCACAGGGCGCAGGGTTGGGTGGGCACAATGCGAGTAAGGGCGGGCACTTTCAGTCGGGGTTTCTTTTCCTCGTCCAGCCGTAATTGCGGAACTTTGCTGGTTGTGTCTACCCAGTAGACCTTGTGAAACATTTCGGTAATTCGTTTCTCAATGATGCCTAAGTAGAGCATGACGTTGCTCATGGTCACGTGAGTGTTGTCGCCGAGCAATTCTAAAATTGGCGAATTATCGCACCGTATCGTCTTGAAGAGACTATCGATCCCTCGCAGCAGCTTATCTATCACGTCGTTGCACTGGAACAAAACGCAAAGTGTCTTTGTAATGTTCGTTTCTACTTTGCTGAATACACGCTGTTGAATAGATTCAAATGAAAATTATTTAGTCTTTTTAATTTAACATAAAGGCCAAAAGTAACATTTATTTAAAATAGCAAACTAATTTCTATCTTTATATAAAAGTTTACTTATAATATAATGATAATTATGTTTTTTGAATATTTTTTATTACTTTTTGGGCAATTATTTTACCTGTGCGAGGTCCTCTTCTGCGGCGTCTGCTAGGGCGGTCTGTTCCTCCAGCTGTTTAGCGATCTTCTCCAAGCTCTTGGCTTGCTGCTGATCCCGGTGTACGTTCAAGGCACGTGCCTCGTCAATAGCCGCCGTCAGCTGCTCCATTCTCGCCTGAAGACTCTCCAGCTCATCATTCAGCTCATTCACGTAACTAAAGAGCGCGAAATTCTCCTCCTCCTGCTTGATGAAGTGCGCGGTGAGCTTGTCGATTTCTTGTTCGCCTGCTCGACAGCATTTATTTACGGTAGAATTAATTAATTGGAGTTAATTCGAGCCAGAAATTAATTTTGATCGTGAAAATCAGTAAAAATAATATAATAACATTAATGAAATGCTACATTTTTGGATTCCATGATAAAAATTGAAGCGTATCTCTCAGAGGCGATACACTTTCGCATTTGCAGCGTTTACATAATGACAGTAGGCTGCCTGATGAAAAATAGATCCAAGTTGCAAACCGGAAGAGAAACAGACTCTGATAAAAGATCAGACAAAACTTGAAAGTCTGTGAGACAATCTCATGATAGCAACATGAAAAGAATACGTTGCTGAAGATCAAAACGCCTAGTCACTCTAAGTAAGAATACACTTTACCGGTGAATTGCTTGATCGTTTGCAAGATCTGCGTGAAAGCTGCTATCTTGTTTTGCTTCTCTTCCCTCCTGGCCTGCCTCTCGGCTTCCTTCTTCGCGTTCAGATCGCCCATCTCGCGAAACTGTCCCTTCACGCCGAGAAATTCCTGCAGCTTCATCTCGTTGTCCAGTGTCCTCTTCAACTCGCACATCTCCGACGTATGGTTCTTCAGGTCTCTTATTCCCCTATGACGCAACAATTAGCACTTTGCAAAATTGTTAATTTGAAATTCGTGACAACTAGAATTTTCTTTCGGTCGACAGAAAATTATGCGAATTCGCGACTAGATAAATCAAGGAACCGTTACGGTATCAGACGCTAATCTGCGCAATCGGCGGAAATGGCACGCGCCATTGACTCCGTTGCCGATCGCTGCTCTTGGAGTTCCGAGTTTCTAATCCAACGGCGACGACGATTACGACAACGACGACGACGACGACGACGACAAAGTCAGGCATCCGTTTCAGACCTAGTGCAAAATGAATCTCGCGTCGTTAGCGAAATCCGCCGTCTGAATTACACGCGGATTACAACGGTTCGAACGTTTCCACTTTCGCGATTCCGTTCCATTACCGAACGGTAGCGGAATAACGTCACGCAAGTGTTGCGGATACCACGCGCATAAATCGCGCGAATGCCGGAATGTAATCTACGATCGCGTAAATCGCGTGACTTTACGAGCGGCGGTATCGCCGACGTGGAAAATCGGCGGGTCTACCTCTCGCGTAGCGCCTGGATCTTGTTGAGCTCCTCGTCTCGCTGATTGAACGTGATCGTCGCCTGCTCGATCAGGTCGTTGATGATCTGCTTGCCCGTGTTCACCTGGCCGATCAGCCTGTTCCAGAGCTGCGTGAACTGCGCCTGTTCCTTCAACAGGGTCTCGATCTCGACGCGTAGCTTCGTGTTGTTCGCGATCACCAGGTTGAACCTCTTCGTGGCCACCTCCACCCGGTTCTCCAGCATGAGTATCGTCTGGCTGTGCCGCGTCGCTATCTCCCGCGATTGCGTATCGGTGATCACTTTCATCTTCAGGCTCGTGACTTCCTTCGTCAGCTGCAACAGGATATCAAGATGTGTACAGCATTCCTAGCTGTAACTTGGCTCGCGAACGAAAGTGATCTGCATTTCCTGTTTCAACATCGACCGCGACAAATCGATCACTGTCGCGACGCTAGAATTATTAATCTTTCTATATTTATCGGTACAATAGTGGAGCAATTACATAACACTCGCGTTTGTACCGTTTTACATGGCAGCAGATATTACATTTCTACAAGAAATCAGAGTTCCCTCTCCGTTATCAAATCGCAAATTTTCAATTTACATTGAATTCCCTTCATTCGTTCATTGGCAATGCTAGCAACCTTGCTGATCTGTCCGTCGAGTTCGGCGATCTGCTGCTTCTCGTTCTCGATCATCTCGATATACGTGGCGCGTTTCGTCAGCAGGCATCTCAGTTTTCTGTCCATCTCCTGGTCCTTGCGCGCGAACGCTTTTGATTTCGCGGTCTTGATCGCCAGCACGAGCTCGGCCTTCTCGCATTCTAGACGATCAATCATATCCTGCTGATGACGAAGCTGCAGTCTCGCGTCCTCCGCGCACGTAGCCCGATCGTTCTCCATTATCCTGTATTGTGTTTTCAACCTGGACAACTCAGCCTCCGCCATGGTCTCCAGCTCCAATTCGTCCTGAGTCGGTTGTTGCTTGAGCGCCATTTTCGGGTCGACTTTATTCTCTGACAATCTTAAAATTTTAATAATCATGTAATATTACAGAACGATTTAAAAAAGTTCCGTCTTGATCAAAGAGAATCTTGGAAGTTTCAAAGCTACCTTTTATGTACTTTTCTTTCGCGAATTTAGATTCATAGGAGACAGCTTAAGGGAGAGAGAGAGAACCGTCAATTTTGCGGAAGACGTCGACGTCTTCGCGATCGGCGCCGTCGATCACGATGATCCATGCAGGGACGAGCAACACTCCTCCAATCGTCGCGACGCGCGGTGACATCGGACGCCGACATTTAAAGAAGACATCTGTCACCCCCGTACAGCTGAGCAGCTGTACAGCGACATAGCAGCTTCTGTTAGTACTTCCGGTTGCTAAGCAATCGGGCTCAGCGGCGTAACGTTCGCAAGATCCGTTAGGTGCCTATAAAAGAAGCTATTGTCAAGTGTGTATTTTTTATATTACCCAATTTGCCTGAGCGTCATGATATACGTCATGTCTACGGAATTCCTACAAAAACACATTATCAGAAATTTACGTTGATTAAAAGAAATATCCAAAGCAAAAAATTAACTAACCAAATAACAAATTGAATGTAAATTGCTATTAATAGCAATTAATTAAATTAATTTATATGCCATAATTAGCCGTTACATGGAAAAGTATTCTCTAGCTGAATGAAAAAAGCGGAAATTGATTTTTGACATCGGAATTGCTGTCATGTTAAGATTAGAGGTCCACGAAGCTCGAAAGAAAATCTTCGATGCTTCTGAGATATTGAATTTTAGAACTGCAACTTTCAAAAAGTTCTGAATTATAATTAAAGATCAAAATAAAAATGGAAAGAATTAAGGTGAAAGGAATTTGTTGGAATTAACTGTGCTCTTTCTTGAACAAAATAATTGAGCTATTTTGACGATAAATATTGTATTTATCGTTAATTCATTTACTAATTTTAATATAATATATATAAATTAATTTGAAATGGCAGCTAACGAGAATCTCTTAATGCTGCGTGTTGTTTCGCGCTGACCCAGTAAAAACCTGTCGCAATACGATCGGAAACGTACGTACAAATCGCTCCGCCCAATACGGGTTATCGATCGTTCAGGTAAACAGCAACGTCATACGCGTTTCATTTCGCTCATAAACAAGGTCTGAGCGGGAATTACGACAGGATCAGGCATTCCTGCGTGATGTAAGATGATGTAAGACGTAAGATCGCCAAATTTGACTCGTCTTCTTTATCCACGATGATCATTCCTTGTTTCCTTATGGCGAACGTAACGCTCGACCTGGTACCGAGCGCTTCAGATCCACGATCGCTTTTATGTCCGAGAAACGCGTTGCGTACGCCGCGCCCGCGCCGGTCGTTAGACGAAAATGAGTCAAGTCAAGACTGTTACATCAGCCTAGGTCTTAAATACTACCCACGCTCGTGCCCATATGCATCTGCACGCATATGCATTTCCTCCTCTTCCTGGGCTGTAAACATTCCGCAAGGCATTTCCGGGTGATTAACAACGTCCATCGCCGACCCGCCTCGGCTGGGCGCATCTCGCAAGTCTGCAGTCCTGCTGGTGAGTTCAGTGAGAGACCCATGGATATTCGGTGGGATCCAGTCAGGTGGTGGTTCGACCAGGTGGGTCAAGTGGTGGGGGCACACGCAGATGGAGAGAATGCAGACGGGGGAGACGCTAGTTCACCTCCGGAGGGGAAGGTCGCCAGGTCGATCGGTTCCCTGCCCACCGGCGCGCGCGGGTAACGAACGTGCGGAACCTTCTCCGGTTCCTTCTGGCCAACCATCGTCGGTCGCGCAGTGCCTCCCCGTATCCCGGCGACTCCATCACGCCGTAACCGCCGCTGAGAGAACGCCGTAATTCGTCCCTCGAAATTTCGTCGACGGCGGTTTGCCTCTCGACGCTTCGCTCTCAACTTGGCGGAGCGTTGCTCCGACACGCTTCGGGATCGATACCGAAAGGGGATTGTTGGAGAGTGCGTGCGGTACGTGATGAAGAGTTGAGAAGTCGTCGGAGTGAAGATCGTAGGTGCGAGTGAGAGTTTTCAGAAATATCGTATGTCTTAATTTTTTTTTAATTTAATTAATCGAGTCAGCTATGAGCGCGCTATAAAGAGCTGAGATTGTTATGTGATATTTAGCCGTCTCGGAAGAACCGCGAGTTCTTCATTCTCTCTCTCTCGTTGGAAGGATACGCTTGATTAGACTCCACCTGAGCGTATTAGACTTGGATGTTACATCTGGATATCTCGAACCGGCTGGAATTTTATCGAATTCAACGATGCGATGAGTTTGAATGAAATGAGTGTCGGTGAATATTAAATTCTTACCGCGAAATTAATTTCTGCACGATGATTTTACATTTTTGCAAATTTCGACTCGACCTCCGTAAAAAACGAAACATATGACGGTACTGCAAATTTTCTCGTGTTTGCACGAGCCGACACAAAGAAACGGCCGAGCGAGCGGGCGGGCACGTCGAGCCGAACGAATTACTTTCAACCGCAATATGGTGGGAGCAGGCGCGCTGGTCGCTCTCGTGAAGCACGCTGTACGATTCCGTAATATTTATTTTCCACTCACGGCTAGTGACTCACTACCTGGCCGACTGCGGCACGGCGAACAGGTAGACTCACGCGGATCCGCGTTCGCTAGGTCTGCGATCGTTTCTGCATCCCCGTGTCGGTGGTGTGCGCGTGTTCAAACGGTGGTGGTGGTGCATCCCAAGGTGCGTGTGTTTGTGCGTCCGCGTACACGGTGCTTATCCCGTTAATTTTCCAGGAAAGCCATAAATATTTATCGCGTCATGAATATTTAGAGGTGCATACGGAGATTGGACACTACGAAATGTGCCAATCAAAAGCGTGACAAGAGGAACAGCGAAAGGAACAGCGCCCGAGGTTCCTCTGAGAACCGCCTTTCGATGAGAATTCGATCAAACAACGATATTAAACGAAACGTTTACCGGCTAAAAAAGAAAAATCTTCCGCATTAGTGAAATGTTCACCAATAAAGAGAAACGTGGATGCTCGGTATTGACGAAGAGGGCGATCAGGGTGATCAGTGATCACGAGGGGTTGTCAGACGGAGAACGTGCTCGCGGAGTGTCACTTCATAGTCGTCGATCGAATTAACTATTAGCATCGATGGTTCCGGGGTCATCCTCTTTATTGGATTTATCCGGAGGGTTGAGGAGGGTCGCGTAGGCGCGCAGGAGGGCCACCGAAGCCGACAGTTCGAATCGATAAACGTGAATCGTCGCACGTGCCGTCCGTGACCATCGCGGCCGCTTTATTGTCTCTCGGAGATAATGCGGCGGAATTATTTTCCCGTTCGGTTACTATCGCTTCGCTTTTACAACGACGAAGCCGCCGCCGTAGAAAACACTCTCCTACGCGCGTATCGATCCGCGCGAATCGATTGCCGAGCGGCTGTGCGCCAACGAAATCGAACGCGCGTCATTAAATCCACCCACACGTCTGGTAGCTCGAGTTTCTTTTTCATTAAATGAATTAAAGCCTTTAAAGTGGAAGGAGCCGCGCTTTCGCATAGCTCACGGTGAAACTTGTCCTGAAAACGAGAATTGAATGTACTGCGTTCTATTATAATTGAGAGACCTACGTATACGCGATTGGAATTTATTTCCGGTTTAAAGCGCGATTTCTCCGGTTATCCGTGAAACATACCTACGCAAGTCTCTCGTGATGATTTATTAATTGCATATGCGAGAACAAAATGGGCGTTACGTCATGCGATGTTTGACGAGTCATTCGTAAGAATATTAGAGTGACGTTCCTGAAACATTAATATTCGACATCGCGGCGTATCTTGGGAACTGACAGTCGCGTGACATGCGTGATAGAGAGATATAAACGGGCGAATATAATTTTTGCAAATATACAATAGCAATATTAATAATCACTTTCAGACAAAATATTCAGAGCGTTGTGTGAACGACTCAAAAATTCAAAACAATTCAAAATTTGCACCATTCGAGTCGTCCAGCCGTCGAAAACATTTCGAATATTAAATTGCATAAATAAATTAAAATTGAGCACTTCAATTCTTTTTGCAGAAGCAGCTGTGCGCTCGTTGCGAGATACACGCCGCGAGAATCGATCACTTGGCCGCATTACAGAAGACTTCCGCTTCATTATCCCGCGTACTCTACCACCATTGATTGATCCCCTCCGACACCCCTCTACGGCGAAGATAAAGTGAACGCGGACGTTACTCGCGCGGATAAATGGAGGACTCCGGGGTGTATCGTTGCGCGACTCACCCCCGGCTTGGTGGTGCGATGCTCGAGGAACATCATCGATCTTCCGCGCTCATCACGATCTTATCCGCGACATTCAACTGTGCGATTGGACTTGCTCACACAGTGGACTCACGGTGGATGATACACGCTGAATAAGCGAGCGGAGAACATTACTGCTGTCGCGGCTCGGCACCTTCAAAGACTCTTCGCGGACTCTTCACACAAAGACTCCACGCAACGGACAACGGGAGACCGATTGTCGAAGAAGACTTAGAAATCGTGTTCGTAAAAATTCTCCCGGAAAATCGCATTTTCGGGAATGCGTGATAGTGGATCGCGGTGCGCGAGGCAACGCAAAGTGTAAAGGAACAGCGAGGTGATAGTCGGTGGATCGATACCACGACGGACTTCCGCGATCGATATTCGTCGGGGAAGAAGTGTGCGAAACGGTGCAACGCGATGCGTCGCGCGAGTGAGCGTGTTATGACGGTGTCGCCGTCGCTTTGTCTCCTTCGTTGTTCCGGATAATGATAATGAGGTCGTTAACGATGATGAAGCGCTCGGCCTGTCGTCTACCACACGCGCGCGATTACGAATGCGATGTCGAGTGCAATGTCAGGGCAGCCGATCGCTTCCGGTAGCGGTCGAGCGCGAGGCTGACGAGAATTCCACGAGGCGAGAATCCATCGAGGGAAAAAACCAACAACGGCCAATCCATCGCGATTTCATGCCGGTGAGCCGAGAGCCGGTGAGTACGCGCGATGCGTTATTCATGCTTCGATCGCGTGCTCCTCGCCGTTGTCGGAAGTGCTCCGAGGCCCACTGGTTTTTTATGGTTTTCGAAGTCCTCGGGTGCACTGGATTGCAAAGCCTCGAAGCATTAGACTGGTATTTCTCAAGGTTTTCCGCGATATGGAATGATTTTTAAATAAATGTTAGATAAACGCAGAAACATACAGAACACAATAAATTTGGAGAAAGAATTATTAATTAGTTAATAATAAAATAACTGTCTTTTCTATAATTATTATAGAAAATATAAAATAATAAATTATAGAAATAATTTCTTTAAAGGTAATTGAAATTATATTATAATAATACGTTTATGAACTGATATTTTTTCATGATTTTCGAATGAGTGATAATGAAGATTGTAAAAATGCTGGTGTCTTATCTTAAAGCAACGGTCAATAAGCATTGATAATTTATCTTAAAATCTTAAAATACACTTAATTAAGTGAAGTAAGAATCATAATCTACGGATGAGAAAATGTGGGCGATAATGTAGGTTTATTTACGGTCGGATAGACAGCCTTTTGCAGCAATTTGTAGAAGCACTCGATCGTGGCGTAGAGGTATTTTATTATATTGCATGTGGCAGGCGTGATGTATGTATGTATGTATTTTATCTCTGTGTTTTCTTATCGTTAATATGATAACTAGCAAGTACGTGTCCAACGGAAATTGTTTACCTGCATGTAAACCTTGGATCGAAATCTTTTGTTTAAATGAGAATAAGTAAGAATAATATTTCGCGAAAACTTTATACAATAAAATCTCAAACTAGAAAAAGAGAGAAAATTAAATTAAAAATATATGCACTACATATAAATATAATTGAACTTTCTAAAAAGATGATTCATTCCACATTTATTTTTCAAAGCTTTGACGATACGTTCAATTTCAAAACAAAATATCCTATTGAAACAAAAATTACATTCCGTAAAGATAAGCTTGTTTTCATAATTTCGTTTGAAAATTTCCACTAAATTTCCAAGCGACTTGCAACGCCTTCTTGGTGTTCTCCGGATGCGTCAGGCGCAGTAAGAGTGAATATCCGGAATTAATTGATTTCAGATAATCAATGGCGCCCAATAGCTGGACGCTGCCCACGCACGAGCGTTTGTCCGCGAGGTAGAGCCGGTTTGTGATAACGTCACCAGTCGTCGTTATCTCGCCGTGCCGTGTCGAATGCGTCTGACGTGCGGAGTGTTCACCTGCGTTGACGCCGCGTGCGTTCTTCTCCCTTTCCTTTATATCGATCGGAATATCCGCATATCGGGTTCGCGTACAAGTGACGCACGGTAATCGCGTCACGTTGCACCGCGTCCGAAGGTAGAAAGCCGATATTGCGCGATGCTGCCGAAGAAGGACAGTCAGACCGAGCCGTACGTTCTGGAGGACATGATATCGGACCTCCAGGCGAGGCGGCACTCGCTGGACCACGAGGACGTGGTGCAGGATCCCGCCGAGCTGCTCAAGCAACGCGAACGCGACCTCGTCCTGGCCGCCGAGCTCGGCAAGGCTCTTCTTGAGAGGAACCAGGAGCTGACGAAGCAAGCCGAGACCTTGACCGAGGAGTACTCCGTCAAATTGGAGGTAAGTCATCGTTTTATTTAGAATCATCTCGAGAAATACGTGATTCGTGATAGCACCAGGAAGAAATTAATATTGCCGCTGATTCAGAATTATTATTTTCTTCTCGATTAGTCAGGAGCAATGAAATAAATACTGGAATCAAAATATCTCTAACAAAACTCTAATTGTCGAAGTTGTTTATTCGCGAGCGCTTACAATTTAGAAATCGACAAGGGGATTTAGTGAGGCGGAATCGTAGAGGTACCTTAACGCGTTTTCTCATTTGAATAATGTACAATCGAGCGAGTAATTTATTAGACACTCGGGCAATTATAAAATATCGCGCTTATACAAGTTTTCATTTCGGCGTTTATGTAATAGGATGAAAAATAATAATCAGGCGCTAACTGCGCGGAACGAATTCGCCCGATCTAATGGCGAGGCGAATTTTACTTTTGCTGCACGCGCATAGAACGTCGTCTATTTTTTAATAAAACATCTGGCTCGGTAGAGTTTTGTTCTCCGTGCTCGCAATGCGATACAATGATATAACATGCACTATATGCATGTATGGTTGCAACGTGTACGTATATGCTACCGGTGTTGCGAGTTGCTCCACTTTCGCGAACGTTAATCCCCCTTTCCTTCAATTTTATATCTCGTTACATTGCTGCCCTGTTTTATCACGAAACACCGAAGGTGAGATGACTCACTGATCATATAAACACCAGCTGGTTCCCTCGAGGGCCCGCTTACCGATTGTGAGGTGCGATTAAAGGAGTAGCAGGTCCGATACCTGCAACTATCACTGCAACCTGTCTTATCTGATCGATTGCGATAATAGTACAAATATAAAGATAAAATATCTTCACGGGGTATAATTCTCATATTTTTATCAATTTAAAACAAGGATATCTCTAGTTACATTTATATATGGAACATTCCCATCAAAACAGTCTTGCTTTAACATAAAGAAGTCGCGCGTGCCACTTTAAACGCGTCGCTATCGGTTGACCGCTCTGAAAGCATCAGCCATTTAGCGCATCATTAATTGGAACGATACATTTAACTGTACTATTGTGAATTATGTGTCACCAGAGAGAACGGTAATATCAAAGTGTGCAGTAAAGATTGCAACAAGAGTTCTCCGTGCTTCCTCCATTAGCGCTAATACGGTCGAAAGTAAAAAAGCACGTTGGACAACGTCGTTGTAAGACACTAGCCGAAAGACATTCTAGCTAACCGCCGGCCGGAAATTTTCACCTTCGCGTCTAACGGGCACACTCGCTTTCCAACATTACGGTTGGCTACGGAAAATTTGCCGCCGCGATATATGCCAGCACGCGCCGCGCCGCTCGGCGATTACGTAAGCCCGTAACGCGGAACTCGATGCCGGAAAGCTCGAAAATGCAGCCTGCACTTCCTTTTGCAGCTGTCGTTTTCGTTCATTCTCAAGGAATGGGACTTTATCCGAAACGCGATGAAGCCCTTGAATGTAATAACCGAAGAAAACTATTTTATTTAAAGATCAATATCAATTTCGGAAAAGAAACGTAACATAATTCATTTGATATTAAAAAAAAAATAATTGCACACTACTTTCTCATGAATATTTTAAATCAGAGTTACGAAAGCCCATTGATGCTACACGCATCAATGTTTTATGTTCCGGTCAAGTTTTATAAAGCAAAAAGTTCAAGCCTTCGTTTAATTTAAATCTTGTTAATTAAAGAAAACGGGTCTCAGGATTTTCCCCGATTTCATGTCGTGACTACATTTTCTATTTTCTTCATTGTTTCCCGGTTGTCGCTAGAGTAAACTCAATTTCTCTCATTGTATAATTGGTTCTCTTTTATGGCTCCTCGCATGTAGTTACCTTAAACGTTTCATTTTCTTTTTCCTTTGCGCCTTTTCGAGAGATATGCTCGTGAGCTACCAAGACATGGTCAAGCGAAAAAAAAGAGAAAGAAAGAAATTTAGAATTATTCGTGTCCGGCCTCACGTATCAGGCTGTTCATTACTGCCCAGCATCGGGATTGTATCATACGCTTTTTCCGGCGTAAATGCCTCCTCCGCAACGAGCGAAATCCAGAAGAGGAAGGGAAAAAAGACAGAACAATTAAAATCATTGGCAATCAACGCGCGCGCGCGCGCGTTTCTCCACGGATTTCGCCGGAATCGGGCCACGACTATAAATCTCAAACGCTTTTCTTTTCCGTTTCTTCTGTAACGTCGAAATCGCGACTCGTAGGCATGGGTGAACTTGCGCGGCCCGGCAATAAACCGACAGTTTTCGACGGGCGAGAGCGTGCGATGTGCTCCGTTGAATCCCTGAGAGCCTGGAACAAGTGATTTCGAATTAACGCGTTTATCTCGAGCGGCGAGCAACGCGGTTCTCTCCGCTAACGCGTTCCCGCTCATGAATCTCGACAGAATTAGCTCCGGCACTCGCAGCTGCGTCAAATTTGTAACTAACGATTGTTAATTGAACTTTCTTCTTTCATTGGTACCGCGGCGTTCGGATTGTACTTGCAAAAGGAAAGGAGATGAAAAGGAAAAGAGAGAGAGAGAGACAGCGGCCGGCCTAGTCATTTATTATGTTAGTTAATTTGCATGCTTGATGCAATTCTTAAGTCTTAAGGTAATAATGACGCGAGTTCGCAGTCGCCGCGTACTCGCGAATTTCGTGTAACGCGATTCCAGCCAGGACGGTGACCATGGTGAGCCACGAAAGCGTGGAAGCAAGCCACTTAGGCAACGACCAGGCAACGGGCCTCGGAGACAATGCCCGGCACTACGCTCTGCCTGCGTCTGCCTACCCACGTTCCCCTATCTTTCCGCGTTCTGCCTGTCTGTCGCCTTATTTTTGACCTCCGCTCGGTGGAAGCCGCACACCCACAAGTGTACGTATCCTTTAAGTCGGCAAATGCCTCCCGCACAATTACTCGCCGTTACGGCAAGTGTGTCGCAAAGCGCGTCGCGTGCGCAAGACGTAAAATGTGGCAAGACGTAAAGTGGAACGAGAGTCTCCGACTTCGATGCGGTCAATTAGAATTAATTAAAAAACCTGTGAAGTGTTCGCAGGATTGTTGACCGCGCGGTATGCTCAAATTTTACGTTCATTTTTTTACGGTATTCTCCACGGTATTTGGTTTTCTTCTTTCGTACGGTTGAATTATACGCGACGCGGGGAGGACGAGAGAAACCGACGCAGAAAAAGCAATTGCGGCCACAATAGCGTCTCGGCGATGCAGCTGTGCATTCGAGGAGGTAGCAGCTACTTTCTTCGAAATGACAGTAACGTGACTTCCGCCCCGGCTTCCGGACGCAATTATATTTCCCTGTTTGCCTGCAGAGATCCTCGGACATTCGCACGATTATCCACAAAAGCGAGAGAAATCTCAGAAAGTTTCTCGCCTTTTGAATGTCCGAGAATGTCGCTCGCGAGCTTTCTTGCTAAATTCAGGACGTTAATATATAATTATAATAATTCGCGGTTTTTACTTTCTGACACAACAAGGCCGTATTCGCATAGCATTAAACATTTTCCTCCTACCGCAATACTTATAAATATTTAAATGGCAGTTGCAAGCGACAGTCGATTGCGTCACCGTGGCGAATTTATTACGCGTGCACCCGACTGACGTCATCGCGTTATCTGTGGCGCGTGTATGCACGAGCGTATTTACACGCGCCACGATCGCCGTTAAATTTGAACACGCGACCGCTCGTTGCGTGCGTAAAATATTAAGCGTGAAGGCGATAGCACGTTCCGCCGCGAGCGCTCGCTTAGGTGGGACCACCAGACGTTTCCAGTCTTTGGTCTTTAATTACGTTCGCCACGCTCGTACGTGGAATGATCGTAACTCCTTGTAGGCTTATACAATCGATCGGACCGATCGAAAGCGTCGCGAATCGTCAACGGAGCGATCGTTTCCTCAACCGCTTCTGCTTGCACGAAGTCGTGGTCATCATTCACTTATCGGTCACGTTAAATTAACATTTATGTACATGCATAATTAATTTTCTCGTGAAGTATAAAATTTCAGTCGTTCAGCAGATTCTCTTTCTTGAGAAGCTATAATTGCTGATAGACAAAACATCCTAATTAATATTGAGTTATTAGGATTTTATTTATTACTTATTTATTAGGATTTATTAGAAATTGATTTATTATTTATTATTTAGTTTATTGGTCCTCATTATAAACTCGCAATGAGTAACTGTGAGGGCCGCGCTGCTTTTTTACTTACCAAGTTCCGATCGCGTTTAGCGATATACGATTAATTAATGTCCGTGAATTGTATCCGGTCATCATCTATCGTCCAGAAGATCTCCGAGAATCTGCGTTTCGCTCGGGTCGGTTGTCGAAGACCGAATAAGAGCGCGCGCTTTCGTCAAAGTTACACTTTCATTCCGACGCGCGTCTGTTCGCGTGCTTTTGCGCGGTGAGAAGAAATGGGTCGCGATCGCGAGTCGTGACGAAACCGAGCCGAGCCTAGCTGCATCGTGATGATGCTTGCCGTATTGTATAATTGGCCATCCGAAAGCGGACTGCCACGGCGTTGCACACATCGCGTACGCACGTTATCGGAGGCTGCATCCTTGAGATCGGCGAGAAAGCCGCGCGAGGTGCCACGAGAGTCTTCATGTCTTCGTGACCTGGGAATCCTGGGAAGAGCTAGTCCAGATTCGGCTGATCCTTATCAAAATCTCCCATTAATTCGGAGACGATCACGCATAATTAAACGTGAGACGCGTGAGATTGTTTTACGGTTGACATCGTGCTTGATGTCGAGGAGGTGAAAATCAGATTCGGCGATGTAGGAGTCAAAAGTATCCCAGGCTGGTATAAATGATATAACTGTGATGATGTTCCTCGAATGTATCTTTCGGATATCTTGCATTCTCAAAATTCATCTCATCGCGTAATAAGAGAGACGCAATGAGTCCTCTTTACGCAATATGTTACGGTAGGCTCTCTGCGGGAACTCCGATGTGAAATAAAATCGCGCGCGCGCACGTATAATATAATATAGACGAGATAATTTCTCGCAATCCATTGTTCCCGATGGACGGTGGCAGAGTTTCTTATGCAACGCGAAAGAACACACAATCGTTCCGGCCAATGGTTTCGTGCGGGAGAGAGAAACGGTATGTGTGATGTAAATGAAGTCACGTTCGGCCCGTCCTACTCGAGACTTGAAGCTTTCTCAAGTATGCTATAATACGTAAGTTAAACGTCGATGTGTCCCTCTCTCTTTCTCTCTTTTCTATCTCGCAGACGAAGAGAAGCGCTCGTGACGATCGTGGTCAGCTGATTACAGGGATGCGGCACCTCGAGGGAGAATCCCCCGACTTTTCCTCCATGACTTTTCCCTCGCGTGGAAAAAAGGTCGTATTTTCTACAGTTCCACTCACGGACAAATCTGTACTCTCGAGTTGTTGTACTCGAGGCACAACCACTTCCGTTGGACCTTCCGTCGCGCCTCGCACGACTGCTCGCGAAAAGGAAATTCGTTCGGTCACGAAGTTTGAGGATTTCTCTTTGTTTCTATCAGGAAACGGTATCCACCCCTCTCTCTCTTTCTCTCTCTCCCTATGCTCACAGTTACTTGTATGCTCACGAGAATCGAGAGCATGCAAGTGACAGGAATCCGTCACGGTTCCAAACGTACGGAACTCCTCGATGGATTGCGTTTGTAAGTCGTTGCGAGTCAACCCTCGGCAGGAGTTCACGGCAGAACCGTTACCGTTGAAGTCTCGCTACTTTGTTGTATTTCAAAGTAGTGTCCTAACCCAGTTCGCTACTTAGCCTCGGGTTCCAGGTGCCGTGAAGCGCGGAACCCGAAGCGCGATATCTGGATCGGTACGCGATGACGATCCGCAGCCACGCAGGGCTAATTGCAGGAGCGAGCGAGAAGAGGCGGAGAGAGACGTGTTTGAGAACGACAAGCGGAACCGACATAAAGCAGGGAAATCGTCGAAAAAAGTAGACCATTAGGTGGGACCCCCTGGAGGAACGTTCTACCCTCTTTACGCTTCCCGTGCCAATGTTTGACCTCCTCGGTTGCACAATGCTCGTTGCCAGCGCGAAGCAGTGATGCGATTGTTGTGTATGGTTGCACGGTGAAACCGCTCTTTCCACGTCCTCGCGACGACACAATAGAGAAAATTTACTAAATTTATCTCGTTTTTCTGCCTCCTTCGAAGTAGGTTTAGAAAGGCGGAAATGAATTCGCTTCGATTAATAATTCGATTTGTATTAACAAAAAGAAAGGCTACTTTTATTAAATGATTGCTCCGTTTCTTGCTCGCTTTAATGCTTATACGATGATTTTTCAAGTGTAAAACGCACGATATATTTTCAAGATAATGCGTGAGGAGTTAAAGTGGAGAGATATTAAAACTGAAATTAAAAATTTTAAGCACACCGCCACCGATGGTAATTTTTTCAGAGTTTCACTGAGTTCAGCTACGTTCAGCTACGGTCATCCGGCTTGCACGCAGCGGTGCATTAAGATTTCGTGATCGTTTCCAACGGCGGTGGTTACTCGTGCGTTTAAACACCTTCCGAGCACCGGGGATTAAGCCGGCAAAATGAAAATTGTTATTCCGAATGTCGGCAATTATTACGATTGTTCCTTGAGATGTAGAAAGTTAATGCACATACCGAAATAGAAGTATCGCTTCGTCGTTCGCGTACATGGAAATTATTCGCTTCTTGCTTCCTACACAGTTTTAAACAAGATGCTGATAAGATAAACCTGTATTCAACTTAGTCGAGCTGGCTCGCTTTCAATGCTCCGTGAGTTCCGAGGAATATAAGTAATATGCAATCAGTCGGTCTGTAATCGAAAGATCAACACTTGAATACCGTTAAACAACGTATTAGACTGATTGAACACTCGCCTCTCCCTCCAGGCTAGTTTTTCCTCGGCAATGCAAACCACCGTAACGATGCAGGGACAGACAAGTGCACTTTATACCGTACCGTTAGACGCAGATCGGGTGTGAACAATCGTTACCGTCTCCTTCGCGTATCGAGGCGCGCGATACGAGAAGGACGGGCGGATGTTGTGCACGATCGGATGCGGAAAGCCTAAATTGCGTAGCTTATCGTCACGAGAACTGGAGCAAGAGTAACCAATTAGAAATCCGTGGCCGTTACAGTCAAGAACCGCCGCGGTGATCCTCTCATTGTTCACGGGTCTAATTGCATCCCACATGCGCGCGTGTGATAGCTCGGTAAAATCTTGCGATGTGTCCCCGGCAGGAGAATAGCGGTTCCCGCCCTCATGCACGTGCACTCGTAATACAGCTACTCGTACCGGATGTCTCCCTAGATCTCTCAATTACGAGTACTCCGTAAACCCATTGAGAAGCCAGGGAGAGCCACTTGTGCGGTTGTTTTAAGGGGGTAAACCCTCTGTCCCCTACGTCCGTGACTAAATTTTCTATATATTTAATACCAAATACTTTATAAGATCCCGAAAATATAATAAACTACACACACCTTGAGGCAGATTTTTATTTCTCAAATTTATCTTTATTTCTAAAATTGCAACAATTATTATTTTCATCTCTTATTATTATTAATATTATTATTCTGTTCGCAGAAATTATTTTCAAGGTTTATTACATAGAGCGCGGCTGAGGCATTACGTTATCAGTACTATTATCAGTTCCCTCTTTGGAAGAAAGCTAATATAATAATTTCAATTGGCATTCCAGCTACGCCGAGCGTCGCATTGCAATTTGATACATTAAGGTCCCTTTTTCCATGATGCAACGTGATTTACCGCTTACGATGGGGTGACAATATATTTTTGCTCGTGACTAGCACAATAGCGGACGAAAGCGGGGTGTTCTGTTCTTTTTACCTTCTCCACGTCTGCATGGCGCGGCCGACCTGATTCTTTTTTTCGCGGTCTCCCGCTTTAAGCAGTGTTACCTCGCAATCAGGTACAATGAGAACTCGCGGAAAGTAAGTCGCGCGATGAGAAAAATGCATACGCGCGCACCGACAATGTACGTCGCTGCAAATTGTAGGCCGAGCACAGTCGCTACCGTCCCATTATTACGGCAGAATACCCCTAATCAGCACGGATCCTTATTTATTCAAGTATTATGCCGAATCGGATCTCGTGCACGTCGTCGTCGCGAGCAAACACCCAAAGCGCGACGGTTATCAAACTACAATTTGATATCGGGGATTGTCATATCTGTCTTCCTCCGTGATACTCGTTGATACTCGAGACCGACACCAAAGGCGTCGAAGACTTGTCCGTTGTCTCGATTCCGCGGAAATTGCCTCGTAAAACGGAGTGCGCGTTCTGTCTCTACAGCTCTCATTGAGATTGTCGATCTCGGAGTACAATCGGCGATCGTTAACCCATTTATTTAAATCAGACAGTTGTTCTCGGTCGCATATTTCGCCGCTAGCTGCGAAATCCCCGCTGCCATTCGTTCTGCCAACCAATTTTCGGCGAGCGCACCGCGACGATCTGGAAAGGCTAGAAAGGAAGAGAATGCGTTTTAAAATCGCCTCGTGATTAGGCTCGTCGTGCCTTTGTTTCACGGTGAGATACGAAAGTCTGATTTGCACACGCGACCTTGCGATCGAGCGGTATTCTTCCACTCGATCATCCAAATCACGCGCTCGGCTTCGGCCCGTTGTTTTCACGCTTCTCGAAAATTACCAGCTATCCAACATGTGTCGGATGTGATTTGCCCGGATCGGCTCGGATAAGATAAGGCTTATCATTAAGCATACAAAGTTCCCGACTGCTCGGAAAGCGCGGCGCAGCCTTGGCGGACTTGTGAAACAGCAAGCGGTGCGAATTTCGTTGGCCAATGCGGCGGATTTAAACTGCCAGTGAGTCACGCGTGTTTTGCAAACTCGCTGATGATGACCGCGCTTGTTACCACAGACTGGTGGGATCAGTACTGATCAAATTAATCGTTGGCGCTGCGGGCTAGCATGAGCCTGTCGTAACGCCTTTAATCATGCATTTACTAATAGTCCCAGATCTGCATAATTACGTCACGTATACCTGCGTAGTTGTACGATAATACCTAATTGCTACGTTTCCAGTCCGCGTATGATTCATCGGCACTATTTATCGCGCTCGTGTTAATTGGCAACGTTTATCGCGTTCCACGAAACAGCCTTTTCCTGAGAAGCCACTCTAACGGAATCGGAAAATCGAAAAATTAGAAGATCTCGATCGCGTTGGATCTCGAATTATCCGTCTCCCTCATCATTTCGTGAGCTGATTCATCAAAAGTATTAATCAAGAAGGAGGGTGTCGTTAATTAATACATAAAGTGATATTAATTCACACTTGTTCGTACAGTTGTTCGCCGAAGAAAGGTATTTCTAGAGATGCCAGAGCACGCGAGCTTCATAGTCAATTATATCGTTGTGTCGATTAGCGCTAACTGTAACTAACTACGTTCTTCATCTAGCGCGGTTACGCTGCGGTCTAGAAATGGACAGGGGATTGTTGGACGTTTGTTAGCTGGACTATCGTGATTCCGCGCGGAGAACACACGTACGTGTTCACCGGTTATGTAATTATCGAAAATCGCGAGCGATCGCGATACGGAGTTGATCCATTATAAGATCGCCGTCATCAGGCGCGCCTTGCTCTTCACGGCTTATTTTTTCCGTCATTTTTCGTCGCTCGCTGCACGCCGACCTGGTAATTTTCGACCGGGTTGCGAGCACGACGCTGCATACCTGACACTCGCAAGCCAATTTGCGATCCCAATTACCGCGTTCATCGTCAAAGCGCGCGCGTTAATTACGCGCTCGCGCCGAACAGAAGCACAGAGGGAAAAAGCAGCGATTCGCTCCGCGAGTGATGATTGCACCTTGCATTTCCGGTCCGGACATCGCGGCTCGCCTTTCAGCTACCTCGGCCAAATGCGCGCATTCGCGTATGTTCGCTTTATTGTTATTAACGAGAGTGTCGTAACCAGCCGCTGGCTAATCAGTAATTTTCGCCACTCGTTAGTAAAATTGCACAACGCGCGAGAGCCCGGCACGTGCGAGATTCCATTAGATCGGCCCGCTCAAGACTATGATACTCCGCAAAGCTTTCTGGTCGGGCTGTTTTCCCTCGAGACCGGAATGATTTTTGCGCGTTTCTTTGCGCAAATTAATTCGCGACGGCCGCGTGTCACCGTTGTCGGTATGTTTAATCGTGTCGTTGCGAAAATGCACTCGCTGCGATACTTTGTTTTGAGGAAGTGTGCCGATACCGTGCACATTATAAATGCACGTGTCTTTAATCTTATGAGGAAAACACACGCATACACACTTAACGAAGAAAATAATAAACAATTCTGTAAATCTATTACAAGCGACAGAAAGAAGCGGATAAGATTAAACGGTAAACACGCGAGTGGTAATGGAAATTAATTCCATTTCCAGACGTTATCTCTCGCCGTGCAATATATCAAAATAAAAATAACGTAATTGCTTTTCTGAAGATTATATAAACATCTTAAGATACGTTAACGATGGGAAAGCAATTTTCTCCTGCGTGAAACGCCAAGGCGAATAATTTTTCAATATTTTAGGTCGGCGTAGACATAAAACACACACGAGATATTAAAATAACAGTATTCCTCGTTCAGGTGTAATTCAGAAGCTGCACGGGCTACAATCGAAACGAAATATTGGGTTGTTCGGAAAGTTATTTCGTTTTTTCAAGGAAAAATGAAAGGCGGTTTTTTCATATTTAGAAAAAATTTTATTCAGTGATGTATTGGCCATTTTGTTCCACTACCTTTCGCCATCTTTCTGGCAACTTTAAGATTCCACGCTCATAGAAGTCCTTCTCCTTATTGACAAAACATTGAAGCAAGTGATTTTTGACGCCTTCATTTGAATCGAAGTTTACATTGTTCAAAGAATTTTGTAGAGACTGGAACAAATGGTAATCGGATGGTGCCAGATCAGGAGAGTATGGTGGGTGTGGTAGCACATCCCATCCAAGCTGTAAAAGCTTCTGGCGAGTGACCAAACTTGTGTGTGGTCTGGCATTGTCGTGATGGAATACGACACCTTTCCTATTCGCCAATTCTGGTCGCTTCTGCTTGATGGCAGCATCCAATTCATCCAGCTGACGACAATACACTTTCGAATCAATCGTCTGGTTGCTTGGTAGTAGCTCGAAAAATACGATTCCCTTCCAATCCCACCATACAGAAAGCATGATCTTCTTTTGATGAATATCTGCCTTGGATGTCGATTGAGCGGGTTCATCTTGCCTGGACCATGATCGTTTTCGCTTAACATTGTTGTAAACAATCCATTTTTCATCTCCAGTTATGATTCGCTTCAAAAATGGTTCATTTTCTCCACGTTTCAACAATGAATCGCAGATGGTAATGCGTCGAATCAAGTCAATTTCCTTTAAATTGTGTGGAACCCAAATATCGAGCTTTGAAACGAATCCAAGGCGTTTCAAATAATCGTAAACGGTCGAATTCGATAAATTTAACTTTTCAGCAATTTCGCGTGTTGTTATGCGACGGTTTGCATCCACCAGAGCCTTTATTTTCTCGTCATTAGCTTTAATTGGCCGACCTGAACGTGGTGCATCTTTCAAATCGAAATTTCCAGTGCGAAATTTCGAAAACCAATTCTGATACTGACGTTCACTCAATACATCTTCTCCATACACGGTACACAATTTTTTTCTCGCTTGCACTGCATTTTTACCCTTTCAGTAGTAAAAAAGCAAAATATTACGAAAATGCTCACTTTGATTTTCCATGTTTGATGTGATGCCAAAAAACAATTACTTGACAGATCGCAACACAATAAGATACTAAATGACGTCTGAAATGTCAGTTGTCAAAATATAAAACGAATTTGCCGCTTAGAGTAAGGTTAAGTATCGAGGAACGCGACTAACGACATCGCTTTGTGAAAAACGAAATTACTTTCCGAACAACCCAATAGGACACTTAATTAAAGATTATTAGCCATGATGATCTAGCGATCATTAATATTATTCATTAAATAGGAATTCTCGCACGAGCACGCTGCAAGTCTGGCGCATTTCTCGAGAATAATTGGCGGCCCCCTGGCTCCTCCTCGGTCGAAGCTATGAATAATAAATTCAATGGCTTCCATAACAGCTTTCCTCAAAGAACAAACGATGGGAGTTCTCTCCCACGTGCGCGATAATGGGATCGATTAGCGAGGCGCATCGAGATCCAATTAGCTTGCTTTTTCGTTGCAGTCGATAAATGCGAGAGATTACGCAACGTTTAACCGTCGGAACAATTGTCACGGGCTTCTTCACTCTTGTTCGCGTACGGATTCATCTCTCGACAGTGGTTTTGCGATGCGTTGCACTTAATTGACACATATCCGCCGTTGCCGCCGCCGCTGATCGGCAATCGCAGCTGGAAAGGCTCAAAGAAATTGCGAAAAAAGCTAGAGTCAGTTGAAATCCTGCAGATTATCAATTTAAAAGCAATGTTAATTAAATTGCAAACAAAGATATTTAATTCGGGATCGATATGCTTGTGTAAGCGAGTTTTAAATCAAAATTACGAGAAAGCGTGCTCAAGAGAAAAAAAAGACGTTTATTCGTTCATATTACTACATTTCATTACGTTACGCAATTATCGTGTTATTTTATATCTGCAGAATTTTGAGCGGTTTCTTAAGGTGGCGGACAATTGTAGCTCTATCTCTGTCTATTCTATTCCCTGTCCATCGCTGTCTCCCGCGGCTTTTCCAGGATACGTTCGTTTTATCACGTAACGGATGGACCCGGGTTGTTGCGCTACCTCACGATCACCAGCGGACTCGACACAGGCCATTGCCTCTCGATTACAGAGCTCTCCTGCCTTCGCCTTCTTCTTTGCTCTCCATTCGATTGCGCTCGCCCGGCATTATCGTTTTCCTCGAGGGAAAGTGAACGAGGTGCGACGCAATAATGCTCGCGCGAATGAAACCACTCGACCGGCTGCATCGCCGCTATACTCTCGTAGGTGCAATGCTGTAATTAATTCCGTGACTGACCGGAACTTCTTTTTTCCCACGCTAGCACGGCGATCGCGCGGAATGGCATCCGGATTTTTCGCGAGAAATCATGGCTGCTCATGAAATGCGTGTGCCAAGTTTTAATGGAAAATATTATACGTCGGCGCTTGACACGTTTAGGGCCCTTTGATTATATTTTGCGACCGGTCGTTTCGTTTTAATCTTCCTTCTCCCTCGGGGCAACGGTTCGGTGACGCAGAAAACGACGGACGCTGTTCATCGGGCTGAACGCTAGCGAACATTTGCGCCATGGGAAGTCTCACTGGTCCCACCGTGTAATTAGATCGGACGCGGAGCGGAGATCGGAGTTTTGCAACAAAAGCTAAACGTCCATTTCGCTTCGATCGCGGGACTTTACGAGAGAAACGAAACTTTCAGATCACTCGGGTCGGCGAGCTCTAACCCGTTGTATCTTTAGCTCTTTAACTTCCAGTTTCATCTCCCTCTGGCAACATACGTACGAGTATGAAATCTAATAAAACTATAAATAAATGAGACTTTACATGATACAGTAAAAACGGTAAATTTGAGTAAATATAGATAATAGACGACAATTGGCCTCTCACCAACCTTGAATTCAAGAAAAGAAAGGAGTAAATCCAACGCGGAGCACTTAACTCTTTAGTTTGCGACGTTCAAGGTTCTTTCACTGAAATCGGAGACATTTTAATATCGTCGGATCTGTTACTCTGATTATACTTACAGCACGTGGACACGAAAGGCACGAGGCCTCGTTGTAACAAGACTAGACTAGATCGAAGGCGATAATGTATTCGTACCAGTTGCGGAGACCTCGCGATTTCTCGATGGCGTACGACCCACGTGGGCCATCGTGGTGCGCAGAACTTCGATTTCGCGTGGTGTCGTCATCCTCATCATCATCAACGCCAACGTCGTGTCTGCCGTGTCGCAAGAATAGGACGAGGCGGAGGATCGAAAATTAGAGTCGGGAGTCGTGAGTCACGATCTTTCCTCGTCCGGGTGGGTCTCTCCAATCCAATGCATTACCGCAAGATGCACGTATGCACGCATGCAACCACGCGCGAGTGCACGCGTCGCGTGCGGCGCATTTCATCTGGGACGGATTGCGGATCGAGGGAATTACCGCGACGCACGGCGATCACGGATCTGTGACTCATTGCGCGTCGCGTCGCCGGCAAATAGATGGTGTATCGTCAGCAAATAAACGGTGTATCGCCATCAAATAGACGGCTCATGCTCGATAGCATTGGCAAACGGCCGGGTTACGTAGGCGAGAGCTCGGGCTTAAAGCAGACGAGGATACGGCTTCGCCGGCATTTAACTGCCAAAGACAACACTGCGGGATTGTCGTGCTTTGCGCTCCACGTCGTCACGCTGTTCCATATCGGATAGCGGGATATCCACAGCGCATTCCTTTACTCAGCGTGTTTTACAACCGGTAACGTTATCCGTGACGAACGTCGCACGTACGCGCAGGAGGTCCGCAAGCGGAAGACATTCTAATTGCGGGAAAAATCGGCCGCGCCGTGATTCATCGCGACTCGCGCGACCAGGGAGACTTCAACGCCCGCGTTTCCGCGAGCACCGGTATTTCTGGCTGGCGGCGTATTTGTGCTATACGGCGACGCGCGTATCGGCCCGCAACCACCGCAACTGGAGCGGCGTTTTGTAGCTCGGAGAACGGGACGTCGGGGATCCGTGACTCGTGCCTCCGTACGTGTTTACGGGGATGCAGCTTCCGCTCGTGGAAATGCACGCGCGCCAATTTTTCCCCGATGCCAATTAGATTCGTTTGACCTGGTCGGCACTTGAACCGGTTTCGTTTGGAGACCGCGAAAGGATGCGCCAACTTGCATTGTTCCTCGGCTTGCGAGGACTTTTGTATACACCAGAAGCGTAATTATATTTTTCACGTGAAAATCATACGTCTATACGCGCATATGTGCACTTTTAATTGTGCACGTGATACGCTGATGATATGATATGAGACCAAGTCCTGCAAGTTCGTACTCTACTTCGTACGTGACAGATGCGGGACAGTTGAGGAATTAATTGCGAGTGCGGAGTATTTAATTAGTCTTGGTGCATAATACATACCGTTTGAGCAGATAGTCGGCGCAGTTAACAGTTGACGCAGTTTTAAAGCACTCGCGATAATTTGTAGTACCGTTGCCGAACAGCCATTGTCGGCTTTCGTAACGCCTTTAACAAAATTGCGCAAGCGATTCCATAAAATTATGCGATATTCCGTAAAATCATTTCCGGCGAAAGTCTCTCGAGGACTCCCTTTTGTTGGATTTCTTGCAATGCCGGGTGATATATTCGCTGTTCGTTGGCCTCTCACGGACTTTGGAGATCGGTGAACTGTAGACCTGCGGGTAGCGATCGGTCGATGAGTAACCATGGAAGACCAAGGCCGCGCTTTGCCAGCTCGATAAACCTTAATGAAGTCAAACTCCAGTCGATCCACATATATGCGCTATTTCTTGAGTATGCATGCTACGTATTTTATATGAACAAATAAAAGTCTTTATGGCTGAAAGTAAGCTGATTACTTGGCAACTTGGCTGCAATCGCAAGATAATGAAATTATGATTTATAGATCCTTCTTGCGATATATAAGAGAGAGAGAGAGAGAAATATATAATGATAACGTAATATAAATGAAAGTACGAAATTACTTTGGTGTTATTATACATAGACGCGAACATGCGCTACTTCTTGAATACGCATGTTACGTATTTTATATGAACAAATAAAAGCTTTTATGACTGACAGTAAGCTAGTTACTTGGCAACTTGGTTGCAATCGCAAGATAATGAAATTATGATTTATAGATCCTTGTTGCGATATATACAAAGAGAGAGAGAAAGAAAGAGTTTGGAGTTATGTATAATATGAACGAAAGTATGAAATTATTTTGATGTTGTCTTTCTGAGTATACTTTATTTGAAGCTTTAGATTTCAATTGAATTTTTGTACGCTTCTCGGTACAATGATTTTCCATTATTTTTATCATGAAATGCATTTTACATTTACGTTAAACATACTTTATCGTATCTTATCTTATCTTATTGATTATCATTTAATATGAAAAATGCTTTATCTCAATTGTCGTGCGATATATATCAGTTGTGATTAAATTGCATTTGTATCTAACAACGCGAAGAACAAATGTTTAAAGTATTTAGTTCATCCATAAAATATTAATAAGGCAATCGAGAGACGTACTTATTCTCTGAGTACCTTTATGAAGAAAGAAATGATCATATTATGCTCTTATAAGATACGATTGTGCAAGTGTAGCTCATAGTATCGCGTCTAATTAACCGGATTGCATCACTTAGTAAATGAGAGCGTTTTAATTAACGCTAACGCTTCATTTAGAATCGGGCCGTGTTTTCCGACTGTTACGTCTTATTAGCGGCGGCAGAGCACGCTATCGGGCATCGGGTTGAGAAACTTCATGTGGGAATAAAGCGGTTCACGTGTGTGGCCGTCCCTCACGCGCGTGTACTCTCCACGAAACCAGTTCTCGTGTCCCTTTGTTACGTAGGGAAGCAGCGTGTTTGCGCCTTTGTCGGCGATTGTTTCCGGATGCGTAAATGTGTAGAAAAATCTCGATTCAACATCTTCGCTTCGTTTTAATTACACGCAATCGGGAGTTTCTCTTCATCTCTCTCCTTTTTCTATCTCCTTACGTAATTCGAGTTACGGTGATTGGACGATACACTCGACACACACTATTTTCATCTCGGGAGAAGAAGCCCGATCTTTAAAGAGGAGGAAAGTGAAATAGTTGGCTAGACGGTCAAACTGCGCCTAATTGTATGTTAATAAATTGTGCGCGGCTCCTTTCACCGGGTTCTCGGCTCTGTATCTGCAACATCTCTCGTTGTACGTAGCTACGGACACCATGACACGTAATTTATGTGCACTGACTCACACCTCGAGTTTCTTTTTCTCTCCGTGTTCGCCGAATGACGTCTGCGTACGACGTAAGACGGTTTCGTGAAAGGGATAACCAGCGGGTCTTTGTGCCTCGTGATTTTCTTAGAGAAGAGGTCACCGGCTTTCGTATCGCGAGGATCAGCGTCGCTCGCGTTGGTACGAGAATTGTAGCGACCAAACCTGATGAGAGAGAAATACAAAATTTCGAATTTCCATGATTGACACGATGACTGATCCGAAATATTTTTCCCGTACAGAGTTTGGAGCAAGAGCGGCACCTGCTGCGACGACGGCTCGAGGAGGCCATAGACGAGAGCGAAGCGCGAGCCTTGGAGCTTCAGGCGGATGTGGAGGCCCTGAGGAGCCAATTAGAGGAGCAGAATGAACGAGCGCGGAAGACGGAACGCGATCAAGCCGTTCTCGTCGCGGAATTGACGGCGCAGAACACAAGGTTGGCCGATCAGCTGCGGGAAGCCGCCAAGCAGGAGGAACAATTGCTCGTCGAGGTGAAGGTGCTGAGGGAAAAATGTGCTCTCAGGAACACCACTCTGCAGGATCACGTCAGCAGCCTGGAGATCCTCAGAGATGAGGTAAGCTCGAATCTCGATCCCCGATCTTGATACGACGCGATCGCTTAATTAATCTCTTTTTTTTGCGCGTAAAGCTTCGATTTCTACCTTTTGTTTCTGCGCATACAGCTTCGATTTCTACGACCATTTCTCCCCGCAGACGCTCGTTAACGCGAGTGAGTTTCTTGCTCGTTTCCTTCTCGCTTAATCGACGGTCGGAGGTGGAGCGGAAGTAGTCATTATTAATCATTATTCATCGGAAGTCAAACGCAGTTCCCACCGCGGGGTTGAACTTGCTGAATAATTTTTACAGCATCCTTTTTGCAAAGAGGAAGTGGTAATCGCGCTGCTCGCGTTCGCACGTTGAATTAGAGGCCACGCCAGTTTCTCCCTGAGAAAGTCCTATCGTCGAATCAGAGTGAACGTGACCCTCGTCGATCGGCTCGATCTGCGTCTCGTTGCAAGTTCCTTTCTTCTCGTCTTACAATGGTGACCGCAAGTGTCGAGTCTCCAGAATCGCGTTGCGTCATGCGTTGTGTAGGAGGATAGAAAAGAACATATGTATCTTCTATGAAAACTATATTATATAAGATTATTAATTAATATTATTGCAAAATTACCTCTTATATAATATTAATCTTAATTACTCTTATAATATTATATAATATTAATTAATCATACTAATATAATAAAGAGGTAAAGTTTGTCCCATTGTTCGGGGTAATCTCAGAAACTACTAAACCGATTTGAAAAATTCTTTCACTGGTGGATAGCTTAGATCTTCCTGAGTAACATAGACTATGTGCAATCGTCTTGCAACTTCTAAAAATGTGCGCGTCGCAAAAAAATACGTTCTTTATATTTTGCTTATATTTTCCAAATATACCGAGCGCGCGAGGAACAAGTGCCAGCTAGTATTATATAAGATGCATCTTAAACTATGGTGCCTAGTACAATTTAATATTACGCTCTATTTTTCATGTATATTTTCTATCCTTAATTTAAGTATAAGTCCAAAGAATAATAATACTGAATTTTAAATTAAGAGTCATTGAAGAATAGAAATACTGAATAGAAAGACTGAAAATTTTGCGTGACCAACAATTAGCGATATGTGCGTTGTGCGTTATCTGAATAATATCATGAATGCGTTCGTTTCAGGTACAACTGGTGTCGGCAAAGAGGACCGAATTAGAGAGGCGGTCCTTGGAACTGCGAGAGGAACGGGCCAGGGCGATTGCGGCCCTCGAGGAAGCCGAGGAGAGAGCCGTGGCCTTGGAACGGCTCAGCCATGAGGCGGAACACCGCGCGAGAGTGGCCGAGCAGGAGAGGTGAGGTCCAGAATCCGTGTTCCGTATTATGCCATTGTGTTGCGGTTGATACGCGCGAATAATGCTCGATTGGGCGCGACCCACGAGCGACGACCGTTAGATGTTTCCACCAAGTCCACGAGATGCAGAACGGACCGTAAAAAAATCCATATCTGCGTTCGGTATCTCATTATTCGATCATCCGACCGGGTATAAATGTAATGATCGTTGTAAAATACTTCGTTGGTGATCGCAGGCCCTGCAGACCCTTTCGGGTGATTCCTCGCGAGCAGAGAAACTCGTTTGTGTACGATACACTGTTCCCTCTGCCTTGTAATAACCGCGTGGTTTCTGAAACGTGCTATTGCCTCTTCAGGGACGAGTTGGCATCAGCATTGGCGGCTATCGAGGCGGAAAGGAGAGTCCGGTCCGGCTCGATACAGAAACCACCGCGGTCCCTACAGGCGGAAATGGAGTGCGAGGAGAGTGGGAGTTCGCTGGGAGAGCAGGAGGACAGTGGCTTGAAGACTGAAGTGGCGAGGGCGACGAAGCGGCTGAGGGAGCTGTGCGCTCATCTGAGACGCGGCGAGGACGACTCGGGCCTGCAGAGCGACTGCGATGAGTCGATGCTCGTGATCAATCTCAACAACTCCGAGGCCGAAGTAGGCATCAATGAGCGAGAGGCTCAACCTTCGCAGGTAAGTTTATTCAGAAAGCGCGCTTCGTCTCTTAGTTTCAATTAGAACAATGCGATATTAGCAATTTTAAATTGTGTGTGTGAGAAACTCGAAGGAGGATCGGCTAAAATTTAATTAGTTATTTAAATAGTTAAAAATATTATCAAGTTAAATTTATAATAATGTATTTCACATTGTTAAATTATTACAAGAACCGTTTGAGATATGTATGAGCCATATAAATGTAGATCCGCTTTGAATTTCTCTAAATAATTCCAATTATAATATAATAATTGCATTGAAATATAAATGCATTTGAATGTAAATTTGAAATATAATTGCTTAATTTGAATAATAAAAAGTAGAAACTAAATTAAGTTAAATTAAATCTAGAATTAACCAGATACATATTTATCGTTCTCACTATTTTCTTTACAGACGAATTACCCGGGCGCGCTGCTGGAACTGGTCGAGGAGGTATACAATCTCGCATTGTCGGGTAGAGGAGCCCCTGGGGAGCTGGGACTAGCGGTGGAGCTGCACAGGGTACGAGAGGAACTGGAACACTCACGGGAACAATGCAAGATGCAAGAAGAGGAGGTGAAGCGACGCGGCGACGCGGTCCTCGAGCTTACCAGCAAGCTGAGCGTTTGCGAAGCGGAACTGCGCGGTGTCAAAGAGGAACGCGATCGGGCGAGGTGCGACATCGAGCACTCTGAGCTAACGAAGGACGAGATCGTGGCGAAAGCCTACAAGGTGAGGGACCAGGCGGTCGCCAGGCAGAATCGAGTGGAAGTGGAGCTGGCCAGGACGAGGATAGACATCCTGCAGGCGGACAGCCAGCTGAAGGAGGCGATCAAGCAAAAGATCGAGCTTAGTCAGCAGCTGGAGCAATGGCAGATGGACGTACACGCGCTGGTGGACGAGCATGTGCGCAGCAAACTGACTCCGACGTCGCAGATTGTCGCGGCGAGGAACGGCGAGAACGCGGACGTGTCGGCACCAGCCAGGAAGAAGAGAAGCACTGGCTCCACGAGGAAGATGTTCGGCCTGTTTTGACGAAAGTGACGTAGCGCGATAGCTACGCTGCGTTGAGCTAACGCTGAGCAATTGCGGACTGATGTGGACTTTCGAGTCCTGCGCAGCTATCGCGTAAAACGAACGTGCAACAAAGATGAAGATGAGATGTTGCGAACTGAATATTTTTAGAGATGTTACGAATCCTTTCTAAGGACGGCTTAGCCACTCGACTCGACCAGTGACGAGGACAAACCCGAAACGGCTGATTAGCCTTTGTTACCGCGTTCTTAAGACATTCTGGCTGACATCTCTTGCACCATGAATGCGTTGCGAGAGACAGAAACATCGCATTGTAGAGCAGTGATTTTACATTTAAAAAGAATAAGATTAGCAACTCGAATCAGGCATGTCGTGGCCTATTCTGACATGAACACTGAAATATATCAGTGCGTGATGTGCATGAGAAATGTTTGCATTTCTCACAATGGGGATGTCGAAGTCTAAGAGTAGACCGATGTTGATGCTCGTGTCGAAACTGACTACTAATACGAATTTAAGTGGCACGTCTGCCATTATTCACAAAAACACGCGGAACTCGACTTTCTACGATTCCCCGACCGGGGAAAGTCTCACGAATCAAACGAATCTTTTCGAATCGTTCTCGCGCGACTCGATCTGCGCTCGACAATCGCAAATAATTGCATTTTCCTTCGTCGCAATCATATCAGCGGAATTCTTTTATTATTTTTTATCGAACAGCTCGATTGATATAAATTAACGAAATGTCATTATTGTTTAAGCTTGTGGACCGTCTGTGATAAATATTAATGACATAAGACAGCGTTATGACAGCAATAGCTAATAGCAGTCAGTAAGATGGATCGTTCAATTTAATCTTAAAAGAAGTTAGTCAAAATGATTACATTAATAGTTTTCTCCTTGGAGAAATGGAACATTCAAAGCAATGAAAAATTTTCTTCTAAGAAATTAAAATCCAATTATGAGAAATTAAATCCAATTGTTCTAATTAAACAAATTTTTGCTCACAAGGAATTATTTTTCATGTATGCAATTGTTTCTAGTCAGAAAAATTTCTCGGCAAACGTCCTCTTAATTTTCTAAATTTAATTCTAATAACGTTCCATCTTCCATTATTCACTCTTGAAAAACTAGAAGGTCCATTAACTACAATCGAGCTTTTGACAAAAAAACTAACCGGTTACGGGTCTTATTTCACGCAGGAGAAGTTTAATCGCTCGAACGGTGATGAAAGAGTGTAGAAAATTAATGTCCCGGTTAGTTCCGACAGAATCCCGGCGAGTCTCGACAAAGTGATTAGGATCTGAAAAGCACAACAGTTTTTCCTTTCCGCGCGAGAATCTGCCGCGTCACTTTCATCATCGTGGAACGAATCGTTCTCCACGGTAAGAATGATCTCAAAGTGGAAAATCCTTTATTGCGAAACGGGTTCCATCGGGCTCGTCGAGTGATGAACCGACGAAGAAATCGCTCGAGTTCTTCACTTCGTTTCTTCCGCGGTGCAAACACATCGAATTACTGTGAATACAAATTGTGATACGTCGTGTCTCACGATAGAATCGAAGAAGAAAATAATACGCACACTTCTAATTTGTTACTTGAATAACAAATTTTAACAAACTTTTAACAATCGTATTTAACAATCGTGAAAGAAATTAAGTCTTTTAAAATTCCGCTAGTAGCTGAATCGCGATATGAATTATAAGTAAAATAATTCGCAAAATTAAATTAACGAAATTTATTATATATTTATTATGTATGCACTTAAAAAGGTGGTTTCGCACGAGCCTGAAATGACTTTCGACATCGAGTTACCTGACCACGAATAATTGCTATCCGTCCATTATTCCGTCCGGCAGGACCAATTACCTTAATGAAGAGAATGACTGATGATTTAGAGATGAAAGTTGATGGATCCGGCCGTGATCTCTGATCTTCTGATACAACGATAGTGCAATATCACTGAAATGTTTTTACGATGATAGTAATCGTACGATCACTGTAATCGATGCTCCTTGAAGATCCCTCTGCGAGTTTTGAGATGTCGCGGACGATCGATTTTAAGGAACAACGACGCGACGACGCGTGTAATCTTTCACGATCACGAGTGTGTGCGTGCACATAGATAATAGTTTGTACATTGATTTCCTTACGGAGTGAGCGTGCACACCGTCGAAGCTGTATGATAATTGTACAATTTCTCGATCTGATCAATCACAACGACGATATTTATTTAATAAAAGTCTGTTTTTTGCGAATGTCTTGCGAATCCATCGAATTTTCCATTTTCCATTACAGTCCGGTACTCGCTCAGTCGCCTCTCTTTTAATTCACTTGTCTGTAACTTAATTTTTCTTGCTCGTTTTTTGTTTCAATTTCAAGTTTTGAGGTGGGAATAACGAGACACGTAAAAAGAAACAAATAGGCATTTATTCACAAGAGGCAGGTGTGTAGTTACAGTAATTTCATTTCTGTCTTGCTTTTTATATGTATATATATACATATGTATATATATATATCATCATGTATAATGTATACATATGTATATATATTTATATATTTATATTTATATTCATATTTATAATAGTATCTCGCGACCGATTCGTGATTAACGATCGGCCGAAACTACGCAATACAAATGGGCATGAACAATGGAGGCGGGTGCATACAAAGTATTTGTCCTCTCGCACACGAAACGCGCCGTATCTTTTATCCGCGGCGTCGCCTCTTTTTTTATTCTCCTTCTCCGGTTTTCTTAATTTTTAGTTTCGTTGCAGCGGGATTCCACTTTATAAAATTCTGCGTGTCTCTGTGTAAACTCTCTCTCTCTCTCTCTTTCTCTTTCTCTCTCCCTCTGTGTGTGCATGTGTGTGTGTCTGTCCAAATAGAACCCCGCTGCCGGCTTCTCTTGCTTCGCTTACGTACGATTCGCCGGACCTCGGCAAATCGTTCTGAACGCGAACGTACTCAGAACGGGTGTTTTCGTCTCGCTTCTCCTTAATTAATCGCCTTAATTAAGCGCTCGTCACCCGGATCGCCTCGCGAGGATCGATTCTCGCGACGCACCGGGTGAGTTATCGTTCGAGGGAGAGAGTGGGTGCGTAAGGGCGTCCGTAAGGGCGGCTCCAGCGCGCTTGAAGTCGCACAATCGCGAAGTGGAGAGAGATGCAATAACGCGCGTCGTGCCAATAGAGGGACGCATTACCGAAACTTTCATTTCCTCGATCCTAAATCTCGGCGGCCGAATCCCCGCGTAATCGAATCACACGCTGGTGAGACGTACCCGCTCTCCCCCGCTCGCGTCTGCAAAAGTCTCTCTGTAGTAACAATATATAATATATAGTATGACAATACGACGATGGCGGCTCCTTAAAGTCTGTCGTCTATAATAACGCGACGATAATGATGATCATGACAACAATGTAGTAGTAACAATGAGGCTTTCGTGAGGCAATAGCGTCGAATAATTCTTCAAGTAATGCACAATCAATTCGTAATAATGACCGCGAGTCCCGTCGGATGTAAAGCACTCCTCGTGTCGAAAATGATAATTAATTAGCAATTAGTATAAAGGTATAGAGGGAGAGATATGTATTTCTCTCAAAGAAGGGAGGGAGAGAGGAGGTAAGAAAGAAAAAGGAGGAGAGGAAAGAGGAAGCTGGAGAAAGACAGAGAGAAAGAGAGAAAGTGAAAGAAAGAGAGAGAGAGAGACACTATAATTATCAATGAAGCATGTGTTTTTTTCTTTTTTGTGCAGAACAACTCTTCTATCAGTAGATTCGCATTTCTTCTTCGTTAAAGTTATTACATGTCACGGTAAATACAGTAAGGTTCGCTATGCTATGTCAATTATGCAAGTGACCCTTGTCGCGTTCTTCATCACCCGAAATCCAGCCCTCCCCCTTGATCCCCCTTCAATCCACCACCCTCCCCCATTCGAGAATATTTCTCCCGTGACGACATGTCAACACACCTATATAAAGAGACAGTTAAGGTATGCGCAATTCGTGAGTGCGTGCGTGTATGTACGTGGGTAGTTTTTCTCTCTCTCGTATGTGTGTATACTCGTAGACGTGGACATGTGTCTGTATCGCCGTGTAAACGTGAGGAACAATGTATCGGCACGTGCGCGGTGCATCGCGATGATGCGTGAGACGTGTGAGTCTATGTATGTGTGCGTGTGTCGGTGTCGATTGAACTCCATAGCTCCGGCCTTACTCTCTACACGTGTATATCGTATTTACATCCCCAATCCGCTCGTCAAGTCATCTCTCTCACGCGCGCGCGCGCGCGCGCGCTTCGTTTTATTCCATTTTTTATTTTTTCCCGAGGCTGTCTTCCCTCCGAAAGAGAAGAAAGAAAAATGAGCGAGCTGAAAGGGACAGGCAGAGATTCGCGCGTTGCGAAATTGCGTCTCGCGATCGACCGAGATCACCGATCGATCCCGCGATCGTAGATCCGTGAGACGGCGAAGCGAAAGCGCGAGGACCGGATTAGGATCCTCATTTTCGAGGGCGACGGCGAGAGATCCGATTTTCCCGATCAAGTTCTCCTCCCGTCGAGCCCTCTCTCACGATCATGGGAATTGTCGCAGATTCGCAGCATCCTGGCGTGCAATTGCTCGCCCGGATGCAACTGTACAACGATATCAAACGCATGCATCGCGCGTTTAATTAGACTCACTCGGCTCGCGTTCATTAAGATCGTCTACCGTGTTCGATCTCGCGACGCGAAACGAAAGAAGGAAGGATTCGCGGCAATGGTGACAGAGAGGGAAACGTCGCGCGACAAACTATGTACATTAATAATTAATATTAATCGGCCTACACCTCCCCGCGACCCCGGCGGCATACTTCATGCATACTCACCCTCTCACGCTCACACTCCCGCAACATTTTTTTTTTTTTTCCTCTATTGCGTCCTCACTTCTCTCATCTTCTCTTGTCTCCTATTTAAAACGCTACATAGAAATATCTTCGTTCTGGGTCCCGCACAACTTTGTATCTCTCGCAACGACGATGGCTCGTACGACGTGACCGTCCTCGCAGGAGGACCAGGATCGCGCTCGACCGAAAGGAAATCCCTCACGAGGCAAAACTAGGAGGAGATTGCGATTTCCGTCGCACGATCGCTCTTCTCGCGATAAATACCACTAGGGTGTGTCTCGAAGAGACTCGGCTCGGGATTCGATGAACGGGAATCGGCGAGCGAATTTATTATTGTGGTATCTTCGAAACACCGCTGCTTCTCGTCACGGAGGTCATTCGCGAGCGTCGATCGTTAAATAACGGCGAGGATTAAGAAGATCGACGGGAAATTAATAACAGATTAGGCGTAGATTAGGGAGCAGGTGTGTCGCGCGTAATCGTGGTGCCTACATCTTCGAACCAGCGACAGCGGCGAGTCTCGTTCACGCGTTAATCGTTAATCGGTGCGCACACGTGTGTAAATTGTGTTGAATGAACGTGTATCGTGACTCACGCGGTGCGTCGAGTACGAAATCTCGATCTGTATAAGTTCGCAGCTCTCTAAGTTCTACGACAGCAGCGGCAAATCGCTAGTGAACGCGGAACGTCTTTTTAAATCGCACACCCGACTCCTTTCGCGACGGGCGTCTCCGTCGAGACGCCGAACGTCGGTCCGCCGAACAGCGAATCGAAAGAAGTAGGAGATGGCCTGATATGCATACGATTTTTCAGCAATTCTAGCGATTAATAATTACCGTATTGCCGTCTCGCGCGCTTACGAGAGTAATAGTTATCACCGACGGCAATAAATCGTCAATACCGCCGTATTACTCGCGGCTTAACGGCTATTACCGTAACGCGGACGTAAATCCCGTCCGAGTGCCGGGCAAACGTTTATTGCACGTGATTATCGCGCGTGCGGCTCCGATATTTCAAGTCGCATCACGCCACTCATCTTCCGCCTAACTGCCCTCCTCTACCCTCCCCCCGGTTGAAGTCTAAAAGGACGGTCGCGGTATAAGTATTTGTCGTATCGGCTTCTCGTGTTCTCCGAGGTGCTGCAAGCTCTCCTCTCTAAAGCTCCTACTAAGTCGTCATAAAAAATAAACTCCCTAACTTAGCCGTCGTGTTAACGTGCGCGTGTGGGTGTCCCTGGCGGTTACTTCGTCGCATCGCTTCGTCGTTCCGAAGTCCGGTAAGTTTCACGGACGACGAAGGAAAGAGCGGCACGTTCGTGGAACACCTGGTATAGTCGGTGCGTGTGTGCGTGTCTGTGTATGTGTAGTGTGGAAGCGCGTTCTCCACACATGTGTATGTGTGTAGGTGTGTTTTTTTGTTCGTTTGTTATAATATATATATATTATATTTATATATATATAATATATATACGCAAGCTCTCTATAGCTCCCCTCGAATCATCTCTCGAATGCCTTCGCGGATATACGCTTAGTGCTACGCTAACTGCGGCTCACTCACACTCTCCGACATGCACGCAACTCGATTCGCTCGCGAAATCCCACTGGCGGGTTTCTCCATCATTTCCTCTTCCGCCTCTGCCTCCACCTGCTGCTCCTTCCAACTCCCTGCCTGCTACTCGAGCAAGCGAGTTGATTAAATTTAGCGCGATAATCACCGCCCTGTATATACAGACGTTTTGCTCTCTCCAAACTATCCTGATTCTTCCTCGTACCCCCTCTGCTCCGTTCATTCACCCCGCAAGCTCGGTTCCTCGCGAACGCCATCCTCGAAACCGGCGCACGATGGCTTTTCGAGGATTCGTGACTGGATCGACGCGTCTTGCGACAGAACGGGGCGAACCCCGCGATGTGTTTCACCCCTTTCCGCCCCTTCTTCATCGGACACTGCGTTAACATACATAACATCATATCGACATAGGTAAGCGTAGTCCACTATAGCTGTGGTATTGGTATAGCACTTTGCGGAATTTCCTTCGCGTGATTCAGTCGTTTACGTCGTTAAAGGGAACATCCGTACGTCCTGTCCCGGCCGTACCATCTCCCTCGATCGGGCGTATCCGGGCATGTATCCCCGACGCGCGCCGTTCTAGGGGTTGCTCTCCCAGCGGGCGAGTTGGATATGCCTGGTGTCCAGGGAGGGTGAGAGCAGCGACTTGAGGGATGCGCTCGGCGGCGAACCGCCGAAATACTTGAGGGTCAGTGGCGACTGCAGATGCCTGTGTCGGATCACCTCTCGCTCAGCAGGCAGCGGCCAGAGTTCCTAGCGGATAATCGGGGGACTGATCTGATTAATCGATAATATCCAACTGCTCGCCATCCGCTAAACTCTCTCGAACAATTTGACTCATTCTTTTGCGACAATCAATCGTCAGCTAATTAATCAAGATAATCTGTCACGATTGAAAATTGGTCGTGTTTCAAAGATATTATCTTGTAATAATTTTAGAATAATTTTTAAACATTTTTCTTGTAATAATTTTACATATGTATATGTTTACTTTTCATGGTCAAAATTGTTGGATTTGTTTTGTCCAAAATGTCTCGAAAGTAAATTACCTGCAGCGAGAGAGCCTCGTCTCAAGATTCACCCTGCTTGTTCCTGCGTCCAGTCAAGGATCCTACCAAGGATTTCAGGGTCGCGCCCAAGCCCCTGCCGCTCGGGGTGTTCAGACTGCTGGCGTTTCTGAAGCCCTGCGGGTGTGCGTCCAAGCATTTCTGGTACCTCAGCTGCAAAGAAACAGAAATACACCAGCTCTTAATAAATCATCCCCATTGCAGACGAATCCGCGAGTGAATCATCGAGGGAGGATTGTCACCTTGCAAGCGGCTTCGATCGTCTTGCAGAGGGCTCCGCTGCTGGGCTCGCAGTTGAAGACGTGTACGATGAACAGATCCTGCGCGGTGTGCATGATGAAGGCGCATTGCTTCACGTTGCGACCGATACCGAGGAATGATAGGTAACGCACTCGGCACTCGGTGATGAGCTTGTCCTCCTGCAGAGCACGATCATTACGTAATTTCATTCGATTACACGTCGGTTCCTTTTTTCAGTTTACTCACATTCGGCGTAAGGATGGAGATCATGCTAGGAGCTACGGCGACGTTCACGTTTCGCCATTGATTGATCGGCGTGTTCGCCACGATATGTTCTATCGCTTCGTTCAGTACCTCCATGCCGGTCGCCTGGTTGACCTGCATAGATCCGAGATACTGCGCTCGCAGCACCTTCTTTGGCTCTTCCATCGGCGTCGGAAAGGATTGCGCTGCGCGAAGGCAAGGACAAGTGTACTTTTAACAATTTCTCAAATTTATATTTCAGTTTTAAATTGTTAAATTGTTTTTCAATTTCTATCCTTATCTTCAAGCAATTTATTACGTGGAGTTTTCATTTTATAAATATATTTCATTTCCAGATTTTTCGAGAAAGGACAATACAGCTCTCTGGAAGATCGATTGGTGGATTGTTACTTACTGACTAGTGCCTGACCGTTTCTGTGAAAGCGCCGGTGTTCAGTGGGCAGATTCGTCGGCCTCGTGGCCAGACTCGTTCGGCCGTTGATGTCCACCGGTTTCGCGAGAGTCTGATGTTGCGAGCGCTCGATCATGATCTTCTTGCAAATATCTCGCAGCGTGTTCGCGATCGTGCGCGCCGGTATATCGCAGCGGAACACGTGGCACATGTGTTTCCTGGTCGATCGGTCTCTTGCGACATAAGCGAAGTCCCTAAAAGATACATTGTATGCGTTTAACAATCGAGTGTCTCGTCGGATCGAAAGCTTGCGCTTCAGGTTTACTCTTCACTTGATCGTGTAACGATCTGTATCGTCGCGTTGTCTTACCTCTCGCTGTTAGGTCCGTCCAAAGAAAAGCAGACATTCATGAAATCGATGCGAATGCATTAGTATTAATTAATATTAATTTAATTAACGTATATATATATATTTTGCGCAAATTTTGATATCAAAAAAGGCAGCACTATCTCTAGATCTCTAGATTCGAAGAATTCTAGATGCTAAAGGTCTCCACTCCCTCTGTCGTGACTCATATCCGCAGAGATAATTAATAACTCACTCACCGACAGTGATCTCTCCCTACGCCCCATACCCTGACCGTATGAATAGGCTGTGTGTTTAGTACAGTGAGATTCTCTGGATCGATCAGCTTGAGCGCGCCCTCGTCAAGATCCATAAATAGATCCTTGCCCTGAAATATTTCGTAACGTATCTCTCGTCGCGTGCTTATCGCAAAATCGATGTCGCAGTTACACCATTGATCATTTCAGAGACCAAGAACGTCCTAAATTACATTCCCGCAGGTCACATCTCGTATTTTAAATCCCGTTTAAGCGTGTCGAGGCTGGTTTTTCGTTTCTTAGTTTCTTTTTCACTGTCGTGCTTTCGTTAATTTACAATACAATCGCTGACGTGACGGTTTAATCTACGGTTTATTGCTGGAGGTACTTACATCGCCCCATCGTCCAACGACGTCCAGAAGGTCGTTTCTGCCGAGCGAGAGATCGACGATGCACTTGTTCACGGCTTTGCTGCTTCTCTCGGGTGTCAGGTCCTCCTCCGCGATCTCCGTCCAACCCAGGGATCGCACGGCGAATCTGATCGGTTTGTCCCTGCCCTCCGAGTCCGCTCTCGCAGGATAGCTTCTTCGTCTGAAAGGAAATACATGGGGTGAATCGATGGAATCCGCAGGAAAAAGGCCGCGTAAGCAAATACGATGTATTTTGCTTACTTGAGTGCTAGTTCCACCTTCCTCTTGTTCTCCAATTCCTGGTCCAGGGCCGAGCTCGTGTTGCTGCGCGTTACCGTGTTCACCACGCCGCTCAATGTGTGAAAATTGTTTATCTACAACAGTAACGTTGCAAATAAAATATTATGAGATGGAAAAGGAAAGAAAGAACGACATTGCAAATCGATGATGTAATGATAATGTTGTAAAATCATTTATCCTTGATAATTTATGTATTTATTAATAATAATTTTTTATAATAATAATAATATGAAATAAATTAAAAAATAATACATTTATATAATAATAATCTTATTAATAATTAAAAGTTAGGAAACAGAATAATTGTAAGAATAATTGCCACGTTTGGTAAATTGCACTATACTTACGCTATCATTATCCTTGATCAGGCTCCGGCGTGCCTCTGTTTTCGTGTGCAACGGCGCCTCCGGCGGTTCTCTCTGTATGTTACCGCTTTTCACATGCCAATAGTAAGGTCCGTTCTCGTCTGAAATAGCATTCGATCGATCGGTCAATGAGACCTGACAGCCCCGATTTATAACAGCCGCGTTTGAACAATAGCGCACTAATTTCCCGTCATTGATCTTATCTGCCACTAACTTAGTATGCCACATATTGCGATAAAAAAAGACAAAAATCAGAGAGAAACGAGATTGCAAATATGAAAAAGCCGATAGAAAATATCAATCTTTATTTATTAACGGAATATTGCAGATTTCAACGAATCCATTCTTATATTACACCGTTCGGATCTTTGGGGATTTAATATTCTTTATCATTTATCATTCCCGCCGGGTTTTCTGAAATATTGATCTGATGAAAATTGTGCGGTTGCGCTTTTTCGGTATCGCCGTACGTATCGATCGCCGCGCTCGTTGCTCGATACCTACCCTCGTGTTTCTGCCAGCCAGACGGCAGATTCTCATCTTTGTCCTCGGAATCGGTGCTGTCCACGTCCGTCGGTTTCTCCTGGGTATTGTTCTGGAGAATCGCATTGTTCTTCTGGTCCTTCGGCTGGCGCCGTTTTACCGGCACGGCGTACAGCTCGCTGTTCAGGCCACCCTCCACGTGCGGCACGCCGCCCATTTCTGCGGTCTCGTTGTCGGGTTTCTCGCAATAACTGAAGCGCAAAGTCAAGAAAAAGCGGGGTCAACGAACGCCGTCTCGTTTCGTCCCGGAAGTACGGACGCGTCGTCGCGACGCGTTCTCCGCTCAACGTCCAGAAGGCAGAAAAGTTTAAGAATAGTCGAAAAGATGGAAATTTGAATAATTTAAACATCCTGTGGCCATCTTAACGACGTTTCTTACGCTTTCGTGTCGTCTGGATATTTTTCGCTCGAGCCATTAGACGGATCTTGATGCATGATGTGAAATTTTTATGCTGCGTGCACGAAATGTACACGTTTCTTCTGAATTCTATGGCTCGAGCGTACTTCGGTAAACGTATTTTATGATCTCGTGCGTTTTACTCTGCGTGCATTAATACATAGACGTAGACAGAAGACGAAGGGACTCACAAAGCAACGAGTAGAATCGCGGCGGAAATAGGAAAGTCACAGCTCATTTCAATGCGATCAGCGATAATATACAGGTGCATATACAATTTCCGCCAGAGCGATATACAAAGCTTGAGGGAAGAGGCATTCAGTTTTCACTTACTCGTGTCTATTCTGGAAATCTAAAAATGTCAACGACATTGCCGGCTACCATTGCCGGCCGCGTTTAATTTGTTTAAATTCGCCTTGCCATCGTCCTGCAAGGAGGCGGTCACGCGACGTTCGCGACATTTACTCACTGAAAGTTTCTCTCTTCTCCGTTCTCCCTCCTTCCCTCTCTTTTTCTTGTCTCCGTATAATATCGCGCGAGCGTGATCGTGGCCGCGCGCTCGCGTGACTTCGGGAAATTTCAGTTCGCGACATTTCAGGGCGAATCACGATCACCGAAATAAAGCGGCTTGATTTATCGCGTCATTGTCCGGCCGTGCACACTTTGCGGACGAATCGCTCGGCCGTTTCGATGAACATTCACGACGATCATCACCGGTTCTACGATGGGAATGACAAATTGATTTCCGCTCGTTAGATCGTGGATGCTACTCCTTCTCCGCCTCCCTCGTAAACCACTATCGATCCTTCCACGACGCGAGGATGGGAACCCCCTTCTGGTTATCGCCGCCACGAGAAATCCTCGCGTGCTAATCGAACCCGAGGCACGACACGAGTCGGCCAGTAGGAGAGATTATTTACAGCGGCCGTAAAATAAAACGGCCTTTGCTTTAGAGCCGACGCGGGAAAATTACTTTGGGAGCGATGTAAAGTTACGTTAGCGTGTACTTGCGGGGACTGAAGGCTCCACGAAGTCAGAATGAACCGGGATTACTCCGTACTTGGCAGCGGAGAGATTGTAACAGGTGTCTGTCATGCCTTTCAAGTGCTTACTCCAAAAAGAAGGGGGAAAGATATAATAAAGCATAATTTTATTCTCGGACGTTATGCTAATATAAGTTATTCAATTTTGCAAAAATTTGAGGAGTCACGCGGTATGTCGAATACAGTCGTATTCGTTCAGGATAGCTGAATCGCTCTGCGTTATATTAATGAAATCATTTATTGCAGCTCATTTAACGCGCATCGTAGGTTCGATGCGGCCATTCATGACACCAATAATTATAAATGAGACAATGATTTTACGGGAGGATACGAGTGCGATACAAAGCGGTTTCACAAGCTTGCATAAGCTGGCAACACTCGAGGTCATCCTTTGCCTGTTAAATTCTGTTCGATTATTTATTCATTTTTACGCTGAATACAGTCTATTACACATTTTCTAAAGCAAGATGCGCAAGGAAGGTGAGCAACGTTTTCTACTCATGGAAAAATCTATTTTACTTTGTAATATGAAGGCGAGGGACAAGTTCGACGTCTACCGCGCAGCAGCGTGGAAATTTTATTTCACTTTTTGATGCGAGAGACGTGCGCGCGTCGGATCAGCGGCCACGTCGAAGCTAAGAGAGACTCGTATGTGAGGGTAAGCGGTGTTTATCGACGTGGAAATTGCGGAAAATTGTTTCGAGATCCGTTTTCTTACACCGTCGTTGTTTGCCCGTAAAATGTGACGGGTACGAGGCATGTGTGCGCATTAAACATAGCAGTTTTGCAAACGTTAAAGGAAGCTTTCATGATGGAGAACATACGATACACATGTTATACAACAATTTCATTAAAGTAAAAAGAAAATGCAATAATATTTCATTTTACTATAAAATTCTTGTAGTGTAACAGTGAAATATCTAATAATTGAAACAATAATAAATTGTCACTCAAAATAATATGAATTTCTGTTTTATATTCAGTGCTATTTTTCCAGTTCTGAAAATGATAATTAAAGTTAAACTTTTAAATTTAAGTTAATTAGAGTTAAAATAATTCATGAGAGACTTTTGATGAATCACGAGCGATAAAAACGATGATAATAAGAGAGCTCTAAATGATTCAAAAACGCTTCATCAAGAATTCTAGCATTAGGCGGACATTTGAAACTTATCCCTCACATATGACACTTCATCTCTATCGCGACGTCACGAAGCAGTATGCGTACGGAGGCGGTTCTACAAACAACAGTCCAAGTGCGCATATTACGAGCACAGATGTTGGTTCACGCGAACCGAGCTTTTCGTTACAGCGAGGGCGAAGATTCTTGTCACGACGGCAAACAGAAGCAACAACTCGGACACACAAAAAGAGAAGAAGCGTCGGACAGCCAATGGCAAGCGGGCGATTATCTGCACAAGAGGGGAAGATTTGGGGTTCACGACGAGACCACGAGTGCGTTCGTACGTACTTTCTCGACCCGGAAGTGTCCGCAGCGTCGATCGATCCCGCGGATTCCGACTGAAGGGCGTGAGATTGAGGCAGGATCGCGCTCGACGTCGACGAGGACGTGCGGGGATTCCCGTTGAGGGTGTCGTCGACGAGAGCGGACTCCGCCACACCCTCGCAGCCGTACCTGAATCAGCATCGTTCATGCAACGCATTACAAGGGGATGAATCAGTGGGCGGTGGCGATGGTGGTGGTTGATAATGGTAATGCCTGTCGCGTTCGGACGTCGCTCGTTAACCCTTAAGTGCGTGTATCACATTTAATACGTTTCCAACGTTCCAGATTTTTATTGGCTCGATTCTTTTTTATGACTTTGTTATTAATTAAGCATTTAAGGGTTAAGCTGAGCTCAGTACTTGAATAGATTTTGTAAACAATTTTTCTCAACATTTTATAATTTACATATGTTATTAAGCAACATTAGTATATTCTATGTGTCATGCTTGTTATTTAGTTTTTGATGCTATTGTTATACTACTATTATATATTGGTATAGATATATATCAATTTTCACATATACGCGTAGAGCTTGAGATATATTTACAAATTATGTATGGCATAATTTCGAGGCACGATCTCTCCAAGAAATTGATTTATAGTAGTAAGATATAGGGCGTTCTCTTATCTTTAGTATTTAGAACTCAGTTACTTCGGGATGCACTCTTGTTACAAGCGCGCGTTCCCGTTCTTCGCGGCCGGGAATTGCGCGGCTGCAAGGAGGTGGCATTTTAATTAACGATCGGGGAACAGTGCCAGGCACCGACGTGGTTAGTACAGGGTCGCTAACCATGTCGAAGTAATTAAGGGATTAGCCGAGCGGTTTGCTGACTAACGCCAGCTGCCTCTCCTGAGTATCGTTCGGGCATTAGAGTACCTTAGGGCCACGTTCTCTTTGAAGGTACTCAAGGAGTACGGATCCTGGATCGCGAGGTCTTTAATCGCCGGGATTATAACGAACTAAGTGAACTTGTGCAGAACTTTCTTTTCCGGTATCGGGGTTGGCCATGCTTATTTTGCGTGAAAGTTGGAACTTCGGTATTAAAAGAGATCAAGCGAGTTAAAGTAAAAAATGTTTGCACAAGTTGAGCGGCATTATCTGTGGAGCTTGAAATTCTGCGTATAACTATACGCTGTAATTTTATTTCTTGAGTATATATGAATTTAATAAATAGTAAAACTTAGCAAAGTCGTTATCTGTGTAATAAAACATTTCGATCGTTCAAAAACGATTTCATGAAATAATTATGCTTTCTTGTTTGATTGGATATGTGAAACTTTATTCCGCAGTTTCAGTTGCCATCGCTCTTGGCGCTTATCTCGGTTCTCCCCTTTCGCTTAACCCCTTTGCCACCTCTTGGAGGTAATGCAAGGGTCGTCTGGGTCTTCGCATTATCGATGATCAGTCTGGAGCGAGATTGCTAACAAAAGTCCGGATTATCGCTATATTATTACGCTATTCCATTGTATAATCCATGTTATGCATCGCGTGGATCGCAAAACGATGTACCGACGCACTCGGAATTCCTGACTTCGTTAATTACACGGTAATGATCGCGATAAGTTTTTATTAGCGTGCTGCTAAATGGTGAATCTCCTTCGTCGCGCTTGTACCGGAAGAAACCTGCTAATTATGAGCGCTACGTGGCTGGAAAGAGATTTTTCAACTGTTTCGCGTATTGCGACATACAGAAAACGGAGAACGCGGTCGGAAAGAATTCGTCGAGGGATCTGGCGAATAAATCGAGCAACGGTAAGCTTGGGAAGCCTCGCGACCCTTATGAAAGGGCGAAAAAAAAAGAACTGTAATTTAATTTGGAAAATAACGTCGCGGGGGATGACGACGACACGCTTTATGACACGCGAAGCCAAACGACATAATTTCGCGCGTGTATGTGGGTTAGGAATGGCACGAGGGGTGCCTTGGAAATTCGCCAGAAGTTTCCGATGTGAAGGAGAGGATGGTGAGCCCTCGTATTTCGTTCGTAGGGCGCGAGGGTGGCGCAGGACGATCGATGAGATATCGAATGCGTTCGCGGGAATCCCTCGTTGATCGTCGACGTCGATCGACAACCCCCGGGATTTCGGCGACGTTGTTGCGGCGTTCCTTTTGCTCGAAAATTCCGATGCAGATTTATATTCGTGCACGCGAATGTTATAAGAGCCACGTGACGACCGCAAGCGCGCGCAATTGTCAAACGCGTTATTAATTAATCCGTAATATCGCGCTGGGAGAATCGAATCTGGCCGACGAGCTCTCTATCGATAATGAAATCGCGGTATTGACGCATTGACGTAATTCGTTTCGGAGGAACGTTAATTCAGTCCGCGATCGCGAGCCGCGATTACGCCGTTCGTCGGATCATTATTGATACTGTTAATCCCGGGATTGCCGGTATCGCGACAGTGGTATCTGGGATATCGGGTTATTGACACCAGCCGCCAGCATCTCGATCGGCCAGCATACAGTATTACGAGATCGGCGATCGCATCCGGATGGACGACGATGCGGTCAATTTGAACAGCCGAAACATTTGCAGATCATTCGGGTGACCGGCGATCAATAGCAATGCGATAATGAAACGCGACCTCTGTCCGAACGCAATGGAGAATATATTTTCGTCTATAATTTCGCGAAAAAGAAATGACGATTGCGTATCCTGGAGAATTTTAAATATTTCTTTTCGAACTCTCGTGCTATTTGAGACGCATTATGAGGCTACATTGTGCTATGCGGCGGGATAAATTAATCGCGACACAACTGGAATCGACTACCGGAGAACGCCAATTGCTACCCAGCCGGCGTCGTGCACGCGCGCATCGCCGTAACTTTCAGTCAGATGTAATTAAACCCAATTAGGTCGTAAGGTGAGCAACTCCTGACGCACCTGGCCGGGCCGTAAATTACACCGGTGAGTCTCACCCCGTGTCTATCTCGCCGGCACCAGCGTGATTACAGTATTCGTAATTTTATGGTTTCTGCCCTCGAGAAACGTGGATCACTATCTCCTGATTATATTGCTATCGTCGTAGATCACGGGTTCTTTTTTTTCAGGAAAGCGCGAATTACATCGCCACGGCTAAAGAGAAAGAATCGTGCCTGTAATTATAAAGCGGGAAAGTATAATGAATGAAACGCGGCGGTCACGCGTGCAAATGATGTGGACGTGAAAAGAAGAGAAACAAGCCGGTAACGAATCGCGCGTTCTTCATGATGACGCCACCCCGATAGCGTCGAGAGTTAATCCTTCGGATTTGCGCTGCATCGATTCCTGACGCGCCCTGCATTCTGCTGGCATTCACGTAGCTGAGATCAGTTTTCCTCTATTATCGGAATCTGGCAAACGCTCGGGGACGAATGGCGGTGGGCGATGGGAACGTAGATTACAGAGTGTCGAGAAGATCGGTATCGGCTCGCTTGGGCGTTCGTAATTCGTTGTCGGCGTTTGTCGATCGGCGGAAACAACGGCCGATTGACCGTGACGTGAACATTGCCGGGGGTGAGTGAGCCGCGCGAGGGTGAGAATGAATCGGAGACCAGAGAGGAAGAGAAAGAGAGAGAGAGAGAGAGAGAGAGAGAGAGAGAGAGAGAGAGAGAGAGAGAGACGGAGAGAATAAAACTGAAAAAGCCTAGCGAGGAAAAAGTGGTGTACAGCCGAAATGCCGTGTAGGTAGGTGGACGTTTCACACGGAGTGCGGCGCAGAAAAAGAGCGAAGAGCGAGAGAGAGAGAAAGAGAAAGAGAAAGGAGGAGATCAAGAGAGGAAGATAGAAAGAGAAGAGACACGGAGAAAGAGAGTCGAGCTACTCCTCTCCTCGCTCGATCAATACACACTACCAGCAACCACCCGACGAACCCACCCTCCGCGCCCCTGCCCCACGGCGCAACCCTCGACCACTGTGCGGCGCTCAACCCGCCAACGTCACCCCATTTCGAGCGCTCTGCTACCACCGCACACGGCGCACACTTATATGCACACGACGCGTATACGTATACCGAACGATACAGATCGTCATATTGACGAAGTGGCTGTCTTTTTCGGACTGATTGCTCGAGATCGCGATGGTCAGACGTGATTGACAAGCGAGTACTTGTGTTTCGCAAGATTATCCCTATGGATCGCGAGAATCGATCAGCAATCGAGTGATCGTGCTGATGGCGAGAGGTCTATGTTGGATTTCCTGCTATTTGTTCTCTGTTTCCTGCGTAAAAGGTATTACAAGGGCGATTGCGTTGCTAGCCTTGGTCTTATTTGGTGGGTTGGCCAGCTGGAACACGTGGGATCGCCGGTTAGGCCTTGTCGAAGCTAGCGGGCTATTCCCCGCGGGCCTTTCATCCTTCGAGTGGCTGACGGTAGCCGCATACTGCCCACCGAGGTAATTAAGTTTCAGATCCGATCCGATGGGAGGGGATCTCGAGAGCTTCGGAGGAGCTTGCTTATGGTTTCCCCAAATACATCGGCGGCCTTGCGATTAAACCGCTGTAGCTTAGTTTATTGAAAAAAATTTCATCGGCGCACTCCTCGCGTCGCTAAAATCATCTGTATAAAACGTGTGTAATCGATTAACGCTGTGTTGTTTAAAAAAAGAGAAGCGAATTTATATTTCAAGGAAAAATATAAAGAGATTATATTATGTTAAGAGAATTGAAAATTTTGTTAATAAAATTTCAATGACACGTGAGGATATTGTAGAGTGCTGATCTCTCACGTTTAGGAACGATATTGCGTTGTTTAATGGGTAATGTCTTTCGTAGGTAATGTTCTCGTTAGGAAGAATCGACTGAGTTCCCAAGACACGCGGTGTGGAAAGCAAGGTCGGGCGACGATTGAGAGACGCCGATCTTACGCAACGAGAACGTTTTCTGATAAATGACTCAATCGTCGCAAATAATAACTCATAATGCGGACTGAGTCATTTCTGTGAGAAAACGATTTTGCGCTGTTGGCGGAATTTGTTACATGTTGCTCATACTACTTTCGTGACAAATTTAATATCGACGAATCATCGCGAATAAATTATTGTCTACGTGCAAGTTATCGATCTTAGAGGTGTGAAAAAATTCGCGCGCATCGTTATAGCCGTAAAATTTTTATCGGACGCGATATATAACTTTATTATATACGGTGCATAGTAACAACATCTGCTTTAGGCACGGTAAACTATACTGCTCGTTTCCCGTTTCATCACCGTTCTCGGCTGGAAAGTAGCGTCTCATCACGGTCGCCATAATATAATGTCGAGGAATTTCTCACCGCGTTAATCCATTCCTCACTCGGATGAATTCTTCAAGTACTCGCGTTTAGCGAAAATCTCGCAACATTTAAGAAGACTATATCCATTTGTTTAATCTCACCTCGTTCAAACTTCTTCCAGCACTTGCACAGCTGTGTTTCGCTTACACGTACTTCGTGATTTTATTAATAGTTCTTTATGCTTAACAGGCACTTTCATGACCTAATGAATTCGCCTCTTATAAAGATAAGCTCAATAAAATCGACACTGAATTCGGTTTATATTACGTGCGAGAAGATCTTTCTCTGTCATTTCGCGAAAATAGACGTCTCGTAACGTGCTCGCCTGTTTCCTGAAGTCCGACGTTTATCGGACGTTTATCGCTTCATCATCGGGCCACCCTCGTGAAATCCTCGCAGCTCATGCGACGTCCGGTCCTTTACGACATATTAGAAACGTGCGTTTTTCGTCGATCTCTGTCTTTTTTTTCCTTTTTTACGCGCCAGCCGCAGCCCGTAAACCTTTATGATCGGTCGCCGGTAAATCGACGGGTCATGCCGTCGCGGAATCCGCGCGAAACGTGGTTAATAAAGTTTCGCGAAACGAGGGACGTATTTTTTCATCGAGAAGCTTGCCCGTTGCTGCTTTACGAGCTTTTTTTTTATGAAACTCGGAAACTCCATTCCCTCCCTAAAATCAACCCCGTACCTCTCCTCGTTTTATTCAACTGATACGTAAGTCGCGTACCGTCAGATTTTAATCTAACTTGCGCGATAAAACGCGATCAAACCCGAATCAACGTCGGAATATCGAGTTTCGCTTTTTAGAAAAAACTATACGCGTGTTAATTTTTTATTTTCCTTTTTTCTTTTTTTTATGTCGAGTCGTTTTAGCGCAGCGAGTATCGATCCGCGCCACACCGCATTTTATTTTGCGGCGCCGCCGCATTTTTCATGTTTGATGTCCGAGCGATTGCATTCGAAGCGGCTCCCCGCGCGCTCCCCCAATATCGGATTCTGATAAGCGCGTGAATATTGAACGTCTCGGGATTATCCGGACATTAATAGAACGTGTGGCGCGTTTCGCGCGGCGTAACGAGCTTCGACGAGCTCGTAAGAGAACGTTCGCGAGACGTTCGTGAAATAAAACCGCGTCGCCGGAAGTGAGAAGGAGATCGCTCGCAGAAAATTCCAGCTCTTTCTAATGCCTGAGACCATCGCCGAAGCCCTTAGTCCATCTCCCGGCATATATCTTCGGGACGCAGCTATTGGCGTTGCAGGCTGGAGCAGGCTGCACCTCGGACAGGACGATTCGTTCGCGTTTACGAGCGTCCTCGCTCCGGATTTCAGTTTAGCCCGATAATCTCCAACGGCCGGGCATCCCGGCAAGACCTCTCGGGACATTACTCTTTCTATCATTTTCTCCTTCTGCCTCTCTCCCTCCGCCTTCATCTCTCGTTCTCTCTCATTTTTCCCTTTATTCCTCTCTGTTTCTTCTTCCTCCCTTTTCCTGTTCGTTCTCGCGCCATCGCCGTTTTTTTCGGTTTCCAAACTGCAGGAGCTTTTTCAAAGCCCGACGTGGGAGGACTTATCAAGCACGCCGACTTCCCGGGATCACCGATTACGTCCTGCAGGTATTACTGGAAAGAAAGAGATGTCCCGGAAGAAAAAGGAGTTCTCGCGGAAGATGGTACGCGACCGGCGGTCGGGGGATTCCATTTCCGGGATTTATGGGCGCGTCGCGCGCGCATGCATGTGGACTCTGCGGCGCGACGTCGGTTTCGCCGTAATTTCTTCATACTTCACGTTATCGTGGACCGCATCTCTTCCCGGTAGTCTCGTTGCGAAAGACACGAGCGCCGACGTCCGCATTCGTCAAGTGTCCATCTTGTACAGAAATGAAGTCTTTCACCGCGAGATACGTTTACCATTTGCCGTTCAGTTTCATGCAAGATCGTTTTAACTAACTCTCACGAGTCCCTCTTATTTTCTTACCAGCGTTGCATCTGTACACAGACAGATTAAATAAAAAAATTGGATAATTTAGCACCGTTTAGACAAACAAATTGGTTCCTCGTTCCCTCCGCCGAGAACAACACACCGTGCGGCAATAAAAACAGTAACGTTTCATTCGCCGAAGCGGGACACTCGTGCAATCAGAGTGTTTCGATCATCGATAACCACCGGTCTAATCTAACCGGCCGTTCAGGGCAGATCGAGATACGATCTGAGGCGTGGTCGCACGCCGACGTAACCGCTCGTGACGGACTCCGCGCGCGTGTACGGGGTGTCCCGGACTTTCTCTCGGCCACGGTTAACGGAAGCCGACCCGAGAGGAACGGTTCTAACGTCGGGGCATTCACGGGGCGTCTAATGACGGTGCGATGTATCAAACAATCATCGGCGCGGATTACGTCAAAGTAAACGGCGGGATAGGAGAACCAGCCCGGAGAGCCGAAGTGAGAGAGAGAGAGAGAAACGAAGTGCGCTTGCGACACCCTGTACGTTCGTCGCAACAGTAATTACGCGGTGCGTTCACCGTGAATCATCGAGTCCCGCGATCGACTGCCGAGCGGCTTTCGCAAGATAATGGACCACCCGGATGTGTCTCCTTTTATTCGTATCCGCCTCCATTAACGACGCCGACCGTGAAGGTCTCTCGCTCCGCGACGGCAGAAGGTTCGTTCGCGCCGCGGCATTGGTCAGGACAGAAATATCCGTCTCGAGAGCGTCTCGAGAGGCGACGATTATCGCGCGTGGAAAAATCGGGGTTGCATGCAGCCGCACTTTAAAAGAGGAAAACGCTACTCCCCCCCCCTCTCCCCCCGCGCGCGTCCTGGCTCTCACTACTGATAAAGCGAGTCATCGCTGCTGCAACTGCGACTCGCGACGAGGCCGAAATTGGAGATCGCCGAGTCGGAAGAGTCGGCGCGCGGTTCTCTCGGTCAATTAATTGGAGATTTTAACAGATAACAGCGTAATGTAATTCGGTTTTGCGACGCGGTTTTCGATTGCAGCGGCGGTGAAATTTGTTGTTAACAAGAAATACGCTCGATCACGACTCGTAACGAGCTGATTCGTAATTCGGGATGGGACGGCAATCGAATTCGCCGTTAACCGGGGGGTATATTCGATTGTAATGCGTTCCAGCGTGTGTGACTCTCGCGGTAACTCGATCCACCGTTTGCCGCGCGGCAGCAGCGATTAAATTCGTCGTTAACAAGACTCATGTACGACCTGAATTCGTTGTTAACAAGGCCTACATTGCGATTCGCGCGGCGTAATGATTACTTGATACGTGATTCGGGATGGACGCGGCGGGAATGCAGCTCCGCTCGTTCGTTGCGCTCGGGTAACGTATGCCGGAGCAATATCGCGAACGTTTCCCCTAAGAGGCGCTAAGAAGATGGTATCTCCGGCCAAACGGGACGCCGCGATGAGTATCTGCGCGAAGGCATCTGCTGTTATCTTGGAGCTTCTATTATCATTAAAACAGCTAATGCTTTCCGGGTATTAATGGAAAGCAGACACGTTCGGTACCGGGGGTCCCAGTTACTGCCACTACCCGCCGTCGAGCGAGGAAAAGGAAAATTGTTTGCGCGGATATCACGGAGGGATCGTAAAGTCGACGGCCTTATAGATGATCCGGAACGGGGTGCTCGAGTATCGCGCCTTCGGGCGTTGCGAATTAATTAAGTTCCTCAACGATTAATACGTCCTTTGCCGAGATTAGACGAGAGAGAGACAGAGAGAGAGAGAGAAGAGAGAGAGAGAGGGTTCCCGGTTTTCTTTAAAGGTGTATATAATTTCACGTTAAATATCAACGCACGCGGGCTCAAAGCGGAGTTCGGAGCGAAACTCGCGACGACTCATGCCGGTCGTTTCGCCGTGGCGTTATTATGCAGATCAGTGTCTCTCTCTCCCCTTATTCTGTCGCGCTATTACGTAATTACGACGGTGTAATCCCCGGCATTCCGTGACTGCCGCCGTATTGCCGGCTGACGACACATAACGAGCGCGCGATAATTTCTCGCCGGCTCCGGGAGCTGCGCGAGAATTGCGCGCGGCGACGCGCGTACACGCGCTTCCGACAAATCATCGACACGACGAGAGGATACGTTCCCGTCGACGGATCCGCGAGTTCTCGGCGAGTTCCGAAGGTATTAACTTTCCCGCTCCGTGCCACGGAGCGATGAACCAAGCGCATCGTTGCGGAAACACCGTAATCGAACCAGGAAACGGAACGGAAATCTGCAGACGCGGATCTTCCAGCCGGTGAATTATCGCCCGGCGACTCGCGCGCGAAACGCTCCGGCGTCACGCGGATTAATCTGCATAATTAATCTCGGCCCGCGCTCACCCGTGCCAACGTTCAACTTTTCAGCGAGCGCGATACTAACGAAGCGTAACCCGATTTAACCGTCGGCATGTCTGGACGCGGAATTAGAGACACTCGGCCCACACACTCCGACCGATTCAATTTGTTTGCAGTCGTCATAAGCCAGTTACGTTCCAGTAACTCTCGATGTGACGCTCGGCATTTTATTTTACGGCAAAAACTTGGACATCGTATACGGAATCAGAAACGTTCACGTATAATAAACTATGACATGTCAGTACATGATTTATATGACGCGAGAGATGAATTTAATCGATTACTCGATAAACGAACCGCGTCGGTGAGTAAAAATAGAAGTCGAAATGCCGCTGGTCGTTAATCCGAGTGTTCCCAGCCGGGATAAAATGGGTTAATGGCCCCGGGTTTGTGCACACCCGCCCACGTTCCTTCTCGAGACATTTCCCTCTTCTCCTGGCTTGCATGTGAACTCGTCGCTCCGACGAAATGCTCGCGATGCCGCATACGCGCGAACTCCACGTCGGAATACGCGTGGAATTCGCGAAGTGCTCCACCGAATTCCGGCTGTTCTTGCCGCGATGCGAGTTGTCTACCCTGAATGCGCTTCTGAATACCGTGGAGTTAATCCTAACTTTTGGGGAACCGAGTGACCGTGAATGCCGCGCGGAGTGGAGGACCGCCTTCAGACAGCCTTCAGAAATTAACGAAACTGTTTCAGGAATGTGGCTTGCTCGACAGGATCGAGTATTTCACCTCGCCGAAGTGTAATTATTTTTGAATAATTGAATAAAATCGCGTTTTTATTTTTGAATGTAATAAATCTTAAGAAAGCGACAGTTCTAGCTCGTCTCTTGCTTGTCTCGGGAGATCCTTGTAGATTCTGATCGCGGTGTGCAACAGGATATGCCTCACGCGGGAAACACGCGTACCTTTGTTGCTCGTTTATGCAAGCAAGTTAATGCGTCACGGTGAAATATTCAGTATAATCGTCACGAGCAGAAAATGCATGACAGGCGATGTATGAATAATAATTCATGCGCGCTCTCGTTTATCCTCTCGTGAATATCACGCAGCCTGGCTGTTACGCTAAACTTGTTTAATGTCACGTTTTACGTTTCACTGCGATTTTACCTGTAATCCATAATTATTTGTTATCGAACAGATACGAGCGTACCGACTACAAACGATACCCAGCTGCAAAAATCGGTCTCACGTTGGCCGAAGATTGCGCCGGTGAAAGGAACGGCGGCGAGAGCAGTGTGGGACACCTTCCGTATACACACACGCAAACGTAGACTTTACAGAGTCCAGTGACGTACCGTTGTTTCAAAGGTCTATGGAAGCCAGAAGGAGGGAACGGACGATCAAAGGGGAACAAGGTAGATTGGCTGGGGAACGTGGGGAGCGATCTAAGGCGGACGCGCGCGCGCCGCGTCAGGGGAGAAAGAGGGACAGGATCAGACGCGTGAAGTGGATTCTAATTTTAGACGGAAGCGGGATTACGCCTGTCTCTCGCGCGACGATGACAGAGACTCGCACAGCACCGGCACCGAGGTGAATCAAGACGAGCCCGACGGCAGTGAAATATGATTATGATTATGCCCTCGGCGTCCTTCCACGTTGCGAGTGGAAAAAGTCATCAGCTCGGAATTTCGCGCGTCGCACCGCCGGATAATTATTTCTCATTCACTCGGCGATTCAAACCGACCACGACGAGGCGATAAATTCGGACGACGAGCTGCAAAAATTCGGGGGACATTTCGACCCGCTGCGCGAGTGATGTTCGATCATCGCGTGGTTCCGCGTGGTTAGAAAGTTACGCTGGCCGATAATAATTTATCACGCCGGGTGCCGAGACCATTAATTATCAACGCCAGCGAACAATTTATTCGCCCATCCTCCTAACTCGCGCGTAAGCTGAAATTCCTCTGCCCTGTCATGTGCGTGAATGCATTTTTCGGCGCACGTGCTGCTCTTACTCCTACTGATGTTGCTGTGGTTGCTGTTGTTGCTGCGCCACGTGGTACGCGCGTATATTCAGATTCCGAAGCAAATTCCATCAAGCTCGCGCCGCGCCACCGCTCATAAAATCTGGCGTTCGGTTCGGCGACGAGCCGCGATCAACGTTCGCTATTGAACGTCAATGACGGCGAAAGGGTTGGGCTGCGGAAACCACCACCCCACGGAGAGGAGGCTTAGAGAGAGCGAGCGAGCCGGGAAACGCGACGCGCTGCCCTAGACGGTTTTAATTAACAATTGTCGCGAGAGAGAAATGGTCGAGAGTGATTCGGTGGGCGCCGAACATTTTGAATGGCGGCGCTGAGAAAAAAAGGGTCGTTTATCATTCAACTACAATTGTGCCGAATGAATTAGCGTGGGTACACTTGTTGGACGTAATCTCTTCTGTTTCTACTTTTCGCTCGTTTCGCTCTTTTAACTTTAAATTAACCACATGTGAGTATCACTTTTCCATCCGATTACCGTGTTTACTTTTTATCGAAGGGAATCAAGCAAGGGGTATTTTCCATAGATATTTTTGCTATATCGTATATATAACTGACTTCATATCGATCAATATCAAGTTACATTAACATTTATTAAAGGTTTGCCCTTTAATCGTCGGATTAAAATAGGTTTTTTTTCCACTGACTTTTAATTTATTCGGCCTTGGAATAATGAGAAAAAGTCAGCTGTACAACTACATTAATAGCATCCATTCTAAATGTTGCTTAGCCCTTTTTGCGTAGACTGAAAAAATTCTCACTCAACGATATTTTACTTAGAATTTAATGTCACGACACACTGACGTATTCAGATTCCAACTCGCTTGCTTTCAGTTCTCACGCTTGTTAAAACTGCTTCCATATTCTAATAACCCGAACCTGTAGCTAATATATTTTCATCCTGCATCGATAGTAGAAGAACGCGGGTGAGATCAGTTAAGATAACTCGCGGATAAGGAATCGGCCGTTGGTCGAGCGATCGGCCGGCACATTTATTCCGGTTTAATCGCTCGCGATCGTCGCTATTAAGCGCTAAAGAAGAAGAGGAAGTGCACGAGCGACGCGTTATGCATCGCGGTATGCACGCAAAAGAGAAGGCGAGAAAAAGAGAAAGAGAGAACGGGAGGGACGACTGCTGCAGTCATCAGCCGGGCGCAATCCCCGTGCTTTTATACGTAATAACGCAGCCACGCGAGGGCGGCTTTTATCGACCACCCCTTTCCGTGTCTGCCGGCTCCTCGTCCGTCGCCCTTGCACCTCCTGCCTCGTCCCGCTCGTGTTACAATCCTCCGTTGCCCCCCTTTCTCGACGGTACGGCAGACTTCGGTAACTCTCACGATCGCTCCTAACGCTAAGTGGTGGAACGCGAGGCGCACGGACTCTTTCTCGCGTTCTCCTTAACTACCTTGAAGGATCCTTCAGACAAGTCTGCGGTCGGGAATCTGAAATTTTATTGGCGATCCCGGCGAAGCATCCACCGAGCGTTCGGTTCGTCTACATAACGGCAAACAGCATTTGTGTTCTCCGCGGGGATGCGGTGGGATATGCGACGAGGAAAATAGCAGCCGTGTGGGCGATGTTATCGTACATCGCGAAAGTGCACCGCGGGTTTCAGTTTCATTAAACACAGTCATTTAATTAAACACAGTCGCGGTAACCTTATTATTATGATACCGGATTCATATATACATTACTCGTAATTAATGCAATTCATGTTTGACTCGTGTGTCCTCGGTGCGTTTGATTCGAGTTTCGCGAATGGTATCCGAAATATTGAAGTATCGTGTATCGAAGCGCAACAACTTGCCTCATTATCGAGGCCGCGCGGTCTCCATTTACCGAATCAATACGACGCGCCATTACGCTTTACGTTAATTAACGACGATGTATCCTCCGGCGGTAGATAAAGCAGAATAATTAGCGTTACGAGGATAATTCCTCCATTCGTTATCGAGTGAACGGAAGTGGCGTTCGGCGCCCACTGCCCGCCGATATTTATTGATAATCTCGCACGAAGAACCGAGAGCTTCATATATTGCGAGCGGCCGGGCATCAGTCCAGTATGCGCTGGCTCGATAACTATTTTCCGCTTCCCGATCCATTTCACGCTGCGCTGAGCAAAACGCGGGCCCCGGCATGAGAATTTGCCCGCGTCGCCGGGAGACGCACTCGAATGAGCGGAGCGTGCGCGCGCGCGCGCGACCAACCCCTCATGCGAGGCGCGATCGGGGTGCATTGTTATCGAAATTGCATCTCGGTCGGCGCGCGCAATACATCCCGCATTATCATATGTGCACCGCCACGGCGATCGTGGGCCGGAGAAATTTAAATATGCAGTCGAGCCGTGTAATTTATTCTGCGGTAATCACCAAGACTCGTCGTCGTCGCCGATAAACGGCACTGAACACGAGCGGATGTTCGGCAATTCACTCGTTAATTTAATTAAAGACCGTCGTTTCACTTTACGGTGAACACCAACGCGATGCGTGGTGCGCACACGACATTAACGTGCTTGACCTTAAACATTTGTTCACGTCGCTGCGTTCTAAGTGCGTGTAAAATGCAAATCAATAACGTCGTGTCTGGATTATCGCGATAAATGTGAGCGCGCGTTGAAAGAGAGCATCGTCCCTGTTTCGGTTTAACGGGCGGCGTTAACGGGGCCATTGAGCCACGGCGAGCGCGAGTAGAGAAATCCGTATTGATCAGACATAAGTAGGGCTGAACGTAGGGATGAACGAATGACTAATGCCGCCGAGGAACTGCTGCTAAAACATTTACGTAATACCAAAAGAGTGACGCAAAATTATACAAAGACTCAATTAATCGTAAAAGGAGAAGCAAAGAAAATGCAAATAAAGTAGTGATCTCCGCTCGTCCAAAATGGACGAGCTTACGACACGGTGGTGTCAGTCCATTGCTAGATCCAGCGGACCAGCGGTACCACGGCACGGAAAATCAATATTGAACTCATGATTTCCACCGCGCGGTCTGGTCCAATCGTCGTCTACGAGGGTGCGATTATGGCTGGCAACACAGTGGAGTATCGATGCATGGACTTACAGTCAGCTGCCACGAAGATCGGCGTGCAACGGCAGTCGCGGCACAAGCTCAACCTCCACCGCACCGGGATTGTTATTCATTTATGAACGGGAAATCGATATCTTCCTCCACCTAATTGCCTTTCACCCCCCCGCCCCCGCGGGCCCCGTCTTGCAGTTGGTGGCTTTTTCACCGTCGACAACTCTCACGGCGGGACCAGTCGACGACCAGCTGACGTGCGACGCGGTCGAAGCATCGAGAAGGGGAGGAGGACGAAAAAAAGGGGATGATAGTGCTCCACGCGCGAAAATCCACCTGGACCGCTCGATGGTCGGTGACAGACTGAATGTCGACGGCGAGCTAGGCGGTGCGCCTCGGCTCCCGTCTCGGGTCTCGGCTGGCTTCGGTGCCGTTCGCCACTGCCGCGAATGACGTCACTTACCCGTTGGTGTGCCGTATCATCGCGTGCCCTTACTACTGGTGCCGCGCCGATGTGGGTGCATCGCGATGCATTTTTCAGCCCGCCGACGTTTCGCGACTTCTGCTCGAGCGCGCCCGGCGCGGCGCCGCGATAAATCGCGGGGCGCGCGCGACTCGTCGCCGCCGATTTTAAATGCCGCGCGACTGAGCACGCCTTTTTCTCACGCGCGTACACGCGGAAATTCAGAGTTAATCCAACGTTAAGAGGCAGAAGATTATATTCTACGAAATTCTGCAGGAATGCAGGCGATTTCCGCGTCCAGAGTATTACCCGGAAAAGTATCCCATGGTCCCACATCCCTCCGAAATGCGAATATTCGCGTCGAACACGGAGGGAGTGTATTTCCTGCGCGTTCTCCATCTCAAATAAAAATTATTTTCTCCGGAAAGTAAAATATCCCCCGGTAATAAAGGGGACTTTACAGGAAGGAGAAAGACATAAAACTTTACGTGCCGGGGTGCACGTGCACCTGCACGTACGGCATCGTCGCGAGAGGACGTCGCGAAAAGTTCTCCGCTTGCAGTAATCGCGGGAATCCAGCGGTGAGTAAATCCGAAAGTTTCCCCCGTGAGAGACAATCATCGATGGCGGCCAGGATGGGACGCGAGTCGAAAACAAGGGAGACCGCGAGTGAGGGTGGTTGCTTTTCTACCCCCGACGATGTTTGCCGGGGAAGAAGTAGTTTGTCTAATTGAGTAGATAAGGTTGGAACTTGCTGACAGGAAGGGAACGACTTGTTTACGTGGCCGATATAGACTACCATCCCCTTCCACCCTCGTAAGATACGCGGACGGCATGGGTGATACGCTCGCTCTCCCCCGCTCACCCCCAAACACGGAGATTTAGTGGGCCGAATATGGGCGGCTATCGTTGACATGACATTGGATACGATCGAAGTTCCGCTCGTTATGCGGAAGCGCGGGGGCGGCCGGGAATTATTAAATGGGCGGGCGTAATGAAGGTTTATGGCTTCCCCGGAACGAGGGTTTATTGGGGGGATGTCGACTGATTTCGCGAACGAGATTTCGGTCGGGACGGAATTGAACGTGCGGCTACGTCCAAGAGTCGTTCGCCGACACGTATCGATCCATATGGAGCGGAATCAAGCGGGGGCTAACAATATATCGCGGCCCGCCACCGATCCAATGATCACCCTTAGACCCGCGAGGCGAATTTATTATTCATCCGATGATCATGCGGCCCTCGCCAACGGTCATTCTCACTGATTGTGTGTTTTTAGGGTGATCAGCGAGAATTGATGCGGCGTGAGCTCGTTTCAAGGCAAAAAGCTCTCCCGATTAAAGCTTCGATGCAATCTTGCGACTCTCAATTAGGGGCAGTATATTGATTATGATATAGAAAACCTTGTAACGATAAAGATTATGGAATTGCTTTGTGGAAACATGATTTTATGGAACATGAGGATGATTATTGATTGCTTGATAAATATTTTCATATCATGTGTCTTTTTTCAGATTGATCGATCGGGAGCGGTCTCGTGTTACAAGAGCGATCCATACGTAATTCTGAAACGGCAAAGAATATTTCGTTTTATCGCCGAAACAACGAGGTCTATCGGCGAGCGCCGGAAGGCGCATGCATACACAAGCTTCGTCCAAAACTAGCCGGAGATTACGGACGGGGAATCCGATACAGAATGCCGCAGCCCAATCAATAGAGCACAGTGGCCGCGGTGGCTTTATCGGTGCATTCTCGCCGTCGATGACAGATACATTTCGCGTCCGAACGGCCCCATTCTCTGGCGCGTCGCTGAAGCATCACCGTCATGCTGAACGAGACGGTTGTTCCACCCTCCATTCAGTGAAGACGAGAGGGCGAATAAAGGCGAGAGGACGAGAAAGAAGCAGTAGAACTGAGTCATTTTAAGAAACGATCGCTCGCCCGCGAGCTTTTTTGGAGAGAGAAGACCACCAGCGCGATAAAAAGCGCAATAACAGCCACGCTACCAATGCGGAATAAAACCTTCGACGGCACGCGAGCGATAGCTCGGGGGGTAGCCTCCTCTTCCTTTTCCGCGTATATATCACAAGGTAATATGAAATGCCATAAAAATCTGCATGATTACATACGCGGCTGCAATAAGACTATATGCCCGATGCGCTTGACAGAACGCCGTGCCTCCCTTTATTGCCAATATTTTTCTTACCGCCCCCGTTCGAGGGCTGGAAGACGAAGAACGCTGTATTCTTCTCTTCCTGCACTCCTCCTGCTCTCGTATGTCTTGCCCTCTCTTTACGTTTACGATATGTAGAATTTGATGTATTATAATCACGTGTATGTAGCGAGAATTGGTGATGTGTATCGCGCACGTTGAGTTTCCCGGACACGCCGTGTTAAGTGCAGCGCAGATCTCATTGCAAAATTTCTTAGATAAATCATCTCAGCATCTGTTCAGCTCCTATCGAACTCGAGCAAATCTTCGTGGTCGAACTTCTAATAGCCCGCCAGAATTATTGGCATCTTTGAAACTCCGGCGGGAGTTCCAAGTGGCAAAGAGAGAGACAGAGAGATGCTCATATAATTTCCGACGGATGTACGTATATACGTACGTATGTATATATCGACCGGATAACTATTTTGGCAGAGGAAGCGCAGAAGATATATTCTGAGTAAGACTGGAAATCATAAAGAGAGAGAGAGAGAGGGAGAGATAGAGAGAAAGCGACGCGAGGCCTGGAAGAGAGGATCGCCCTCTCGTCGCGAGTACGACGAAGACGATAAATTAAATCCCGGAGCTCAGCGCAGAGTCGCGTGAGCAATGAAACCGCCGAACCGGAAGTTATCGCGGCTCAAAGCACACTCTGGCCTCTCTGCCGCGGCTTTGCCTCGCGGATATCCCGAAATTCCGTTATCGGCGACCAGCTAGTGCGAACAGGAGGACACGTAAATCGCTTAACGCCGTCCCAATAGCTCCGAAAAATAGGAATGCGGCGTCGCTGCTTATAATTTCCATTTGTTCGCTCGCGTCCGAGATCCGACGTTTTGTTCAAAAAATGCGAATTTAAATTGCGATGAAAGACAAGTAAGTACTACTACCTGATTAAACAATAACATATTTATTATTGATTAATATATTAATATAAGCACATATTTCAATAATAATAGATATCAATAATAATAAGAAAAACATAAAATAGTACATATTAATTTATCAGTTTATTATAATAATCAGTTATCATTAATATAATATAAATAATTATTTATATTAACTGATTATAATCAGTTTATTGATTACGTATTTTACTTCAATATATCGAGACTCAAAGATTCTTTTCTTGCTATGAGCGATGGTCGAAGGAAGACGTCACCGGCCGATATCACCGGGCAAATTTCTTTTTCGGCGGCGACGTGGGGCTCGTCTTTTTTTCCGGATGACGAGCCGATCGAATGTAATTTCCACAAGCATCTCCGGAATTTGCGCGCTGCCACCAATAATTTCCTCTCGATGCTGTTCTGTGTTCCTCCCTGGTTCCTCATTCGTCCTTCAACGGGATCTTTATTTCTCGAGCGTTTCATGAACGAAGAGGTCCGGAACAAATGCGGAGGAACGTAGAGATTGGAAGGAGAAAGAAAGCATTCGAGAGGAAGAACGAGAGGTGGCGAAAGTTGGAAGGTAAGCTGGTCTTACGATCCTCACGGGAAAGCTGCAATGACTTCGCGAGCAAGAATAAGAAAATTGTACTCTATCAAAAATTCTTCCGCAGAGAAACCGAGACGAAAAGAAGGCAAAAGTCAATCGTAAGAGCAAAAGAGATGGTTGAATATATGTATTCATACTGTCGCTGAGTCCACTCAATGTGCTCGGATCATCTGCTGAATTACCCGACAATGTAGCTTCTTCAGAAATGGCGCGAAGCGTTCGTTGCGATTTTTAACGGACTCACATGCAATGTTATTGTATAATTCCAACTTGAATGCTTGATGAGAATAGTGGTTCTGCACGAATCTCGCACATTCTCTCCTCATGATTGCTGCGAAAGTCAAGACAGCACCACGCTTCGAGCTGTTAATTAGCCAAGTGACTCTGAGCAAACGATATAAAGGAAACTTCCTCTAATTAGAGAAGTTAATTGAACGAAAATTTCTCCTCATCTTCCCCGCCGCAGCGCAATGAGGAAAGGATCGATGGCGCGAATGGTCGAAAAAGGAAATAATTTACCGAGGACGATCCGATCATCGGCTCCATTGAGTGACTCGCGCTCGGATATCTTCATCGATCGATTTTTCGAGGCATCGCGATGTATTACAAAGCGTCGCGTTTGTGCTCGGCGACTTGCATTGCAAAGCACTTCCGGTCGAGAGGATCCTCGTCGATGTGGTTGCGCCCCCGTCGAGGGCGGAGTACGAGAGGCGAGGGTCGGTTAGGAGGGGTCAAAGGGTAAGAAGGGTTCGTTGGCCCTTGATCGACTCCTCGCCGCGCGCAAGTCGGCCCTCGGCACCTCGCCACCTGTTCTACCTGCAGCGTTTACCTAGATTTTCGAGGCGTCTGCCTGTCCCTCCCCTCTATCTTCCCTCTTCACCCTCCGGCTTCGCTCTTAACTCGCTCGGTACTTTGTTTCCTGTTCCTACTCTCCAAGCCCGTCGACGGATCAACGGCGGATCGCATGAACGCAGGAAACCCGGGAATCTCCCTCGATCTATATTTCTTGTTGACGGCGGGCCGTGCAAGCGTCCAACGCCTTTTCACTTTCCGGCGGCTTTGTACGTGTAAAACTCGGCTGCGTCCGTGTTGAAGCCATAATTCCCGGTACGGCACAAACCACCGATAACTCATGAACATAAACTCGCAATAAATACCAGTTACGCTCGCCAACGGCAGAACTTTGAGCGATTTATAATTATTAGCCTGACGTGTATTATTCGTTCACAAAATCCCGCCGTTCGTGTGCATTATCTGACGTCTAAAGTGAAACGGTTTCGTGCGCGGATCATTAGTTCCTGGAGGAACGACCTCCGTAGATTACGTCACGCGCGAATCACGTTTGATTATGCCTTTGCGGAAGTCGCACGAGGGGCGCGATCTTCAGCCTGCATTTCGGATCGATCAATCATCCCGTGCCCACGTATTCTCGCGCTTGTTACGTGTTTGCCTTGTCTTCACCCTGCCTCGTCCCCATCGAGAGCACCACCGTTCACCGCGTGGTGTTTGCTCTGCATTCCCCACTCGTGTTGCCATTTTCCCTTATTACCTTTCCGCATGCATGCCGACGCGGAAGTGGGACCATCACCGCTCGCTCGATTTCTCCATTTTCGCACGGTTTTCACGTCGCGATGCACGAAATCGCATGTGCGACCTGGGACGTCGAAATGCTCCCGAAAATTTTCTCCACTCGCTGGCATCGCCTCGATCAGGAACGAAGCAATCCCTCGGGATTCACATGCGACACGACGTTGCATTTCGAATTACGATCTCTTTTTACCGTTTGCACTCCTTCGCGTCCTTCCGCTAATCCTCTTTCGCATGCATACACATTTCATCGTTATTCGTACATTTCAGATTTAGTGTCCTCTCCCGCTGGTTAGATTCCTACATCGTTCGCGAATATTCATCTCTCCGTGGACGTAGCTTGTTACTGCGCGCGATAATATTCCATCACAGTTTAATCCGTTATACTTAATTCAACACACATTTCGAACATGTCACGATGGGACCGACCGGTTTAAAAATGCACGAGTTCGCGATCCCGAATCCGACAGCTCGTGTAATTTGGGAAATTCATAAATCTTGCATTTTTCGCCAAAAAAAACGCGGACGATTACATAACTTAACACGCAACGAAACGCTCGCGTTCAGATCAGAACTGTCTGGAAAAATGAAGAACATTATTTCACACGTATCATCCTTTGCGAGTAGTAATTGAAGGGGAATCCTATCGCTTCTCTTTTGGGGATCGGCAAATACCCTTAATCCAAGATTTGTCGAATTGCCAGCGTTCTCCACTTTTCTGCGGACGAGCTCTGGGCGGAGTTGACTCTGCGGTCTCTCTCGTCCACTTAAGATACGTCGACACAGAGACCCGGAGGAGAACTTTCCTGCGCCGGCCATCTTCTTCCCGAAAGTACTTTGCGAGCAGCCGAAATTCGCGACGAGGGATGCGCGGATGGGAAAAGGAAGGAAAGTTTACGACGTGACACGTGTCGCGCATGAGAAACCACGGCGAACGCGTCTGTCCTCTCCATTTTGCTTAGTACAACTGCCTGTCTTTTCCCGGTCCTCGTTCTTGCATAATGCATAAGACCGATGACTTTTCGCCGGGAGGGAATCTCATTGGGATTATATGATTTAAATAAACGTCGCGCGCTCTCTTTCGCCGAACGGGAAATTTCGCTTCCCATGTCTTTACGTATGAGTTTACAAATCGTTAAAAAAAATAGTACCGGAGAATAATTCCGAATTTTTCTGTTCCATTTTCCACCATACACCATACTGATATATACCAATCTGAATTATAAGTTGGACGTAATTGGAGCGCGATGCGATTAAAATAATTCTGAAATAATTGTTTTGAAAATTATATTGTTACGGCTATTTCTTGAAATAACAAGCTTATGAGAGAAAATGCGTATTTACTATACGTTTTTCGATGAAAGAATGAAAGAATTATGGGAATAAACGCGAAATTTCGAGCTCTCTTGTTATCGTTACCACTCACATACCATGCTCGAATTTCTCGTTGACGTAATTGGCTCGTTAACCGACTTAATCGCGTTGTAATTATCGTAGTACGATGATTCAACGTGGTCGCCAGTCGTCGTTATGTCGCGTATCACGTTGCGCCCCTTAAACGTACTAATTCGTCACTCTGGTAGAAACGAAAGAAAAAGACCAAGAGAGAAAGAGAAGCAGAGAGAAAGAAAAAGCAGAGATTATATCAAGCGAATGTTAGCTCGGGTCGTGTCGTTAGCGAGTCTCTCTTAATTAAGTGTCAAGTTTCAATTCTCTTCTTGCTTTTACTCCGTTTTACTCCAGCGAATAAGGTTGCGAGAAAGCAAAAAAATAGATCATTGCACGAAATGGGAGCTACATCGCCGCATCAATCTCAAACCACGAAAAAAAATTAATAAAATTAATTAGCGCAAATAATCTAAAGCTGTCTTAATCATATCTATCACTTAAGCAAAAATTTTTTTCACGACCCATATATGTCCAAATAAAGTTGAAATCCGTATATTTTCACGTATATTTTCTCTCTAGATAATTCACGTCGGATTAAATCAAGCCGAGGTCTATTTCGAGCGTATTGTCGGATTTGGACAGCGCTCAGCAACGAGCAGAAATTTCCACTTTCGATCCGCTTTTGCTGCTTTGCGAGAGAGAAAGAAAGAGCTACTTTTCTCGTGCGCTAGTCCTGTCCTGGTTACGCAACGATGGCCGGGGGAGAGGGTGCATTGCATCGAGCACGTCTCGACGAGATCTCAAGGTGGAACGCAGAAATGTGCACGTGGCTTCAAGTTAGCATATAAATGAAATTCGCCACGGCCCGTTGAATATCAATGGACGACGGAGGTTCTTGTGGATGTGCTTGTGCGGGCGCGTGTGTATGTACATACGCGTACACGTGTGTATGTACGCTGGTCAGAAACACGCAAATGAAATGACTCCGAGTATCCCGGTACAGAATGAGTAGATCCATTGTTCGAGAAAAGGATATTGGATATCCACGACACGGGCGTGTCCTCCGCGGTTTCCGGCGTGAACTCCGCCGGAGTTTCAAGATTTTCGCGAACCAGCGATCTTGGCGATCCTCCTACATTCATTTACAAAAAAAAACAAAGAAAGAAATAAATGTAACAAGAGCTAGAAAGACCGTGTCGTTATCTCGTATCGAATGTAATTTTCTGTCAAGCAAATCGTGCTGGAAATTTGCATTTCGAACGCACATGCTTCGAACAATCGTTTACTGTTAATTGAGTCGACGAAGCGGAACAATCGATGATGTTCGGCTAGTTGCCGGCGAGGATGCTGGTTCGGCGTTATTGGCGAAATGCGAACGAATCACACAGTTTGGTCGGCGAAATAACACGTCCAGCGAAATTTCCGTGTTAGGAGAAGCGTCTGTCCACGGACAGACGAGCGTTCTCATTGCACGCAGGAAATGATTTCGATGTAAGCGACATCCGCTGAAACAGACCGATCTGCCGTTTCTGCCAATGTATCTTTCTGCACGAAGGCTTGCCCGAAAATGCTTTTCGAGTTTCTTGGACAGTAGCGTTACATGAGTAGCAGATGCTATCTTTTGTAAATTATATATGTACAATGAATTTTATTCAAAAACCGGCGTGTACTATAAAACAGCGAAAGAAAAATGGAAGAAAATGTTAGAAATCTATAAAAATCATATAAATACGAGCTTATGAATCCGCATCGATTCTTACGAGAGGACTCGTAGTCGTGTGGCGTCACTTCAAGTCTGCATGAAGAGCTAAATGAGTAATCGTAAAAATTATAATGTTAAATGAACATTGTATATAATGAAGGTATATGTATATATGTTTTACACACTCACATGTGCATCCTTGAAATAACCGGTATCAAACATCAATCATCTTGAATTAAAGATCGCGCAATATTCCGTTGTTACTCGTTGATGGCTACACTGACATAAGTAATATTCTCTATAATACGTTATTAATTGAATATTATAATAAATTGCGTCTTTTTAGTGTCATTAGAAAACATGGCACGAGCAAATGCGTATTTTAATGCATTAACTTAATCTAATTCTGTAGAGACGTGCAAACATTCGCGATATAGCTTCAATCATAAATATTTCAACAGCTTTCGTATTTAATCACATTTATGTGACCATATTTAATTAAATACGATAAAATGTGAATAATACTCAAGTAACTATAAATGTAACTAAATCAAACTAACTTTTTTTAAGGTTTGTCAACAATGTGATCGCATAGCACAAAATAATGTTATTTAATCAGCGATATGGCACTTGCCATATCGTCAAATGAAGAAAATATTTTAAATCTACGGTGTAAATATATATTCAAATGTTTTATAAAAGAACACTTTTACAATTTGAATCTAAATCAAGATTGCAATGACTAATATAGCTTTTTCTTTTTTTATATTTTTTAATCGGCGATATGGCACTTGCCATATCGTCAAATAAAGAAAATATTTTAAATCTACGGTGTAAATATATATTCAAATGTTTTATTATATAAAAGAACACTTTTACAATTTGAATCTAAATCAAGATTGCAATGAGACTAATATAGCTTTCTCTTTTTTTATATTTCAGTAATATCAATCAACTAGTGAAAATACGCGTGTCATAAATATCGTGACCGATTCAACCGCGCACTTTACATATTTCATAAAATTTTAGAGAATGGTTTCGTGAGAGAAATTAAGTACAATAGTATGTAATTTAAATGTTTACATTACGCGGTTATCCAAAGATCGTTGAGAATAAAACAGTTACTTTAAATTTGTAGGTAATGTCAATCATCTGTTTTACTTTCATTTAAATGATGACACTTTCGCATTGAAGTTCAGCAATCTCTTTAGCATCTCCTTAACATTTCCAAACATGTGTGGATCGTTTGTCACCCATCGTATAAAGTTTACAACGTGCAAAATAGCACTGTAAGACGGTTAAGACATTGAGTTACCGCAAGTTCAGACTAGTCGCGATGCAACCATTATCGGCATTAACGGACAAATTCGACGAGCGTCTCTTCGCACCACGTGCATCTGCAATTAAGGGCCTCGGAGGCTTACGCGATGCCAAGTACACGCCGCGCATAGTTTTCCTCGTGTCGCATTCTAGCGCGAAACTTCCAGCACGCAGTATCTACATAACGTGTTTTCGCATTAGTTGCAATTAACGAACAATGATGTAATATATCCTCCTTCAAAACATTATTCCGCCAAACATTATTAAGATCATCATACACAATCACAGTATTTCAGTAATTTTTATTGCATTCAAAATTAGTCAGTTATTTTGAAAAAATATGCGTCCGTGTATCCTATTCTAAAAGAGGCGTGTTAACTTCGTGAAGTTCTTTTTTATCGAATAGTTGAGGCCTCTTTTCCGCGACGCTGATTGGTTTTTCATTTATTGTTTTAACGAATTTTAAATCATCGAGAACTCTAGGCAATATGTCAATTAACAATATAAATAGCACAGAACTCCTCGGAAAAGAAAAAATTTTAATGGCTAGAACTTTTTCATTTATTGTTTTAACGAATTTTAAATCATCGAGAACTCTAGGCAATATGCCAAATAACAATATAAATAGCACAGAACTCCTCGGAAAAGAAAAAAATTTTAATGGCTAGAACTTTTTCATTTCTAAATCTAAAGGATTTTCAATCGTCGAGACCTCTTCGCAATATGCCAAATCCACTCTTAAAAAAGCCGTGTTAAATCAAATCGAAATCATTGTTGCCTCTTTTCCGCGACGCTAATTGGTTATCTCGATTCGCGTTGTGCGTTATATTCAGTTTAGATTACCATCGCGCGGCTGTCTTCGCGTGGAGGTTAACAATTTGGTAAAGTGTGATAATTGTGCATATAATAAATAACAGATATAAGATATTATTATTCGAAAACATTATTAATAATGAAAAATAAAATAGCGCGCGCCTGTGTTGTACTAGTGAAATAAATAACAAATTGTAAAGACCAATGTTTCCTAGTATCGTGAAGTTTATTAGAACGTATGCGAGATATCGCTTCACGATAATAAAAGAGACTACAACTCGCGCGTGTGAAGAGAGGCAACGCTCTTTTCGCATCAAGTTTGCGAGTGCGGGATGTCGTTGTTGAGCGCATTCGATCGAAGCTGCCTCTGCTACGAGTGCAATGACAATTAAGGTGCAACGGCGATCGAGTCTCTCGTGCTCGCCGCGACTGTTCGATCCGGATCGATCTTTTCTACTGCGCTGCGACGGTAACGCGAGGTAATTCGGCGAACGGGGCGGTATTTCGTATGGTACGTTACAGGACAGCGTGGACGTTCGATCGGCGAATTACGAGCCGGTAGTTGCGATCGATCTTATCCTGTTACACCGTGACTAAAAGGAGACGAATGGCAACGAACGATCAATCGAGGGACATCGGGCTTTTATCTGCGCCGCGCGAATAGCGGCTCATCGGGTGTGCAGAGTATCGTAATTTTCTGCTCGTTGGTGGACGAGCTCGAATTAGGGGAACAGCGGGAAAGCTATGACGTACGTGCTGTGCGAATAAATCGTGCTTTATCGGCGAAAGCACGAAGCGCAAATTAACAAATTCCATTTGCGTTCGAACGCTAAAAAAAAGAGAAATAATTAAAAAAGCATATTTAAATGATGACGCGAACAGAATTTATTCGGCGCTCTCGCTGGTCTAATCATCGGGTTATATTTGATGCCGTACCCTGCGAGATATCCTATTTCAAGCGAAACATTTTCTTTTACGAGCCAATACGGGACGAGCGCCCGACTCGTTGATGGTATTCGTGCGTCATTAAAATTTAATAAAGGCATCAAACTGCTTCCGTTTCTCCCTCGCGCCACCCCGAATATCGTATTCAGGATAACGTGGACCGCGGCGGCTTTCGTCGGTTTTCGGGCGCTGACGCCTTTTCCTCCCGCCGGCTTCTGGAAATGGCTTAGACCGGAATTTAAGCGCGGCCAAATAAGCTGCCCGTTCCAGGGTACCGGTCGTTTCCGGATAATGCGATTTATCGGCGTTCTGCGCAATGCAGTGAGAACGGCCGATGAATATCCGAATAGAGACGGGGCGAGGAAGCGAGAGAGTGGCGCGCCTCGATGGGATTGATCGACGAAAACGAAAAATTCGATTCCTTCCCACCCTCCTGAGCCATTTTCAAACGTGCATATACGCCTCGAGCTCCTATCGCACGATTTCTTCGAGGAATGAATTTCTCGCAGCTTCTATACATTTACGGTTGCTCTTTTTAGTTTTGTTATTCTTGGATTTATCGGCGAGATAGCAATCTTTAATGCACGCGAAAGAGAATGTTAGAAAGAAAAACTTAGATCAGTGAAACGATGATATAAAGTGATATTAATTATACTCATGAGCTGTTGCTTTCGTTCTTCATAAAACAATTTACGCCATGCATTTTATCAATTCGCAGTGTCTTTATATTATATTCTTTTTGTTATTTTATTATATCATTATCTTTAAATTATATATATATATATATATATATATATATATATAGTTTGTCGAAATTCATAATATTTGTAAATGTATTAAAACAATTTACTATTGTGAGATAGACGTCGTTGCTGTCTTGGCGCTTATCCTTGTCAACGTTGGACACTGACCGTGGCGAGCTCGCGGCCTGCATGAAAGTATCACGAGGGAAGTCTGAAATTGTATTTTCCAGATGTATCCGGGAATGGCGATGGAAATGCGCAACGTTGCAGCTTAATTTAATTCCCACGCAGGGGAAGGTGCTAGTTATCGTCGACGACGGATGGCAGACTTTTAGTTTCCGCCGTTTATTATTCACGAGTTAGGCGAGTCCGCGATACCTCTTTCCCGTGACGCTACGGCGCGATACAAGCACTTTAATAACGGAGTTGTCTCAATGTTCTCTCTCTTTCTCTCTCTCTCTCTCTCTCTCTCTGCCTCTGTCTCTCTGTCTCTCTCTTCCTGTTTGCACAACCCTGCGGATCGACGGGGTGCAGCCTACACTCAGCAATTTGCATAAAACAGCTCGCTATTTATCGCCTCCTTGGAATAATGAGACTTTAGCGGAAGCGATTCTGCCGCGTGCTACCTATTTCGCGAAACTATTACACAGAATATTCGCCGGCACGCCGCTCGACGTGGAGCCGAATGCCAAAGAAACGGCACGGGAATACTGCGGAAAGTAATCCGCTCCGGTGTAGCATTAGCGTAAAACGCAACATAAAAATGCGCGTAAGAATAAAGAGCTTCGCGCAAACGTCGTTGGAAATTCGAGACACTCCTCAATTACATCACGAAATTAAGACCGACTTGAAGAAACGTTCTTTATAAAATGTACATTACATGTACTTTACATTTCTCTTTTGTAAAAAAAAAATAAAAATCCTGAGTACTTCAACGATTCATGATTTTTTGAATCTGGCGTGAACGTGCTGGACTAAAATCGGAAATTTTTGCGACACGCATTTTGCAACTTGCTCGACGAGAGTTCAGAGGTCCTCGAGTCGGGTTAACGAAACATTTTGACGGAACATTTCGTCGGTCTTTGCCGCTCTCGAGGTACTTTAATAACAAGCTCTTCCATCCACGTTCGACCCTCGCATGTCGTACATATAGTTGCCCGGTTCTCTTCCTCTCTCTTCGCTTCGCGGCGATTCGCCCTGCCGATTTGCATGAAATTGGAGACCCCTCGGCGAGAGAGCCGGCGGCGCGTATACGCCGATTTCTCGTTAGAATGGAAATCGCGGATTGAAATTTTCAGTAGCGCGCAAGCAGAAGCACGGCCGTGTACATGCACGTTCTGTACACGATACTCTTCGCGCGGCGCGTCCTCCGGCCGATCGATACGTGCGAGTTGCATTCTTGAGTACCGCACCACGTACGCGCCGAAGAATATCGGATTTGCGCCGCCGCGCTGCCTGTCTCGGAGATTTCGGCGAATCTGATGCGCACCGAACACGAATCTACCGACAGCACCCCGATAGCACCCCTAATCTGCCCCGTCGTCTATCGGCTCCGTGTTTCGCGCTCTAGTATTCCGAAGCGCGAAACACGGCCGAAGCGTGAGGCAGACTTTTCGATCGTGTTCGTTTTCCCATTTCGAAGCAGCAGCATCTGCGCGACCGGGTTTCCTCCCGAAAATTATTCCATTCTCGACGACGGGAATGTAGAAATAAATTCTCGCGGAATTCACTTCCCTTCGACACGCGTCATTGCGAATCGGCGGGCGTCTAGTTGAACTTATTGCGTGACGCGATCTAATTATCGGGGCGTTCGTGTGTGATACAGTTTCGTCGGTCGGTCGCGCATTTCTATGCACGGGGCATAAAAAGACCCGGGGAATATTCCGCCGCAATTTCAAACCGTACGCCTCGCGTGGCTTAGAAAGTCGTTGTGCCACCGATATAAAATATAAATGCGTATCGATTTTGCGACACCCGCTGCGGAATACGCGCGCGACGCGATGTCACACGGAGAATAGTTAGGGTTTTCTCGGGTGCCTGCGACTGCGTTACGTCTCCGACAATGCCTCCAGCCTTGCGGTACACCTCCAACGTATTCAATGCCGGAATACTATATTGAACGCACTGTATTCGCGTATTCGCGTCGCGCAATATGAATTTTATCATTCGTTGCAGTTGAGTAAGCTTCCGCCACTAAATTCCGCCCGAGCATGTGGCTGAACGCGAGGTACGTTAAATTTTATTTAACCGCAGGCAAATTGTCGATTTATCCTTGCCACCACGGCGACTCGCCTTGAATAAGAAACGACGAGAGAGACTCCCGTCTCGAGCGATCGATAGATAATCTCTAATGATCGTCCGATCCGCGGCCGCGAATAGTCACATTGAAACTTTTATTAACGACGGAGAGCACGGGCGACGCGGAGTCTCCACATAAATTCGCCGACGTATGCACCAGTGCATGTGTGGCCGCGCCGAGGACACTGCATTATTTATCCGCTCGCGTTCGACATTACGCCGGCCATAAGCTCGCTCACTCGCTCGCTCGCGTGTCGCCTCGTAAACGTCCGCTCGCGCACACGAGCGGAAACGTCCACAAAGTAGAGACTCTTGCTTCTTCTTGCCACGGATGTGACGTGCGCGCACTTGTAACGTCTCGGCGTTTACCTTCATATCTCCTGCATGATACGTCGCGAATTCCGCGCAGTGTTACACGTCGTCCGCTTCCTCCCGACTGTCTCCGATGTATCGAGCGCCGCGGATTCGTTCCCCGTCTCGTTCGTCGCTCGATTATAAATTTATTGGGAAATTTCCGGTTGTTTACCGGCACATCCGGCTGTCTCTATTCCAGACGTTTGTTCCCTCCGCTCGGTCTGACTCTCTATCGACTCGTATCACTTCCATTATCGCGGATTAGCGAGACAGGGTGAAGAAATGACAGACGCGCGCGCGGGTGTCATCTCGGTCTTCGGAAGCGGATGGATATATTATATAGGGCGATCTTTATCTTTATGAATATCCGGGGAGTCTCGTATGGCAACAAATTCAGCTCGGATTTTAGGAATTTAATAGCGACGTATTCTGGCTTTATCCGCCTCGATTGAATTACAGGGGTCGCGTTATCTTCTCTCGTGTCAATCATAACGTTTCAATCGCGCGTGATTCTGATATTAACAATATAAAGATTATTTTCAGCCATCGACTGTTCGCTCGCTTGAAAGAAAAAGGGAGTGACAGGGAGAAAAAGAAAAAAAGCAGGAACAGGCGGTCGTCATATTGAAAATCCTTCGTCGAAACGTGCCCGAGTTTATTTCGGTCGTTCGACCGTCCCACCAAGTTTGCTCGTGCAACTCTCTCGACGCGTGATCGAGGGCAATGTCGCAGGGCGAAATTTTAAGACCACGAACCGGACGGCAGATAGAGACAGTAGGGAGCTGCCGTTGGGGTACGTTGCAGGTAACGACGTTAGGAGATTACGTCGCGGAGTCGACAACGACGACGGCGTCAGCGTCAACGACAGTCCATCATAAATTTCCAGGTCGTATATTCAGCCAGACGGGATGTGACAGGCTTTGAGATACTACGCGCGGGTCTTCATAAAACTTTTAGAGTGCATCGCGTCGATTCTAGATTGAATTGTGTCTTAAAGACAAGTTCCTTAAAAGCGTCATTTTCCTTTCCTTGGAATGCGATTGTGCACATTTGATGTCTTACTCTGTTTTGATAATTTGTTTAATATATTAATACTCATATTGTGCGAAATAATGCTATGATTATATAATTAATAATATATTTAACAATTATCACATTTAACAATTATATTACATCATAAGTCTGCACTTCTTCAAGAATTTTAATGAGAACAAATTATTGCCATTAAGAGTATTACGCTATTGTTACATTCCAAAGAAATAGGAAAAACTTGATAAAAATTATTTTCTTGAGTCAGGGAAGTAATTACCACGAGAAGAAGAATAATCGTAATTATATTATTGCAATTTCCGCTTAATTATCGAAGACGAGACAATGCCGTTCTCGCTATTAAAGTCGCGTGATAATTTCGCGCACCGAGTTTCCCTTAACGCACGAGTTAGCGGCGTGAATGTGGATCGAGGATCGTGGCAAACGCTCCCCTTCCTTCGTACCTGCCTCGTTCGTGAAAACGAGCGTGGCAAAACCATAGAAGGAGGTGTCAGAGACGGCGCATTTTCCTTCGGAAGGACCTCACGTCGAGGGTTGCGGTCGCAAGGGTGCCACGCAGACGGAAACGAAGGGGGAGGCGACGGAGGGTGAAGTCTCGAGGAGGATGCGTAAGTGGAACGGAGACCAAGAATGGAGAAAATGAGCTAGAAAAAGATAGATAGAGAGAAAGAGAGAGATGGGATGAGCTTGCCTCTAAAGAAAAGCTGCCCTAACAAAGGCGCCTTATTTCACGCCCAATGTATCCCGCCTCAGACACGATCGTTAAGATACCTATCCTTGCGAGGTGCGAGGTGTTCCAGCGTGTTCTCCTTTCCACACCCCATGGGTCCCTTTCTCGCTTCCCTTTTCTTCTCTCTCCTCGAGACCCTCGAGAACGGCGCACCGTTCCTTATGGGTTTATGCTCTTCTACCTGCGAAGTGCCCGCGGGATGTTATCGCCGTGAGCGAGCCGCGACATGGTTCACCTACCACGGATTGCGCGCGACAATTCTTTAATTTTACTCGACGTTTCCTGCCCCCGATTCTGGAGCCCGACGATTTGTCTCAATTAGACGAATTTTTTTCTCATTCAGTTCGACTACATTTGCCTTCGTAAATTGTAAATCATCATAAATTTGCCGAGACAGTTCCGTTAAAGACTACGGTACCTTATGATCCATCAAAGAACGACTCGTTAGCCCTCCTAGATAGAAATAAAAACAAAAGAGGAGAGAGGATCTAATGGCACGAGGATGAAAAATGGGCGGTTAGCTGATAAAAGAAACTTATTGCGATATTCTCACTCTATCTTTCTCTCTCTCTCTCCCCCTCGCCTCGAACGCGACCCGATATTGTACCGAGTGTCCCGCAATTCGCACTCGGCACCGAATGGCGCCCGACGTGTCGTTCCTTATGGGTTTATGCTTCCTGAATGGGGCTGAACCCGGAGGACTTTATCGGGATACTGTCGACACTGCCGTTACGAGGCGTCGCTTTGTGCAGCTGGGGCGATTATGCGCACATACCGCCCGCGAGGGCTGTTCGCGAGCGCTCGCCTCGTATCGCATCGTTCGCGGAGTCGTACACAATAATGGCACGGATAATAAAAGTGAAGAGAGCCGGCATCTTCCTCCATACATCTCTCTCTCTCTTTCTCTCTTTCTCTCTTTCTCTCTCTCTTTCTCTCTCTCTCTCTCTCTCTCTCTCTCTCTCTCTCTCTCTCTCTCCTCGATGGACCGCACCGGTGGAACGCGACCGAGTTATCTCGAGTACCGCGAGGAACGAAAACGCGCGTGGGTGCGATGAGTTATTCGAAATTTTCGTTTTACGAGCGGGACAGACGTCGACGTGTATTGCTGGCGCGGCAGTTTCCTCGTTTTTTTTTTCCTTTTCATTCCACATTCCTGAAATACGGATCTTTCTTCGGCAAGTCGCGCTATATTCCGCGTGACGCACTACGCGCGGGCTGATTTACGACGAACTGTAAATGTAAGTTTGACAGCGACTCTTTTTATCGGGGGACCGAAAATAAAGAAGACGTGAGTGAAAAAGGGGGGGAGAGGGACAGAAAGCTTTTATTATTTCACGACCTGCATTCTTACTCTAGAGAATTTGTTTACTCGATATTTCACGTGCGTGGCAGCTGCCCATGGAAAATGTAAAAAACGGAAACTCGCGGCGTCGCTGCTAACTCGTTATTGAGTTGGTTTCATCGGAAAAGTGATATGGTACAAAAATCAAATTTCCGAAAGTAAACAACACCTCTTAAAATGAAAAAAAAAGCGTACAAAAAGATAGATCGTTGTTAGTGTAACGTGACACACTGTGAATGATTCCTCTTGCAAATACTTTTTGCAAAAAATCAGTGTTCTCGATGTCGGCAACGTACTCAGACTTCTCTTTCTCTCTCTCTCTCTCTCTCTCTCTGGTATGTTCGCAGGACGATCCGAAGATGAGAGCGAAGGGACGAAACGAAGGGTGGTCCGTAAGTGAATATGGATGGTGAGTAGTAGCGGTGGTTTGCCGCGGGGTAGATGAGCCGTCAGCTACCGATGGAGATTGATGCGACTCGCATTAATTTATAGCTTGTCTGCTCCATTCTTTCGGTCACTACTGGCCCGATCAGTTCTCCCGCGTTGGTCGAGAAATGATGCGACCACGTGAATCTCGATCACGTCTTTGTTCTTTCATCGTTTTTCAGACGATTCTCGTGCGCGTTAAATAAAGGGCGAAAAATACGAGAGATCTCTCTTGCCATAAAAAGAGAATTATCCCTTCCGCCGCGTTTCTTCTGCTGCGAAACTTTCCTTGAGTGGAAGTGATTTGCTATTTCCTTTTAAGAAATCTTCTGTTACAATGTACTTTCTTTACGCGAACTTTACTTATGTTCACTGACGTCTTGCCATGGAGAGATGAAGATTCTTCAAGATATAGCAAGGGAAGTGTTTAATCTTAACGCTAGCGGCGCGTAAAAGAAAATTATCTTAGGCACCATAGTGCAGCGTAACTTTTGTTATCACGTCGGAAACTGGCGATGCGAAATCGTGAGAGTCGCGACATAATTCAGCCCCCGTGCACACACATTCAGCCCGATAACCTCGTTTCGCGCGTTATCAGCGCTTCCTTTTTCGCGCGGAAATTTCCACTTTTCATCGACGGTGCCTCGCGATGAAACGCGATTTACTCGGAGCCACGACTCCCCGTGCCGGTTTTGAATTTCATGAGGATACGTCCGGCGAAAGGAGGACTTGTCGCGGGGAAAAAGAGGAAAGTGAAGGGGAAATGCACGCGGCGTTTTACTGAATTTTTAAAACGATGTGAAATTAAAGCGACTCTTAATTGCCGGCAATGTGGCGCGTCCTTTTTTTTCATCTCTAATTTTTTAAATCGGCTCTTTGTGCGCGCTGACTGCTTTTTTTTTCGACGAAGAAAATGCATTTTCTCGTTAATATTCCTTTGCTCTTTGCTGACTCCGCTCTGTCAGCTATATGAAGAGGTCGGACGGCGCGCTATTAAAAACGCCATGACGCTTCCATATATTCCGTATTTTTTTTTTCAGCATTAAACGATTTCCTCGCGTATATAATTTCTCAAGCGCGGTCGTCTATTTTTGCGCGGAAACGTTTACACGCTGCGATTCCGTCTTCCTAGAACCAGAATGAATCTCGCTGTGCAGTAAAGAAGTACTTGATGTAAATTAACAGTGCGCTAAATATGATTTCGCTATCTATTTGAAAGCTTTACAAAGTCCGATACCATGAAAAAGCGGTAAAAGCGGTTTTCTTGCATCTTGAAATTTATCTTTCAGACGTAATTGAATTTTATTCCACGAATTGTTCGTGGACAGCGTTTGTGCATCTCGGTTTCGTGGTCTTTCCTTCTTTCTCAATTTTATAGGATAACGTTACTTCAGCATTTAAAAGCTCTTTCGCATGTAGTAATTCTAAATGGTATCATGTCACTGTTTCAAACCGGATATCTTATTTCTCTCAAAGAATCCGCTTTTTCTTTCCTTCCACGTAACCGAGACGCGAGTTTCCCTTCCGCTCGCGGATGCAACCCGTTTGGTCTCGGGATGTCACCTCCATCCTATCGCGAACAAGAGTCGGGGGTTGTAGATGGCGAATCGACAGAGGTATGAGAGATAGCGTGCGGGGCCAAGCTAAACTTTGTCGCAAGTTTAGATTGAGTTCAATCTTCGAGCATACACACGCACGCGTACAAGCGCATACCGCACCACCTTCCTCACACCTTCCTTCCACCCTATCGTGACTCAACTACCGGTCCTTTCTTGTCCGCCCCCTCGCCACCCCTACGGCCAGCTTATCGCCTAATATCCAGCCGGAGGTGGAAATGTCGGGACGTTTCGTGCCCAGACCGTCGTCTCCGAGTTCGCGCGTCTCTCTGCCCCTTTTTACCCCCTTTTGCCTTCTGCCTCTCATCCACTTCCACTCGCTCGGAGGTGACAAAGCGGCCGCCCAGAGTGGAGTTGGGCGACGCGGTTGTAAAGATTTTTTCCTGGAGACTATCAACGCGTCAAAGGCTTATCAACGAAAGCTGTTTTAATGTCGCGGTTTAATGAGGACCTTGCGAGGGTTCGTTGCTCCTTGATTGTTGAGATGATGCAGTTTGTTTAACAAGATTCCTGGATTGTGTAGCAATTTTATGAGGGAAAGGCTGATAATTCCACGAGAATACGTATAGTGTAAAGCTCGTCGATATGAAATCATCATAAAATGGTTTAATATCGAGAATATTTAATTCAAAAATTCTTATCTCATATTTTTCCAAGTAAGAAAAATATGCAACGGAAATATGAAATATTTCGCGAGAAGTATTGGGAAACTACTCGTGTTGCTCTTGAAGGGACAAAACTTCTCTTATGCTTCTAAATTTGTTGCATAATCGTGTGTGCGCCCTGAATGCAATTCGTCTATCAAGACCGGATTACCGATGTCGCCGCAACATTGACGCTGCATTGACGGTATTCTGGAAGCGCGGAGCTATTCCGGCGTGTCAAACGTCTAACGATGTAACGCGCTGCGTACGTTAGGAGCGCATCACGTAAATCAAGTTAACGCGAACGCCACGATGAAAGCCCTCGCCGGCTCCTCCTCGCTGAAATTCGCTTTTCGTCCCCTTCCCGACTGCCGTGCCCGTAAAATTCGATCAGGAACGCCGTATTCTCACTGGCTGATGGCGTCATTACCTCACTTCGCCATTTTGCCGACAACACGGCGAACAAGGGAGCTACACGACGGGGATGGTAGTCGGGCGAGCGGATCGAGCGTTCTTCCCCTTCGAATTTTTCGCTCCGTACCAACTTCTACGCGTATCACATTCGACGGCGGGTAGAAATGTCTAATAATATTTTCGTTTCATCAATATATATCACCGCGACGGAAATAGAGCGAGAGAGAAACATGCTCCAATTTAGCTTTTCGAGTTTTAGTTTTGAGTTAAAGTTCCTTTATACTATGAAATAGCTGTGTGACCGACTTTCGACGGTCTTTCGACGTTCATTGCACTCACCCGTTATCATGTGTTACGCTAAAAGCGTGGATAAGCACGGGGAAAAATATGAAACAGCATGGAGACCCAAGGAAAAGGCAATTCTCAGAAGAGGAAACGCTACGCGGAGGTAGCCAGACGTCGGGCGTTTCCTTAATTGCATTTTTATGCTCGCCCGGATTTCCGGACCGGCAGAAGGGTTCAGGAACTTCCGAAGGGAAGAAAGGAGTTTATTATACCGCAAGCGGGAACTCTTACGAGTTTGTGGCTAGCCGTTAATGCGTCTTGACTTTACCGTGAAATGAACAAAATTGGAGCGACGTGGCTGATCCCGTGCGGAAGAATACGTGCTATCTTCTCATTCATTTTGCTTAAGACTCATTACGGTATTGCGAGTTACTGAAGAAATGTCCATGTTTGAAACGTTCAGCAACCACCAATTAAGAGAAGAAGATTTTATAATAACAATTTATAACAACTTCCACAAAAATTTGGAAAATATAAGATCAATAATCGTTTTCTGAGAAATTGATTGAAATTTCAACGAATTTCGGTTCTATTCCTCGTGCCTCGCATCCAGCGCAATAAAAAAAAAATAAAATTTCGATGGTATTTCCTTCGTGATATTCCCTTAAATGTTGGATGAGCGAGGAGAATCAAAACTGATTATAAGAACCGGCTGAAGCGACGAATCCAATTTCGATCTTAACTGAAGGTAGATTGGAACTGAGGGCAGGCACTGGAAGACGATCGTCTTGACCTTTCGGGAAACCTTGTTTCCAGAATTAAAGAGGCGAAGTAAGAGTTTGATAATTTCAGATATTACGGAGCACGGGAAGGTACATTTTTCAATGACGGCGGAGCGTCGATGAAAATAAAGATTGGAAAGTTTTGCGCGGAACGGCCTAATCTTCCACGAGAAATTAAAAATTAGTTACGCTCAGACTTTCTGGATTGACATACTTGGAACATTGTTCGTCGAGTTGCAACCAAATGCTATCAGATTATTGCGCATTGTATTTTATATACATATCGCACACAATACAGCACGAACAATCGCAATTATAACATAATTGTACACGATTCCATAACTTCTCTCGCGATGTGAGTTGCACGAGAAACTGCAAGGGCTCTTTTATCTAGATTGTGATACATTTCCGTCGAGTTTAACGTGTCTCCGATTTCATGAGGGCGATCGCGGTTTCACATGTTATCCTAAATATCCTCGGAAACTCAATAGCGTAGTCGGACAATGGCACGAAGTCCCGATGGAGAAGCTCGAAAGAATAGACGAGGAAGTGAATTTCGACTGCACGTGGTCGAATTCGTGTAACAGTCGCGAATAGAAGTTCAAACTGTCTTGTAGCATCGACCGTTCGTTCCAGCGAGTCCTCTTTCTCTCTCATTCGACTCTCCCTTCCGGCTTTCCTGGATTTATTGAAATTTTATGCGGTATCCCGATGAGGTCCGACTCGAAAGTTTTATCGACGCGGGTGGCTGGACCTTATATTACGACGGATAAGAGAGAGGGTGGGTCGGTCTCTCGATTCTGTCCGAAGCTTATTCCATTCTCCTGCCCTCGCAAAGGGAGAGACTGCCGAATACGTCTCAGTTGGTCGGGACAAAAGGACGAAATCCCGCGACAGAAGGTTTTACCCTCGATTTTGATCGTGATCACGTGCATTTTCATGCTAATGACATTATCAGTTGAAGCGATTCAGCTATTCCAGATGTCGATTCTTTATACTCCAACAGATCGTTCGGTAACGTCACAGAATTGCGCGAATTTTCATATTGCCGTTATCAGCTCGTGGGAATATTGAGTAATCCATAGAAAATTAATTTTTATCATCGCGACAGACAGATTCATCGTAATAACGTTAGGAAATCAGTTTGAAACGAAACGCAATTCTATCGCATTCCCATCGCCGTCGCTTCCTTAATTTCCGCCGTGCCGCGCGGTAATATCTTTTCATCGTCGTGAATTGGGAAACCATTTATCGGCGGCCGGTCGGAGAAAGACAGAACGATAGAGATAGATAGATAGATAGATAGATAGATAGATAGATAGATAGATAGATAGAGAGAGAGAGAGAGAGAGAGAGAGAGAGAGAGAGAGAGAGAGAGAGAGAGAAGAGAAACGTGACGGGGTTAACGGCACTCACCCTAGGTTATGGTTGTCCGTGTTGTCGGAAGCATCGTCCGTCACGGAATCCTGCGTGAGGGGGCCCTGGGTGACGTCCACCCCCATGCTGCCCAGATCCAATGTGGCGTAGGTTCTGCGTGCCTGCACTCTCGTTCCACCCCCTCCCCCGCCGCCGGTCACCTCGCCGCCTCTGCCACCGCTGCCCACCAATTCCTGATACAACTCGTCATACAGAGAGCTACCGTTCCCGTTGCTGTTCAGGGCATCATCCAGCCGAGCCGGGTCCAGGTGGTAGTTGGGATTCTCGAAGGAGAGGAGGCCGTTTTCTGAAAATTACGAGATATTTCATATTACACATTGCGTTCTTTCATTTAACCATTTGTATGAAAATTTAAAGTACAATGAGTGGCTTCCGTTATGGCCCATCAAGTGTGAATAAAAGTGTGAATAAAAGCACTTTATACGGGATACTCAAATCTCGTTGCTTCTATTATTTGCACAGCTTTAAAATTTAAAAAATGATTATATCACTGCGAAATATATGCATAACGCATGCATTGTAACAGAACAGAACAGCTCAATGAATTATTATTGCAACGCAGTCATACAAATAAGCAGGAAACGAACATGAATTGTTGTAGAATGAAGAAACGGATAAATAGGATAAAATCAACATTCTAGACACTTATCTAAGAACAGTGCAAGTTTCATCGCGTTTAACCGAGACGGCTTTTAAAAATCGAGCGGAGAAAAAATTAAGTATCGATTCTGCTGGACGCGCGTAGTCGCTCGTCAGTCCGGCTGACGTGACCGTATGCGATAACGGTCACTTCTTCTCTCGGAGGAATATTATTTTGCGGGAGTCCGGTACCCGATTACTTCGTGTGCCCTGGCACGGCGGTTTCGAGGCTTTAAATATCCGCGAGTAACGAGCGGCCAAAGGTCAAGGCTCCGAGTTTATGGCAGACCATGGCAGTAGATGCGATCGACCGCAGCTGCCGGCGCATGCATGCATGGGACGTTCGCAAAGGTCGCCCGATACGTATCGATGTAGCGGCGAATGCTCTCGATATCGGAATAATGCGTCTCGCATTCCGTTTCAGCCTTGCGGGATGTTTCAGCTGGCCGAGAGCTCCGCAAAACCGGTTGCATCCGAGAAACCAAATTCTCGATAAGAAAATGGATGCAGGACATTAACGGTCGAATGAAAGTCAATTTTTACGATATTCGGGGCGTGCCAAGCTCGCATTTTGTTTTTTGTGAGAGCGTTAAAAAAGGAAAGTTCGAACATCGCGGCTCGGAATCCAATTTAAGTTCGGTCAATCTATCGCGTTGGCGATTATGGTAAGAAAGCTTGTCATTGGAGATCATCGAAGGCGAGGTGTTATCTGGCGGTAGACGCCGCTGGGGAGTAATGGCGCGAGCTTTAAGCTTAAGCTCACCCGGGATAGATAGCCAAGTTAAATACTGCACAACCGCGGTTATCCGATATTCCGACTATCTTCGCGGTAGCTCGCACGGAATACTAATAAAATTTATTCAGCATGGTTAATATTGGCGCAGTACACCTCGACCGTTAATATAGAATTTGCGGCAACGGGGTTTACGTCGCATAACCATTACGATTGCTCACGCTGCTCGGTCCAATTACCGATACAAAATATATCGATTAAATTGAGCCGAAAAAAGGAACCGCAAATGTCTCTTTAATTTTGAAAAACAATTTTGCATATAAGTCCTGTTTGAGAAAAGAAGCGCTTTCTCCGTTTTCGATCATGGGAAAGCGTTTTCCGTCGTTCGTCAATGTTCGTACACGCGCAACCGTGACAATACCCGCGGTGCTTGCGAAACAACTTATGGATCTAACGATCCGCTTGATCGACTCTCTCGCTACTCACTGATGATCCTGAGAAAGACGACAACGGCGAGAACGACGTTGTACAGGAACCGACAGAACGAGTCCATGCTGGTCTGACGGCTGTCATGTTGAAAGGCGGAAAGGCACGACCCGCGATACTCTCGCGAAATAATCGGCGAAAAGCGGCTTATCGGCGCGCTACATCAGCAAGCGAGCGGACGTGCAAGAGCTCCAAGTCGGATCTCTCCTTGGCCTCCTTTGTCCCTTCCTTCCTTTCTTTCTTCCATCCGCGACTCTCCTATCTGGTCTACGAATACCCGTCTCACTCTCACCACCACGGTATTGATTTGGCCAACGTGAGCTTACAGCTCCCTGGCTTTCGAAGTCCCGAGCTTCTATCGGTCAAAGCGAACTCGCGTCGCCTCGAACACGGCTTTATAGATCGAACTAAAAATACCGTGATATTCCATGCTACTTTAAACTCACGTTTCCGTACCTAGCAATCGAATAGAGAGATATATGTATCTACTTATATAAATAACTCGCGAGTGAAATTAAAATCTGTAGATAAACGTGCTCAATCTCGATCAGAATGATGCTGAATGTATTCACATCCGAATCCGAATCCGTGTCTGAATGTATTCTCAGACATGAAGTCTCTTCAGAAGGAGCCGGTTACGATGCTAGAAAACTGCAGTTGGATGCGCGGATTCAAACTGAATTCGCGGATGCTTATTCAGTCCGCGTTTGTTCGGCGTCATCAATAAATGCTGTAGTCTCTCGTTTATGGCGGAGCGCGAAAGCGACGCAAATACGTGATCACGACTCTGCGATTCGAAGCGCGAATGGACGATGAACTCTCATCACTCTCATCGCTACGTTCCAATCATTCGGGCAACGGTTTCCCCGCTTTTTTTTCTGATCGGGTTAGCACAGTTGCAAAAAAGCGTATTAACTTGTTGCATGTTGGGGCACGCTTGCTAAACGAGTTACATCGTGAAAAATGCGAACTTCCTTCGATAAACGTAATAAGTTCGGAAACAATAGAGTTTAACCAATCGCTCGTATTGGCGAGTCAATTGACGAACCTCGATTCGTTTACAAGAAAGCGGTGAGGCAGCTTGCTCATCAATAATTGACCGAGGCTAAAATTGATGGCCTTGTTACTTCAAATTTCCTTTTGTTCGACATAGACGAAGCACAGGCATGCCAGTGAAGACTTAATTAGAATTGATCGAGAGCTGAAATAAGGTAGCGGCCTCTTAATATTGTCATTTAATTGCCAGAGACTATTTACAATCGATCGGTTGCCCAAGTACGATACTGCGGACTCGTTGGACTGATACAAAAACACGGGGCAATTAGTTCTCTCATAATTTACGAAAGTGCTCTTCAATTAAGCATTTATTTCATGCGTGATGTTTTGATATTTATCCTGATAATTAACGGTAAGTAATAAAAGAACATTTTGCAACGGTTTGATTAATGAAAGAAGCACACAACGATAAACACGCTGTACAAATTACACAGGACCGAGAGTTTAATTACGATGTGATACAAATTATCAACTCGGTTTAAAAACTCGTTTGCGAGGTAAAATGTATGAGTTAGGTTTCATATGACATCAAGATTCGAGTTACATCGGAACACGCGCTCATATCAAGTTTTACTTGCTCACTGCACTCGGTTTATGAAAAAAACACGCGCTGTATGACTTTTTTTCCTTTTTTTTTCTCCCCCTTTTTTTAAGCTGTCGAGGTACGCGTTACGCTCACGGATTCAATTAAACTTCCATTCGCGAGCGCGTCGAGAGATCGGCGCGCGCTTTCATTTCAGGACTTCGTTAGTTGCGACGTCGACTGCGTTTGACGAGGCTTGTAATTTGCAAGGAGCTTAAAAGAAGGCCGCGTAATGAAACGGGATCGGGAAGGAAGGACGAATGAATCAGCGAAAAGGGACGATTCTCACGCGGAGTTGACAAATTGGCTGGCGACGGCGTTCTGTCGCGCGCTCGTTACGGATATGCGCGAGTGCATGCCGAATGCAACTCGTTATTTTCCACGCCACAAAAATCCTGGCACGCTGGAAGAACTGCGGGCAAATCGGAGAGCAGAGTGTGTGTGTTTTAAAGTTCGAGAGCACGTTCGGGGCGTGCGAGAGAAGCCGGGCGAGATGTATTAAGGGCGAGCACGAGAGGAAGACTCTGAAAAATACCCTACGTGCTCGTTAAATTTCTATCTTAAAAAATTCCTCGCGCGACGCGTACGGACGCGCGTTGTGTCCGCAAGCAAGACGAGGAAGAAATGGAAGTAAAAATTGGCTGTTTTAATGAGTTTAACGGGTTTAATGAGTTCCGTGACACGGAGGATACTTTTATTAAAGTCACTGTCTTGGCATCTTTGAACCCTTATTGCACGGTCATCCATCTTCCAAATATGATCGTCCAATGATGAAAAAGCAGTAAAGTATGTGAAATGCATACAAAACAATCTATATATATAAAATCCCTATTCTGTCGTTGAATTGATCGGGTACTTCCCGACATGCTAGAAACACCAAATTTCGCCTGGTGATAGGGGTTCACCCTCAGGTAATGGGAAAATTCTTGAAATCTTTAATTTCGGTCCAGGGACTACCTGGCGTAGACAGGCTATTTTACTAGTTTATTAATAAAACATTCCAAAATTATACGTATTTACGCGGAAACTTTGTTCTTCGGAAATTTGGATTTTACGATGCGAGAAACTGGAACTTGTCGAAGTTGGACGGCGCAGTTCCAGAGTCATTCGCGTTTTTAACGATAAAAGTTCTCGCATTTTCGGCTATCCGCGCAGGAAGGAACCGAGAATTGGCGGATCAGGCGAAAGAGCGGTCTGCTTGGGAGCTAACGAATTGACTGCGGACGAGGTTCGCAGATTACCAGTTACGGACGTTATAGAGCGAGAGCGTGGCGTGTTTGCAGTCGCTGTTCCGCGAACGTGTCTCGTTATTTCGCGTGGAATGAAGCAGTTTAAAGTTTGAACGCCTGTTGGGATCGCAGGAAGGGCTACGCGAACGAGACAATTAAGAGCGGCGAGGATAACGCCGAATGTGGATGGTGTTCGAAGTTACTTCGCGGGACGTCCCGGAAATTCATTCGCGGGAACGGATTCCACCATGACTGAATTTCACTTTGGAGCAAATTGGCCGATTAGTGCGTCGTAAAATGGAAAATTCGACGAATAATTTGTAATAACGACAGTTTTACGCGATAATTACAGCGGGGCGGAATTTAATATCGTCATTATTATGTATGATAACGAGCACGAGATATTATTGCAGCAATAAATTAAACAAATTAAATATTACACTTAAGAGAGAGAAAAGTTCGTACAACAAATGAGAGTACGAAACGTGATTTTCTGAATCGGGATTTCCTCCGAGGGGTTGAAGTAAATCGGTACTGACGGGGCGACAAATTGACTGCGGACGATGCCGTTCGCGTTCCAGTTCGCATTGCCCGGAGCGAAAGTGCATAGCGCAATTGCAGCTGCATGCTTGGGGATGCGTCTCGTTATTTCGTCACCCCCCGAAGGGAACTTGCACGTACACACAGACGGTCTAACCGAAAAGTGGACTGCCGCGGGGAATTTTAAAGTTTGGACACGCTCTCTCGAGGAAAGGGGATGTTAGAGCCGGAAGCAAGCCGGGTCGAAAGAACGAATTTGAGGGTGAATGGAGAAGAGTGTCGTACGCAAAGAAAGGCAGGAATGGTAAAAGAAAGAGGCGGACGAGCAGCGGGAGAAAGAGAGGAGGGGTAAAAAGCTCTGTCACCGCCCTCGATGAGTCACCCTATCGATTGCTCGAGCGGGTGTAGGTGAAGCTGACGGCAAGCGAGGGGGTGGGTTTTTACCGGCGTCGCGCGCCTTTCTTCTTGCCGCCGGCGTCTTTACGTAAGTCCTTTCTGCGGAATATTAAGTTTCATGGACGCGGAACAGCTCACCCCACTCTGCACCACCACCCCCATACCTCTTGAGCGAAGGGCGCGTGCCGGCGTGGAGTTCGATCCGTTTGTTATCCTGCCACTTTTGTTCCAAGATGGTTTTTCTTTTCGCGGCCGAGTTCTATGAATAATTAAAGTGAACACGCAAAATTCTGTAGTAAATGGTGCCACTGGGAGAAAGAGTAAGCTAAATATTATATAAAGTAAAATTAAATTAAATTTTACATATAAAAAGGAGAACATAATTAAAATCTTAGGTCATAGAAAAATACAATAAATAAATTCAATAAATGCCAAAAGAAAACAACTATTATTTTTAGTGCATTTTGCTCAAACGTAAAAATCCACTCTTAAAAAAGCCGTGTTAAATCAAATCGAAATCATTGTTGCCTCTTTTCCGCGACGCTAATTGGTTATCTCGATTCGCGTTGTGCGTTATATTCAGTTTAGATTACCATCGCGCGGCTGTCTTCGCGTGGAGGTTAACAATTTGGTAGAATGTGATAATTGTGCATATAATAAATAATAGATATAAGATATTATTATTCGAAAACATTATTAATATTGAAAAATAAAATAGCGCGCGCCTGTGTTGTGCTAGTGTATAATATAAAGTGCATATTACGTCATTTTTTCTCAATGTATAGTTCGTTGCAATAAAAGGCAATCGCGAGAATGAAGTAATCCCCAAAACCGAGCTCTTATCGTGGAATTCAACGGTTAACCGATTTCTCCAGCGCGCGATTATGCGAAGCGCAGAAGTTGAAGTTCCCGCTTTATCCCTAACGCCGCGCGGCGTTACCCCCATAACAATGAAGTTACGGGCTTAAATGTCTCTCGCACGGGAAACCATGGAGAATGGGGTGCGAAGAACCAAGTGCCGTGTCTCGTTATGGCGAAAAAAGGCCGGAGCAATTCCAAAAGCGGTCGTTAAGCTCAACGACGCTCGCAAGATGGCGGTGGCGCGACGGTAAGGTCAAGATTTTTCGGCTCACGTTCTACGGCAACGATCCGTTATTCACGTTGCAACCTCATATCGCTATTCCACGCGAGCGTGTTTCAGGAAAATTACCCGCGTTCAATCAGCAACATTCGAAGCCCGACTCGAATAATAAATGGCTCCCCATTCGCTTCCCATTTGCGGTGATATCCGCAACGTCGGCAGTAACATTCATGTTTAAAGCGTTTATTCATAGTACATTCAACCCTTCGGGCGATAGGCATATCATTTATGTAATAATATAAGATAAACAAAAATATGTTAATAATTTAATACTATTTAATTTAAATATTAATAAAATACGTAAAATTTAATTTAAGAATATTCGTAAAAGAGTGACGGCAAAAAGACCTGTTTTTTCGCCCATTTTTTGGACCTCGAATTTCAAACTTTTTTTTATGCCAAATAGTACTATATGATGGGACATTAATCCCAGTAAAATTTCAAGATGAGCATAGGCACGGTTCCGGACATATAAAGGTGTGAATGTGATGCTTTCTCATAATCCATGAAAGTACACGAAACTCTTCAAGTGTCCATACCAAGGAATAAAATATATATAACAAAGTGAAACATATAGTTTCTTATGGATTTTTTACGGCGGGTTCAAATATGACCTTAGTTTTCGCCTAGCATGAAAGTTCCCCGAGACAGATCGAGTTGAAGTGGCATTTGACACCCCCTCTCACGGATCGGGATGCTTTTCTACTGTGAGTCCCCTTGCCTCTCACAGATTGGGGTGCTTTTTTAATGTGAGTCCCCTTGCCTCTCACAGATGGGTGCTTTTTCAATTTGAGTCCTCTTGCCTCTCACTATGCAGGGTTGTTTTGTGAATCGTGATAGATACGTTGCATATTTCAGGATTGGGTATTTGTATCCCATGGTATTGAGCACATCCAAGGAACCACACAATTGTCATTACATGACTGCAACAACCTGCAGTCCGAGCACCACTTTCACAAATACAATAGTACTCATGAATAGAATCCCGTCCAACTTTTGCTTTATCTATCAAAACAAAAATGTTGTGATACTTACCACCACGGTAACGAGATTTCATATGCGCCTTAATCAATGTAGGTTCTTCAACTGAGATGCCATACTTCTCATAGTTCAAAGCTACTGATGGGTGCTTCGGCCTTGGATGGAACTTCTGCACCAAGAATATTCCTTCTTTCTGATGTTCTGCATAGTATGAAATCGCATTGCGTATTTGATAAGGTCCGAGACTCAAGTAGTATAGATCATCCATCGAAAGTTCAGGAAATCCAATGAGTCGATTATTTTCTTCATTATCGAGTGATGTGTACTCGACTGCAAGGAATGGTACTCTCAGTTGAGGAAGATTGAATTCTTGGACGATGATTTGCAAACGATTAGGGACGTTAAGTCGAGATTTCAAAGTCTGGGCTATGCCTTCATGCATGACATCACTCAGAATTGGTTTGTGGAATAAATTCAAGAGAGCAAAAGCGATATAGAGAGAGTCGAGATTGTGTTTGAGAGTTGTATTATGTGCTGGCAAAGAAAAAATCTTGAATTTCTTCTTGAGGCGACCGAAGACTTGCTCTATCACCCAGCGACATTTGGTTACACATCTTGAAGCATTTGCTTCTGCGGTATTAAGTTGACCGAGTCCTGGACAATAAGCTTTCAAATTCTTCTCTTCAGTTAGGAAATTCAGTACATCACGAAAACCTCTATCAACTAATATTGTATCACCCTCATGAATAGTACTCATGTCATTTGCGTATCTCTGGAAACAATCCTGCAATATGGTCGCATCATTATGCGTTGCGTCAAAGGGTCCAAAAACGTATAGAACGACACCATCTGAGGAGCAACCTACCATAGGTTTGGCCAGCGGCATTTTTTTCTGCTCACTCCACAGACGTTTTTGTCCTGCATAATTCGCAGATTTTTGGGCCAGGCGATAGGTGGCATCGAATACTATGCAGGCTTCATCGTCTGGAATATCGAATAGTAATTTTGACATTGGTGTCGTATGAGCAAGGAATACTGAGCGATCATTCCGATTGATGAATTGTGAAACGAGGTTCTTGTGCAAATCTTCTCTTGCTAAATTCATATGATTTGCAATAGTCCTCCGACAAACACCAAATAAGAATGAAAGTTGTTCATCAGAAAGAGAAGTTCGCATTTGACAAAGTAAAACTGCAACGTGCTTAGGCTGGCATGTTACGGAAAAACTGCATACAGTTTGAAATTGTTCTTTATCAAGAGCAAACCAATTTTTGAATGTCGTGTCATCAATAGAATCGATATTATCCACATCGAATATTTTTTCATTTTTTCCTTCAGCTCTTGATAGTAAATAAACATAAGATCACTGACTGTTTTTTGTTCTTCAGCACTTACTTCTTCTCTAACTTGCTTTACAAGTGGCCAAAATGTAGAATTATCGACATGATTGCTACACATACGAGCATCATTTTTGGTCAAGAATTTATAATCCATGAGCAGCTTACAACGGATAATTCGGGGAATTGAGATCAACTTCCGGGGGTTTTTGCAACCAAAAGTGCATCGTGAATGAGAATTAATACCTTGACGATAAATCGAGAGATCAGGTGTATCTGGATCATCATTCGCCTGGGATCTTGAGATGATTATTGATCGATTACTAAGTTGGTAACAGTTTCTGCATATTTTGCTCTGTGATGGAATGTGGTTCAATTCTTCTAATTTCCGTTTCTTCGGATTATTTTTCCGTAAATTGTTAACCATCATCAACGAATTCGATATGTCTTCGATAGGAAAAAACTTATCATTTTTCGATCTTTTTTGATCATTACAGCCTAAACATTTAATGAAAGGCATTGCTTTATTGAAGAATCAACGATCGTCAAGTATGAAAAAATATACCTGAAGAGATACGAGAATGTAAGAAAGATTGGGATGAAACAAAAGAAAAGTAGCGAGAAACTGACTTCAGCAATCAACAAACAAGAATATGGAGAACAAAGAAACAAGTAACGTCATAATGCGACGCACGACTGCTGAGGAGCGGTTTCGCGAGTGGATCTGCAAGCATCGATCGTTATAATTCGACGGTATTCGGAAGTCGTAAACAGAAGGAATCGAGTCGATAACACCAGACAAGGATAGCCGCGATCGGCAGCGCGGACCAAACAACACAGCTCACGCGGTACCGAAAGATCTCGAACGTTCGATGTTCTCGGCGAGATGTAAACACGCTGATGCGAGCCGATCAGCGGTGATGATTTGAGATGTATCTCTTGTCTTAATCACGGCCACGATATAAGATCGATTTGCGGTAACACTTCGGTAATTGAATTGCTTCAAAGACTTGGTCAGTGATAGAGAACGTATTTTTAGGGTGCTTTACAAAGCACCCCTCCCCCCATAAATGAAATGGCGGTGAATAGTTGATCGTTAATTCTCTGAACAATGAATCGTAGATGATCCATTCAACACAAAATACCTTCAATATTACGTGAACTTCAGCCACGCATTCTTCCTTATGCAAGACACCCTGACGGGAAATCATCACATTCACCTCATTGTATCTCCGGAACCGTGCCTATGCTCATCTTGAAATTTTACTGGGATTAATATTTCATCTAATAGTACTATTTGCCATAAAAAAAGTTTGCAATTTGAGGTCTCAAAAATGGGCGAAATTTGCCATCACTCTTTCTCAGATATGTTACAATGTCATAAATTATATGGAATATTTTCGTGATATTTTTCATTCACACCCTATGGTGGCAAGCAAATGTCATCAAACGTCAGTTCGCCTTATCCATTCTCCCTATCCGCTCGTAAACCTGAGGGCAACATAGTGGACGGGTCGTCAAGTAGATCAGTGGCCAAGTAGGTTCTTCCCTTTGTGCGTGCGATAACATATTTTAGATAAAGTGGACCCTAATCTGCGAAAGGAGTTTATTGGTCCGCCGTCATCGACGAGCAAGTCGCCACTACCGTAGTCGACGGTTCGAGACCGTTATCAGACGAGGCGAGTATAACATCGCTGCTGTACGAAGGGGTTATGGCCGCGAGGGCTCGTTGGTCTCCGGGGGTGGGTATGGCGCGGCTAATAGCGCTTAGGGCTCGCGTGCGGCGCCGCACGTGAACGGCGCCGGGACGTCTAAGCGCCACGACGCCGTGTATTTCCCGGGTATGCGTCACTCGCGATCGCGGGAGGAAGAGCCGCGCTGGACGTACGCGATGGTCGAACGAAGGAGCGAGAATGCGGGTGAAAAGCGGGGATAAGCGTTCTTCGGGGAAGCCAATCTAGGTAACCGTCGTGGAGAACGCCGCGTCGATTACCCGCGCCAAGTGAAAAGGGGTTGAAAAGACCAATCGCCCGTGCCCACTCTTCCATGCCCGGATCCCGATCACCGACGAAACGAGATCCATTCGTGGTGCTTGTCAACGAAAACGAGTGTGCGAGGAAACGAGAAGCGTCGAAATTACTCCTCTCGCTTCTCGGGTTTTCCTCGGGCCAGTTTGCGCAATCATTCCGGCGGAAAGAGAGATGTAAACGGGCGTTGTTTGTCGAGCTCGTAATTACTGGCGTTGTTGGCGCACCGTGAGACTTCGCGCTCACTCTTTTTCCGCGAGATGATCATACGAGGCACTCGCGGCACATAAACGCGCGATTCTCAATTTATAATTTCAACTGAAGCGTTCCCAAGCGTAATCTAGAATTCTCCAGGCTCGAGCGCTCGAGCGGTATATACGCGATAAATTATTCTTTCTTCGTGTCACGCTGGCGCAGAAAGAAGCCGCGCGCTAAAGTATTCCGTTTTGGCCGATGCTCGTCCATAAAGATCGCTCGACAAAGTCGAAATTCCTGCGGTGCGTCTCTGTGATGGGGTACGAGCGAGACGTACGTTAACGGCCGAAATAACGTAGACGCGTTTTATTCGAGCACGGCGCGACATTGTGATAGCGTCGATGCGATGCGTCGAGCGACAATAAAATCTGTTCCGTGGTAACGGCCAAATCCGACCAGACGTATCGTTCGCTCGACCAGTCGGTCGCCGTTTTCACTTTAACGTACGAGCTCGGTGCCGGGACGATGTCGCGGCATTTAAACCGCCGTGCCAGTCGTGCTTTATGGCACGTGTAAAGGTAGAGCGTACAATGAATATGAATAGGCGGGTCATTCAATTCGCGGGTTGGAAGTGGTTCTCGTTTTAACCCTCAGTCTTTTTTCATCTGAATAAGAATGTTCCTTGGTACGTGTGTCCGAATTCTTTGCTCTGCGCTGCGAAATAAACCATCGAATGATGATCTAAGGCGCTATTCGGCATACTTTTCAATAATTGTATTATATTAGAGATGAATATTGCAAGATGGCGAAAGTGTACTCGGAATAAAACATAATTAAGCAAAATAAGAATCAAGTCTGAAACGAAATGTCATTATGTTATTCAATTACGATAATTTTAACGGTGACATTTTAAGGAAATTAAATTTAACGTCTCGTCGGTCAGCTTGATTTAAATCGCAACATCGTTTGCTGAGTTCTCCGTAAAAACGCGACTGTGTATCCATGTTGAAATTTTTAATTTAATTAGCTGCTGGTTTGTTACATATTTAAAGCGTATTTCCCGACTGCAAATACGGCGTTCTATTTTTCAGCTCGTTTCGTCGAGGCGATAGACACGAAGCAGCTACTTTCCCCGATTGCCATTTGCTGATGGGTGATTTAATTAAAAACAGAAATACCTCTGGTTTAATGACATTCACACAATAACATGTTTTTTCACACAAGCCAACAGAAAAGCAGACAAGAAAAATAGGAGCTCGAATCAAAAGCGCCGAATGAAGTTACCGTTACAAATGTATCTACCTTGTAATTGATTTAAGGGATCGAAACGTGACGACGTAATCGCGTTTGCGTAATCACGATTAATCTCGATTTAAAAAGAGGATTCATTTGATGCGCTTGTATCCGCTTCATCGAAAATTCCACGAGTAATTCTTCGTTTCGACTATGACAAATGTAATTTTTCATGACGGGGAGACGGCTGCTCCATCAAACCCTCGACCACCCTTCGGGGTGGTTTTGTACGCTCGCGCAAAAATAGCCGAGCGTGTGAGAGAACGCGTACTAAAAACTGAAACAAACGCCAGAACAGCCCGAGTGCTGGCACAAAGCCATCCGTCACAGTCCAACGGCTCGACTTATCGATCTGTTAGTGGCGTACGTAGTAGCGACGGGAACAAGACGATTCGCATTATCGTCGCTCGAGATATATGGAGAAACACGTTCAAATAATGAAGCTTTGCTAATTTCTGCACAGTATGTGAATATTAATGATGTTTCTTGAGATTACAATTTGAATATCTTCGAGATTAGTTTTCCATTACTGAAAATTTTGAGAAAATTGCAGTGACATTATTCTTTATAATATTTGTCACATATTTCATTTGCAAACTGTTGTCAAGTACGAGCACGCTATCGAGAAGCCCGAAATGTAAAATATCGCCTTGTGTACGACTTGTAGCGATTTTTCTTTTACAGACGCCGTAAGTGAAGTTTCGGAGCGTAGATTCCGGGACTTCCCCCTCGATGAGCACGCAGTGTCCTCGTTAGATTCGCATTTAGATCAAAAACCGTACCGCCGTAATGAGCCAAGTTGGGCCGTCGTTTTTTCCCATTTGGTGTCACGACGTCTCTCGGCTGATACATGTACTCTTAATGATTCTCGTGGCCAGATTTCAGCGCCCAGACGGCGGCCAAAAACTTCTCAAGATTCGCACAGCTGACCGTCTCGATCTCGTTGCTGCTTTATGGAAAAAGTTAAGAAAAATGCGTCGAACTGCTCGGGAGTAACAAATTATAGTGCATCATTTTTCAAAGTGCAGATGTCGCAATACTGTACTGATGTGCTCGCGATCGTATTCTCCGATAAAAATGATTAATACCTAATATTATATTTACACATACATACACATCGATACAAAGAAATCTAAGTTAAAACGAGAATTTTATATGGACGGTAAACGTAAAGCTCGCGTAAATCGCGCCCGCAAAAATGCCGGCAAAATACCTCAGGAGTTCCTATGTTGCGGCGATAACTTAGGTGCGCGGGCCATCGACGCCTTGAATCCCGAGCTTTTCTGAACAAGCTCGGCGATACGCTACATGTCTCCGCGACGCTTTCGCAGGCCGCGCGCGCGGTAGATAATGTTACGCCGTAATTTATTTTTATATCGAGGGACGATAAATCGCGGTTTTACGGCGCCGTTAAGATTTTAGTGCGCCCGCAGGAAAGGAGCAGAACGTGTCGCCGACCCGGTCCGTGAGCTTTGCCCGCGACAATTTTCTATTTTCCGATCGTCCTTTGTCCGCGGTAAAACCCGCTTGACGCGCGTGGGCTTAAGCCGCAAGTCACCGGTGGAATCGTCGCGCGGAGATTTCCAGGCGAGGTGAGTTCGGGTCGCCGTTCTTTGCGGCACAGCAATCCGTGTCTGACTTTTTGCGTGCCTCTACTACTGCCAGCGGTGTGCGTTAGGGATTAAAGTTTGCGTTCCTGGCTCTTCGCGCATTTTAATCCGCGCGCTGTCGAGTCGCACCGGGATCAAGCTGTCCTTAGCTCCGCATTACGTAACTGCTTTGCATTCGCGAAGAGCGAGATTTTTTTCCTCTTCGCGCCTTTTTCGTCTAATGTTCAGCGTACATGAGCTTATGGTGCTCTCTTGTATATTTCTTATATAATATATTGTTAAAGCATGCTTTCATATTTCTCGCCGAGCACACGTACGAAACAGGCACGCAATGAAATCTCTCTGTCTCAGAAAAGTGGAATAAAATTACGCAATCCATACTCATCGGTCACGATTAACGCGCTATTTTTGGGGTTACCGCGTAGGGGGTGATTTATTCCTGTCGGTGCGGTTTCGCAGCTGGGAAACATTGTTGCCTAAGAACCTCGTCCCGCCTTCCCGCCACTTATCCGGGTCCCAGCACCCGTTTTACGAGCGCCCGTTTTGCCCGCTGTGGGCTTGTCGCGGATATTTCTCGGGAAGGTGTTTTTGACCCTCGCCACCTGCATCCCCATCAGGTAATCCACCCGTCCACCTACCCTCTCGGTACTGGTCCGTTCGTCTGGCATCTCGCCTTAACCCCTTAATGTCCATCGAGCAGCACGTACGCCCGCTACGACGAGCTTAGAGGCATCTTTCGGTTTTACCGTGCTCCCGTAAAAGCGATATTGCAACCGGTCCTGGTGAAATTTTCACCAGCCATCCTCGTCCCCGTGCGCACCGTCGCTTGTGGCTCGACTAATCCTTTTAACTACCGGCCGGCGACTTTTCCCGCCGTTTACGACGCGACAACTTTTACCGAGCACGTAAGGAGCCACGAGCATTACGTAAGATCTCCCTCTTCCTCTCTCATCTCCGGTTGATCTCGAACGACGTCGGATATTATTTATGAATGTGCTGCGCTGGTGCACGTTCCGGTGCTCTTTTAGATAAATTCAATTATTTAGGCAATGTTTAGAGTAAGTTCTCGCGAATGCACCGTTGTGCAACATTTACGGAGAGAACGTTATTAGTGAATCCAAGACTTTTACGTTGGGGCAGCGCGCAATGAGAATTTAATGCCCCGGGAGGGGGGGGAGGGGTAAGTGGACACAAAGTTACAACGCAAGAGAGAAGGGAACACAGTTCGATTACACGCGAGATGACGCTTTGATCTCGTCTTGCGCTTGTAACGACACGTAATGACTTGTAATACCGTAGAAAGTCCAGGTAATGTTCCGTAATACCATGCTTTGTCGAACAGTAATCTGGCAAACTTTGTAATATCGAAGCACGTGTCAGCAGAAAACGCCATTTCACAGTTTCCAAGTTATTGCTATCGTAGCTTTGCACAGTCGGGAATAAATCTCATAAATTATTATCTTTACGTCCGCGTCGCAAGAAATTCGTATTAAGACAAAGTAAAAGTTTCGATCTCTGTGCATCCAATTTCCATGGTTGCCCAACGCAATTATCTCTTGGATCAGAATAATAAGAAAGAAAGAGTTGAACAGCAGCAGCGATCGCTGAAAGTTCATAAAGGGAGCTCTTGCTGAAACTATCAGCTCTACCATGACACCCGGCTCCATTTTCTTTTCTTCCGCTTTTAGCCGTGAGAGAAACGTAAAATGTATGGGATAGTATCGTTTAAAATCCTCTCGGAGGAGAGAGACCCGGTAGAAGATAAAGTCCTTCCCAAAAGGAACTTCCCGATTAAGGAAACGCGGATTATAAAAGTTACCTAACGACGACAGCCGAGCAAGAGAGCTTTCGTCGGGAGCTTCTTTTCGACGAGTTCTGGCCTACATTAAGATAAAATGTGCTCATCCTCTGCCGCAAGATAAGCGCAAAATGAATTTCGAGAAAGGCAGGACTAGAAAATCGCCATCTCGATAACGCGCGTTTGCCGCTGTTAGATAGATGCCGCGTGCTAATAGAAAGCTATACGGAAAAATGTCTTAGTATGCTCGAATAAGCGGTGAATAAGAGAGCAAGAAAAGTAGTAATGATGACGTAATGACATATTGAAATGGTAATCGCGTTCATAGATCGTTCCTATGAAATATCCCTCAAGCGAATAAAATATATCTGCGGCAGCAGAATATTGATTGTAATACCCTTTGCGTTATTATCCCCCAGCACAACCGCACTACAAAACATATTACAAGCATATACCATGTTGGAAGCGATATCCCCGGCCAGTATATAATTCTCCACATAAGGGGCACGGAAGGTGGAAGTTATGAGGCAACGATAATTTCAGGAGGAGGATTCTTCTTCGGCTCCTCATCGTGAATTTTCCAGCCGAGCTCCGGAACAAGAGCCGACGTGAATTACACGGAGTCGGGCGCGGGGGTGCGCCGGGAACGGTGGGAAGGACGGGGAAACGAGAGAAGGCGGAACGGTGTCGCTTGCAACCCTTCCAGGAGCCAGTTATAAGGAGATTTCCCGAGGCAGGCTTCGGTGTCGGAAAGTTTTGCGCGATATATTAGCGGCAATAACAGTATTTCTCTCTCGCGATATTAGTCGCTGACCGGAAACTGGCGGGCGACCGGCGATAAAGCGGGAATTCTGATGATACGAGGGTAATCGCTCGACGACGATACGCAGCACTCGATATTATACGCGATGTTATACAAATGTCTTTTATCAAAATTGTCGATAACTGTTTATTTTTATTAAAGCGCTTCGTGCTGTTCAAAACGAATTACGTCGATCGATACGTTTATAGCGTCTCGAAGATACGACATATATGATGATTTAAACACTTCTTACATTTCGCACAAGTACCTCGTTCGGACCAAATTTCCTACGGGAATTGCGCAACATCGTGGAACACAGGGAGCCACGCGACTGCCGGGGAGGTAGATAAGGATGGACGAGGGGCAGAGGCGGTGGAAGAAGAGGACGCAAAAGCGCGAAGCGCTATCGTCTGCAACCCTTTCGGCGCGAGTCCAGGTATAAGGAGATTTCCCGAGGCAGACGTCGGCTGTTGGGTGTTTCGCGCGAAATATTAGCGACAATAACAGTATTTCTCGCGATATTAGCTGCCGGTCGTTTCGTTCCGCCAGTCGGCGAACCCTTTCATCGTTTCTCGCAATCTTCCTCTCGTCCTGCCGGCCACCCCATCCGCCAATTCGCCGCGCGTTTCCGCGGACGCCTCTTCGCCGGGCTTCTTCGGGCTTTTAATTGATCTGCGGCTCACCCGCCGTCTGCTCTTTCTCTCCCGCAGCTCTCGGGGCTTCCGCGGCCGAAACACGCGGTCGATCGTGCAAATCGTCGAAACCCACGTCCGGAATGAAGTTTACTGCCCGCCACCGTGGAGCCATGAAAAAGCTCTTCGGACTTTTACGGCTGGGTTCCCTGGAGAGACGCGTCATTCTTTTAACCCGCACTGGGTACGGGTCCAATTTTCTCATTTTCGATAAAAATGTAACGGGACCGCGAGAACCATGCAGGAAGAGTAGCGAGGAAAGTAGGTATAGTGGCGAACCCGCGAAGGAATTTATTTGTCGATCGTAGCAATATTTTTTCTGCTTTCCCGACTTGCGCTTATCAAGGTACGTTAACGCGTGTTTCTCACGCGTTCTCGCTATTCGTGCACACTTTGCGAAACCGCATCGGACAGAGTCTCTCTCGAATCGCGGTACTTCAGTTTGTTCATCGATTAATTTCTAGCGACGTTCTCCGTTCGGCTATTTACTTTTTGCCCGTTTGCATCCCCTCGCGCTGATTTTCCATTATCTCTCTTTGCCACCCTATAATTGACTTACAGCCAGCACTGCCGCTGTCTTCGACGTTGGCTTAGGAAGAGGATTTTGTGGAAAAGCTTCGTTGGCTGTTCGCCAGCTACCAATAAGAGAGACAACGAAAGCGCGCAGTTTTCCGAGCGCGAACCACGAAGGCACTTTTCGTTCTGATCGATCCGATGGTCTTACGGCGCCGGCGGTACTTTCCGTGGTCCGCCTGCAAACTATGATAAGCATTGTTCCATGGAATATGCCTGAAACACGATATATCATCGCCCGAAAGTTCGTCCCTATTCCGCACAAATAGGATGCGCACAATACTGCAGAAAATTCGCTGAAATTCTCTCAGAATTTTGAATATTTGGCAAAAGAATTTAGCATGCTGTCACTTTAATCTCTTTCTTATTTTTCTCAGCGAACAGTGTGATCGCAATTTTTAATCCCGTTAATGTAGTTAGTTCTCGCGTTGAACGTCGCAGCGCAGTGGAAGATGTTGAGGAGAAATAAGCGGATCACGTTGTTAAGAAAACAACTAATAGGATTAACGCTCAAGCGCGGGGAGCAGGGAAATAATAATTGAAACGATAAACATTAATGCAGCGTAAAAATTAAAAAGAGCGAGCAAAGGGGGGGGGTGCAGTTCCGCGCGCGAGATAACGAGGCAGCGAGCAACGCTCCGCTATTTCGTAGATTAGCCGAGGATTAACGTGGCGGCTGCTTCGGGTGCAGCCTCCTTAAATCACGCCGCGATACTAATCGCGCCTGAATACATAAAGAGCGTGCATTAATCAGCGCTGTATGCGCGCGAGTAACTAGCGTGTACACTCGCGCGTCTTTATCATCTCGTGAAAAATTTATGCGGCCTCGAACGACTAATGTGCACGTAATGCGACAAGTGTGTTACGAAGGACACGCCGACGCTGGTCGTTCCAGCAATTTCGCGTGCAAAGTAAGGCCGCACCTTCGCAACTTTTATTGCCACCGTGTATACGCGCTACGAGTCACCGCTAGTCGCTGTCACTGAGAATGACTTGCATGCGATTACGCACAGAAAACTCTATCCGTTGTTCCGTCATCGATTAGATTATGAAAATTCACGCGAGTTCTCTTAACAAAGCAAACAGCTCTGCACGCACTCGATTTAACAGCGATCGCAAAATTCATATCAAATAAACGTCCGTTTGCGGTCGCGGCGAATCGAACAGTTAAATCTCGCTGCACACGCGTGTGTGTGTGTGCATCGGTACGTAACGAACACGAGGTGCACATGAGCGCACACCGCGAATTGTCGCAAACCGCGAACCGCGCGAGATCGCCGATATGATTTTCGCCCCGCATTCGAATCCAAATAATATATAGTCGGCCGTTTATTCCCGAGGCGGGGTGGTGTGATAAAAGAATCATCGGAGAGGATTGCTGCAGCTGGTAGCTGTAGGATGAGCGAGGCAGCACGGTGGATAGGCGGGTGTTGGTAGCGTTAACGTAACTACGAGGGTGGAATTACAAGGGGGTTAATCAACGCGCGCGCGCACACCGGCCGGTGCTGGCTCTCAACAACTGCACCCTTGGTAGTTCCCGCGGACCTTATGCTCGTACAAAATACAGAGAGAAACCGGGAAGGCGAAGGGGCGGAAATAGAGACGAACGATCACGGGAACGGAGAACGGGCAAACGAGTGGGGGGGATAGATAGGATGGGGAGTACAAGAGTGGAAGTGTGCTGGAACAGAGGATGTGGCACAGAACGAAGAGGAGAAAGCACGAAAAAAGGAACGTAGAATCGTAGGCGGGAAGAGGGAGGGAGATTTTACGAGGTGGACGCGGCACTTGTCCGCGACGAGCTTGCGGGCTTCCTCATAAATCTAACTCGAGATCTCTTGTTCTTCTTCCCTCTCGCGTGCTTCATTTCGCTTCTCTTTTTTATAATTTAATGCGAGCCAATGGAAATGCCTTATATTTCTTCACAAAGTCAAATGACCCCAAGAGACCCCAAGCTTCCTTTTTTCGTTTTTCTAATTGCAGTTTCTAATGGCAAACAAGTCTCACGAGATGAACCGTACTGAGAGACACGCATGTTTCTTCTTTGGTTTTTACTCTTTTTCAAACATAAGTGATAAGAACGATAATCGCCACATACAGTTCATCTTAGATTCCGATTAAATTAAATAATATGATGATATATGAAACCAATAAATTTGCAATTTTAGTCCATGTATTAAACTAGATAAAGGAAATCTTTATTACGCGTATCTCAATTCCTTACACGATTAAATGTAGCAATATGATGTACGGCGTCGATGCAGCACAAATAGCACAATTATCGTGATGAACTGCGAGTGATATATCTATTACGAAACGCTGATACGGCAAAGTGCGCTATCGTGGAGCAGTACTAATCTGGGATATTACGGCGGCGGGCCTCTCGTTATTAATCGCCGAAAACTTTGTACTAAGCGGATATATACATCGTCCGACGAATAGTTACGTCGTGGTCTGATATTGTCGCCCAGGCAATTAATTATTTCTGATAAGTGCAGTTGGCACAGTACGGAAAGAGTAACAGTCGGCGAATTGTGCTGCAGCGCGATAATTAATTATCGCGGATTAATGTAATAGCATTACATAACGCGGTATCGCGACGAGGGACTTCGTCGTTGAAGTTACGAGAAGATGATCTAATCGAACCCGTTTGCTTCGAGGTCGATAACCCCGAGCTCCGTCATGTATTAGGAGTGTGATTTAGTTTTGAGGGTTTTGCAACAGATGGCTGTAGTGTCAGTTTGTTCCAATAGCTGTTTCCGATAACTGTTGTTTCTTACAGTGTAGACATTACCATGACATTTAGTAGCATTATAGCAATAGATGCAATAACAGTCGTGTTTATATCATCGTAAAAATGCAACTTCCGAAAGAGCATTTTCGACATGCGTTGCTTTTGTTTTTTAATCAAAAGAAAACTGTGGCTGACTGTTATAGAATTCTTGTGGAAACTTATGGTGATTCTGCCCCATCAATTAAGACGTGTGAATACTGGTTTAGACGCTTTAAAAGTCGTGATACTGATGTGAAGGACAAAGAACGCTCGGGACAACCAAGAAAGCTTGAAAATGCAAATTTGCAAGCATTATTGCACGAAAATCCAACACAATCCACTTCAGAACTTACCAGAGCATTAAATGTTGATCGTACAACAGTTACCAAACATTTACATGAAATGGGAAAAATTCAGAAAGAAGGGAAATGGGTTCGACATCAATTATCGGAAAGTGCCATTGCAAACCGGTTGAATATTTGCATTTCGTTGATCGCCAGGCAAAACAAGAAGAGTCTTTTGTCTCGGATTGTTACTGGGGATGAAAAGTGGATCTATTTTGATAATCCGAAACGCAGAAAATCATGGGTGGATCCAGGCGAACCATCAACATCCACTCCGAGACGCAATATTCACGGTTCAAAAGTAATGCTCTGTATTTGGTGGGATAGTGTACTATGAGCTGTTAAATCCGCATGAGACTGTCACGGTTGATCGTTATCGACACCAATTGTACAAGTTGAAGCAAGCATTGGACCAAAAACGACCACCAATTGCGAGTAAACGACGGAAAGTGATTCTTCTTCGTGACAACGCTCGACCTCACGTTGCGTTATCAGTGAAACAAACACTATTAGAGCTTGAATGGGAAGTCTTACCGCACCCCGCGTATTCTCCGGACATTGCTCCATGCGATTATTATTTGTTCCGGTCGATGCAACACGCTTTAGAGGATACACACTTTCATAATTTCGAAGAAGTGCGAAAATTCGTCGATGAATGGATGAACTGAAAAGAAGAGTCATTTTATCGTGGTGGAATCCATCTCTTGCCAGAAAGATGGGAAAAAGTTATAGAAAATGAAGGAAAATATTTTGATTAAGGTATTCATTCATTATCATATTTAAATACATGCGTTTTTGAGCAAAAAACCCTCAAAACTAAATCACACCCCTAATAGTTAATTTAATGCATTTAATATGAGTTCCTTAATTAAATTTATATAGATTAGAAAAAATCGGTTGACATTGTGGACAGTAAAGTTGCATTTTGTCTATTATCTTTTAAAAAACTAGCATAAATATGTGATTACGCGTCGAGCTGTTCGCTAAGAAGGTAGAAGGTGAATTGTCGCGTACGAATTCGCATTTTTCATATCATGATTAGAAAAGTGGCATTTTCGCGAGGAGTCATACTCTTTCATTTGCAAACATATAGCCGCTTCCTTGGAATTTCCGGCGTATTTTGAGAGGCGAGGAACGCGAAAGAAGATAAAATAGACGAAACGAGTCGCCGGGAAAAGAGGACACGAAAAGCAGGACAGGATAGGAGGCGAGACGGGAACGGGGGCAAGGTTGTAACGTTTTCAGGGTGGATTCCCGGCTAATTCGAAACAACCTCCGCTCCTCCCTCGGATTACAAGCGAGTTGGGAGGGAGAGAAATTGGAAATGGGATTGCGCCGTCAGGAGAAAAGCTTTTTCTCTTTTAAATAACTTACGGCAGCCCTCGAAAATCGCGGACGTTCCGTCCTCTCGAGATTTCCACAGAAACTTATCCGAGAATTTGCACGCTATACCGCATGCATGCTTAATTTGCGAGCACTCAGCCAGTTACCAGGAAATGATTTTTTAACTATCTCGAAGAAGTGCTGAGCGAAAAAAATTGCGGCGGATCTATTAAGTCGGTTTGATTGTTAATAAACGTTATTGTTTCGAATAAAAAAATGTTAGCAGGAAACGTTCCAAAAATCCCGTCCCTTTTATCGTTCCGGCTATTTAACGCGGCGCGCTTTTCTCGCAGCCTGCCATTTATTACTATTATCACCGCTGAATTTACGCTATTTATTCCCGCTTGGATAACTCATTCGTCCAGCGATCCGAGCGCGCATCCGACGTTACGTTCGCCCAGCATCACGCTTTATCGCCGCACGATTACCGACGCGGCACGCCGATCGCGCGAATTCCGGCGTTATCAATCTTCGTCAGGAATTTCATGTGACGCCCGCACGTATCGACGTCGACGAGGCACGGTGAAATGGAGTCGCGGACGACGTCGACGCCAAAGTCGGCGTCGCCGTCACGGACGCGGCATAAACAGGCGCGCACGTGCGAATCCGCGCGCGATGTCGCGCGGCAAAAGTTATTTACGCTCGGTGCAACCCTCGGACCCGCCAAGTTCCGCGACGCGTGAAACGTGCCGCGTGAAACGTGCCGCGTGAAATATGACGGGGTCTCGGAACACGTCATCAGTTTTTCTTCGCCGCCCTTTCTTCACTCGCCCATAATTTAATATTCGCGAGGCCGGCGCGACGCGGACTGGTCTTTCCATTTATCGTTAAACGCGCCGAAAACTTTGCGAACTTTTTTTTATTGTAAGGACGCAACGCGACTATTGTTCTTTATGAAACGTCATTAATGTGAGGCTATGCGTTTTCCGACGTTTTGCTACGTGTCGTGGAGCTTACACCACCGCCGAATTTTTTTCTCTGATGATGTTTTTTCCGCTTGATCGTGTATGCAAGTATTGCAATGCTTGATATGCAAATAAATTTTTTTTCTTTCTTTTTATAGAAGTTTGTGGTTAATGACTGAACGATGCTTTCCCTCGATAATTATTTTTACATTCGGTTTGTTTGTCGCCAGCGCGTGAAAATTTGCCCGAAACGCGCTGACGCACGACACCTTTTTATTCACCTTTTAACGGATATTTTTTTGCCACGCACGCATGCACGCACGTGCGTGTACATTTCTGCTTGGGTTTTCAACCGCGTGTTTTCAACCGCGTGTTTTCTTCCGAGGTGCAGCGATGTTTCACGCCAGATGGAAAACACGCGCGCGATAATTTCCCCGCGATAAATTGTCCGCCGCTTGAAAATTTTCGTTTGCGCCGTCGCGAGAGATGCGCTCCGCGGGCTGTGCAACGACCCCGCGACCCCTTGCAAGGATCATCGCGTCTTTTTTCCTTTTGCGCGTTTGGACGTTACTCATTCGCGTTTAACGCGCTACGTTTTCATTATGCAACCGGCGTGTTGCCGGCGCGCGGTTTTATATGCGTGGCCGCGCCGCGTTTCGCCGCGAAAAGCACGACAGCGATAACGCGAGCGAGATAATAAATTGGTTTCGCCTTTCCGGAACATGTCTGTTTGCGGAACGTAATATCTGTGACGCGACTGTTTTTCGCGTTCCGACAATGCCGCCGCCGGCTGTTCTCTCGTGCGTGGAGCACGTTCGCCGTTCTGCCAAGCTCGTTTCGCATTTTCCGCGAGACGAACACGAAATTCTGTTCACGAATAAAATATTTCTGTTTATCATCCCTTTTGAACGAAGAAAACACCAGCACGTACAATGTATAAAAATGGAAATACGATCCTGCAGGATCAATATCTTTATGGCCCGAAAAATTAATTTTGTAACAGGAGAATAAGAGATGGCATGAAAACAAATTCCAAGAATAGCGATTCCAAAAATTGCTCCGATCCAAGAATTATTTTGAAATTCCAGGAATCACTCTTTGAATATTTTCGTCGTCGTTGGTAACGTTCGTGGTCCGATTTCTGGCCCAAAACATTAATTTGGTAGTGCCGGAAATCAATAGTGCCGTGGATCAATATCTGTTTATCACGCGCGCTTATGATATAGCTATAGATTTACCGTCACATCTAGTGTGATTTATCACTTCTAACTTATCAGATTGTAACTTGAAATATCTCGCAGGATGAGAATCACGAGGATGCATGAATAACGCAATCGCGACGGTTAATGCGAGTATTTTTCGCGAGATCTTCCGTCGTTTAATTAAATACTTCCGCGAAAGTGACATAATTACGTCCATTTCACGACGTTATGTCACGAGTCTCTAAATGACCGTCCATCAGCCGGCGTAGTTAGACACCTCGTACTCCGGATAATACCGCTTTTTAGCACGTACTTCTGGAATCGTAATGTGGCAGATGTCATAAGTCGCCGTTACCAGGGTGGCCTTAATGGCATTATGGAACGTCGTTGGACGAACTGTCAGCGAAGAGATGAAAGTATGAAGACATAAGTGACATCCGACATACAGAGAGCGCATTTACAGGGGCAGAACTGACGTCGTTTACCTTTTATTTTGCACTCTGTTGACAGATCAAGAGTGAATTATTCTTACCCCCAAGAAACGCAACCTCCTTCTTATTCTTATAATCCTCTGTCAGATTCTTATCGTGGTATCCTACGCTTCGCGGTATTCCAGTCATAATTTCAACCCATCATTCAAGTGAGATTAAAGCGTAACGCGAGCTACTTTAGCGCCAATCCTGTTCGCTACCAACAAAGGGCATTGCGAATGAAAGGATGTACGCTATGCGGGAAACGCGAGGATTTCTATAAGGATCATCTGGCTGCAAATTGCGTTCATCCAGCATGAGGTGCTGTTCGAATCGTTTTCGTCTCCGAAGCCTTGACGCGACTCAACAAAGCGTTTAATCCGTGCCGCTTAAATTCACTCGGGGCCAATATCGTTCGCAGGATTATCGTTCTTTTAATTTGCGGCGATTCGAGGCCGCAGCGAAGGGAAAGGAAGGTAATTGGCCGGGGTGTCCTCAAGGTCGTCGTCCAGGTCGATGGACAGAGGAAGATTAAAAAAAAGAAAAAACTAAAGGAGAAAGAGAAAGAGAGGAGGAAGGGAGAAGGAAAAAACGGGATCAGAGAGTCTCTCGAGAAATTCGTGACTAATTAGAACAATGGCGGGACACTCGGTGAGTAAGCAGGATTTTAATGGACAGACCTTCCAATCATTAAGGAGAAGTACTCTCTTCCTTCGCCTAGCCGTGCCTTTCCTCGTCGCGCGTCTAATCTGCCATCCTCGAAATCCGCCGGCGAAGGACGATGCTATCTCGGGGGCCAAGAACCCGGAGATCTCGTCAAGGCCGTCGTATTTAACGCCGGCTTCATTTCGGTCGGACGCTTCAAGATATGACGCGTATTCGAAGTAATTACCGAGTGAACTTTTATCGTTACGGAGAGATGCAGATGCAGCACCTCACCAGCAGCTTTTGATATACTTAACAAAGCAGCACTTCGGCGCTTCGCTGCGCTTCATTCGTAAAATGAGTTCGCAAGCGCAATTTCCGTAAACGCGTTGCATTAAACTAGGATATTCTCGCTAAGATGATCGCGGAAATTCGTTTTTCCGAAATACTGTCGAATAAAGAGAAATATTAAAGATAAAAATTTTACGGAAAGGATTTGATGATTAATGGTTTAGCCTCTGCGAGTTATAAAATTGCCTGCAACAAAGAAGTATAGTACGGAGAGGAAGCAGAGAAGAAGTTATTTAATTTCTTATAACTCAGCAATTTGTAACTGAGACGTGCTCGTTACACAAAGATGACGTTCGAGTTATTACATTCATGTCGAGACGGGCGCAATTAAAGCGGAATCATTGTCCTCGCATTTAGAATTTTATTTATGAAGAGAGAACTACTATTTTCCGAGCGTGATACATTATCGCGTTGAAAAATTCTACCTCGGCGCGCAGCTCGGTGTCTTATTTCCTCCTCATAATAACCGAGTCGCTACCATATCTCCGCCAAGAGAAGCGCGTACTTGCTATTTTTGAATTTAAAGTGCAACTTAGTGTCTCCCGTGATGTATCTCGCGAAACTAAAGATAAAAGCACGGCTTGCAGCGACCCTTTTTCCGCTCGGCTTCGCTCGCGCGGCGAATTTACGTAGTCTGAGAACTTGTGCTTACATACTCCTGGAATATAATGAGATTTTTAATCATCGCGTTCTTCAGTTCAACCTTTTTATCGCGCGCTGAATATTATATACGAGAATATTACAATAATACGGTAATTTTCTTCTAAATTATCGTAAATACGGTAATTTTCTTCTAAATTCTCATATGTTGAGAGGGAGATTCGATCAGTGCATAATAATGTCCAAGTTTGTCAAAGATACCCGTGCGTTAAGTATCATGTTACCTCACGAAAGGCGGAGTACTGGTGGCGTACTACTGCAACGTGTATGAATAATTCAATGAAACGATAACGGCGTGTCGCGTGCTAATTTGGGGGGTCGCGTTTCTACCTAATAATTCATATAGTTAATGATATATCAGAGCGCCGTCCCGCGCTCGACAATTCAACTCTAAGATAAGGTACCGCAGGGAATATTTTCTAGTATCGGGATAAACGCGATATTATAATACATGAATTAATAGCTCGAAAAGAAAACAGCATTTATCATGCTGCTCCAGACACACACATAGACACGCACCGTTTATCGTGCTGCTCCACATACGCAGTAGCAGTGTTAATCAGATTTCCGAAAGGATAAAAAAACCTTAACAAACACCAGAAATCTATTAACATACTGGAAATTGTAACTGCAATTTCTTCGAGGCACTCTGCGTTCTCCATTACAAAAATGTAACGGTTCGAAGGGTTCGACCTAATGACCAGTGACCCGGATTCCGAGCGGAAAATATGAGCGAAGAAGCTAGATAAAAACCAATACAATCTCGTCGTCGAATTAATAACTGGTTGTGCACTCGGCCGAGTCAATATGCGACAATAATACGCATCGATTGGTAATAATGGCTCGTCGGGATAAACAGCGGCGGGGTGACGGGATGGCGTGGGTGCGTGCGTGTGCGTCGGACCGTATAATTTATGGAATTATTCAGCGCCGATAATTGCGCGTTCTGCGGAGCGTATTACAGGATCGTTTCGTCGCTGGGTTTATTGGCAATATTTGTCACCGCGCGCTCCCGCTGCAACAACCCTTAGACCTTACTTACTCGGCCGTCTTTATGGGATACCTGAGCCGGTATCGTAATTATGGCGGGTTATGGGATATAAAGAGCAACGGAGGGAAAGACGAGCGGTAAACAAGAGGCGGCGCGGCGTGCGCGCAAGAGAGAGAAAGAGAGAGGAGTTGACGGTGAGCTCCGGATCTTGCCTACAGCTGGTAGTGAAACGGCTTTTGTGCTTGCTACATTTATGCCACGGAGGTTGTTGAAGGTCAAAGCATGTACTCCACGAGTATACATGGTCGGAGTATATCGGGTGGACGATTCGAAAGACGTTCGGTCGCTTGTCTGCTTACAAATGAATCCGTCGAACCTGGCGAAAACTAGTCACGCTTGGATTAATCATTTCGATCACGAAATTTAGTTTATCATCGGAAAGATTTTATTGTGATGTTCCTAAAACGAGGTACTATTAATTAAGAATATTTGTGTAAATTGTATTATTGTATGTTAGATAATATTGGATTCAAGGATTAAATATGCAACATAAATAGCATTCGAGTGCGATTAGAAAAAATAACATACAGACAGTATTAAGGTGAGGCTTTCGACGCGTGATAATCGACTTCATCCATTCGCGGTTGAACTTTCTTGACATTTTAATAAATGTCATTTACTTTTCCGCGTGACGACCACGACGGTCGAACGAAATGTTGAAAAATCCCATATCCCGGCGGAGAGGAAATGAGAGCATGCTCTTTCCTCTTCTTGCACTCTCGGTGAATATATCTTCGCAAACAAATATCGCAATCGCAAATATTTGTGCGAGCGTCCATTTTAGCGGCCACCGAATCGCGCGAACCGAGCAATAGCGTCCCAATAGCGACCATGTTCGCGCGCACGGTCGTACATTCAATTTTCCGCCTTTTCCATGGTTCGTCGCAACGCCACGGCTGATATTACGCGTTTTCCATAAACACGAAGACGCATAAATGAAATAAATGTCAACGCGTGGCAAGAGAAAAGAGCGAGATTCCGACGCTCGCTTCTTTCTTATTTGAAATAATTCGTAAAAAATATTTACACGCGCATAAAATATAAATAATTATAGAATATTAAGTATTTGTTGCAGATGTATAATAGATATATGAAAAGCATGTTTGAATTTTCTTTTATCATGCTACACATGTTCAAATGGTAAGGAAACGTCGCTTTACTCGGTGAAACAGAGAAAAATCGCGTTGTGCATTCCGTATGCACAGCACTTTGAGAAAATTACGCTGTCGCCGGCAACTTTGCGCATCCACCTTTGTGTGTGTAAACTTCTCTCTCGAGTGGAGTAAACGAGAAAATCTGTTTCGCCGTTGGCACGAGACGGAGTTGTGGAAATGGTTAAAGAACAGAATCGGACAAGGAGTGCCGCGTGGAGCGACTTACCGAATTTCCTGCTGTTCGCGGTAGAGAATGAGGATAGAGAGAGAGAGAGAAAGAGAGAGAGAGAGAGAAGAAAACTATAGAGTGAGAATAGGATGAGAGGAAAAAAAGTTTATCGCGCCTCGGCAGAGAGGGCGAGTGCGACTGCCGGAAAATCTGGAAAATTATTGCTGCACACTGCCGCCGCCGTGCACGGCGAGATAGGATTCGCATCGCGACCAAGAAAGAAGGCCTCCGGCGGAAAGAAGCTGCAGGTGCAACTCGCACGTGCAGCGCGACAGATGCGGGTGTAAAACGAGAACGAGCACAGGCGACAGAAGTTCGCGAGCTCGTCCGGAAAGTTTCGATTCGAAGATTCGGAGTATGGGAAATATCGCCGGAAGCGTCTGCCGCTGATAGATGCTTAATTCACGAAAACATGAAATAGACGCACTCCGAAATTTATTCTGATGATGAGTCTCGAAGATAGCCATTTACGTTTTCACGTGCAATTTTCGCTCGCCATTTATCTTCTTACTTTCTCAAATGTTCTCTCTTTCTCTTTCTCCGTCTTTCAAGGGCTTTCGCGTCTCGTCTTCACGTCTCGCATAATGAAACACATCGATCGTATGGCGCGATGCTAATCGCAGCACGCCGAAAATGGTGATTTGTTCTAAACGAAAGATTTATATTCCAAAGGAATATAAATTTTCCATTAGCGAGGAAAGTTTCGAGGAAAGTTTCGACGAGGATGATTCGGGGCTAGCGAACCTTTACGATGAAAACGTTGCGGATGCAAAGTTCTGTTTTAGAGCACAACTTGCTGATAGTAGAATGAGAAAGTGAGATAGAGCGGGACCATGGATATTTTGAAATTCGTATCAGTAGGAAGTTTACGATGATGCTGCGCAGACGCGCTTCATCTCTGCCGTGCGGCAATAAGTTTCGGGACTTATCTTCGGGATAAACGCAATTCTCAGAAATTGAGAGACTTCCCGCGGAAGTCAGGCCGGCCATGCAACCAGGCCGGTAAAAGATGGAAACTCTAAACGATCTGGGGAAAATATATGTATGTATCCTAGTTGTCACAGGAAGAAAGATAAATCCAATAAATTTGTACAACTATAATTATTACGCAATTTATTTTTCATCAATCATCTTCGTAGCAATGTATCTTTGCGAAAGAAACTAAATCTCTTTGCCTCGGAATATTGCAAAATCAGACCACTCTGGCGCGAGAAGTACTCGATCCCGAATACGTCGAAGATCCCGACGCTTTCCCGGATATTTCATCGCCGGTAACGAGATCAGTTGGCGTTCCTACGACGGTCGCGGATAGGGCTTCAAGTGGAACGCGCGGCTTGCACCCTTCTGGTGGCAACTGTATCCACTGTATTCGAGTACCTTCCCTCGTTCCTTCCCCTGGCGCGATAAATCTTGTTAGCGACGTTACCTATCCTCTTAATCCGTGGACGCGTGTCCACGTACGTCTAATCGTTCATCGAACCAATGACCAGAGAGCCGGTCCTGCTGCAAAACCTGGCACGCGCACATTTCCCGCTGTTAAAGGAAGCTTTGATTACCAAAGGGATGGAGGAAGATATCGGAAGATGATACTGCGGGGAGAATCGGATCCCGTGATTGCCGTAGTTGTATGGAATCCCATAGGAGGGGTCGGCTCGGTCGCCGGGTAATTCAGTTCCATTCGAGACGACTCGAATGCCCCCGGTAAGCGCCCGTTGTCAACTTTGGTCCTCTAACTGTATTGTTGAGTTTTCTCCGCCTAAGCTTTAAATGATAGCACAAATTTCAAGTAATAGTGCACAATTTCTAAGAATGCTGTCCCGCGCGGAAAATTGAATTCAGGTTTAGAATCGAAAATGGAGAGCACCTGCGATGCGTAATAATGGAGTTTCGTGAAGCATTTGGTGCATTCTTGTCAGCACGAGAGAGATTCGCTGTTCATTAAATTCGATTACTGTCAATCAGTCTGGGAAGAGTACTACTTGATCACTGTAGTCGGTGAGGCGAGGCGCAGCTGTTGCGTCATGCTTGGATAATAGAGTTTTCTGTTTGTGAAGTGAAATTAACAGATCCTCTCGGCCACACGTTTTATCACTTTTGTCTAATTCCCTAAGTCTAATTTCTAGTATTCCAATAACGGATTTCGGCTGATTAAATAGGAATGTTCGCTTGCTAACGATTTAATATGATAGTTACTTGAGATAAGAACGGAATAAGAGTCAATAGGGTCAATCCATATGGCTTTATTCTAAAAAGATCATTCGTACTTTTTTCGCAGATGAAAGAAGCGGAATGAGGACAAATGAAAAAAGATCCTAAGAGGAGAGAAATCTGAATATGATTTCGTGATCGGACAATCGGAATTTGAGGATGTGTAATTAATTCCCGGAGCAGGGAAAGGATCGTTATGAATAATGCGGGAAGGTTAATAAAAGCGCTCTTGATCTGTCAGAAGACGAGTTTTTCCAGACCAAACAGAAGCGCCTCGCTTCATCATCATCGATTAACGTAGGCGGACGGAAGCGACTTGCTATTGTTCCCTCAGGAAACTAGTAGAACAAGCGTGCGTTATATTATGCAAAGCTTTAATCGCATGCCTGGGAACCGTCCTGCTAAGGGCAATTAGCCTTATGTTCTATTTAGCGGAGACAGGCAGAGAGAGAGAAAGAGAGAACAGACGCACAAACTAAATATAATATCTAATATTTTCCGCGCTTTATGTACTCTACTGCAATAAAATATGACTCGGAAATGTATATTTCCTCGTAAATTGTATTTCTGACGTTTTGCGCGGCCCCTTTCACGTCGGGTCTTCGAATCCATGTAAACCGTAAACGCGGACGTGACGTAAACGGTCCTAATGAAATACATTTTTAAAATAGAGTTGCACAGAACAAGCGACCTCCGCATTACGAGCTCGCTTAGATGCAGAAATATTCCATGCAATATTACGCGGATCTCACAGGGATAACTTTTTCCCGCAAATTATCCTTTGTCTCTCTCTTTCCCATTCGCCCTTCTTTCTTCTCTCTCTTTCTTCCTCCCTGCGGGGATCAGCGAGGCACACAATTCCGAATTACACTCTGCTCGCAGATGCGGATGGACCATTGTGCGAGGGACGAGCGTCTGCATGTTGATCCGCTGACGTGGGCCCCGAGGTGTATCTGCCTCTAATAGAGAGTGGCTACCCCTGGGGCAGCTTATGCCATTTCGGCCAGACCGGGCGAGCATTACACCGACTCTAGATGGCTTTACCCTCGTTTCTTCCTCGAGCTATGATAGAGCCGACCGTGTCTCTTCGCTGGTCTATGCTCGCGCGCCACTACGAATTAACTCCGAAATACTCTGTGATATTTCGGAACTGCCCATGGGACTGAGTGGCCATTGTTACCAGTCTCCAATTAACCGAAATAACATTCGTTATCATTCCGCGTTCACGAAAATGTCAACTGCACAGCTTTCCCTGAGCGGCAATTTCTTCAGACGATCGCGATCAGACGATGATGTCGCCGTTTAATTGTCGCTATGATCATCACAATATAGCGAAAGCAGCAAATGGGACTCTTCATGCTTTTGCCGAAATTTATTTCGTGTTGCCCGAAAAGTCTACGAGCATGAGGAGAATTATTTGAGAGTGTCCTGTCATCAGGAACATTATCGCACACATTCAACGTCCGTTTTCGTGTTGAAACGCGTGAGGTAACAGTGCTGATGATCCCGGCATCGTCTGCTGGAGAGGAGTGAGCCAGTAATTTCATTTGTACGACGAGCGGCGCGCGACTTGCGAGGCGAGTAAATGAGCGTCGCAGTCGGCATAATGCACGACGAAGAATCCTATCGGAATGGCATTCCCGTCACGGAAACGTTTCTCGTTCCAGCTCCTCCGTCGCTCCTACCGGACTTTATTGCATATCCCGGGTTCTCTTGGCTCTTCTTCGCGCCCCCGCGGTGAGACGAGACGGAGAGATGCGGCAGTATATGCGCGGCCATACCCGATTTATTGCGACAGTGACACGTACAATGTCGTGCGTGTCACCGTCGCATGTTCAACGTCTGACATGTATAATGCAGTAAGACGCGCACGAGCAACAGAATTAATTCAGGCGCAGCCGAATCGCGAATGACGGCGGGATAATGTGAAGCGTCGCGACGTCGATGTCACGTTTGAAGCGAGGAGACTGCACAGATTTTAAAATTAGCCACACGTTGTCAAGATATTCGGCAAATCTCGCGCACATAAGATCGATCCGCTGTCGATATTCTCTTTATTCCTTTTATTATAAAGGATCCGCGAAATTCGGGACCTATTTTTATCTCGTATCTCCCAGAGCACGTACGTGAAACGTACGTCAGAATGACGGATATTCGTGAACATTGATTTACTGTTCGGCAGAGACAAGTTTAGATCTTTCCGATTTCTCTCGTGCTTGCTAATAAATGTAGTCCTCACGTAAAACTGGAACTATTTCGAAATGTAGGTCGATCCCTCCGGCCCTTTCCGCCGCGGTGAATATTCTATTCTCGCCCCAAGTATTTTCTCTCCGCATGACACATTCACCAATCTTCGATTTCAATTATTTCGTCTGTGCTTTTCTATGGTATCTGAACGTTCAGATACTCGATTCTCTGCATTGGCTTATTATCGCCTTCCTCTTATCACGGACGATCCACGCATTCACACGTCTGGATTTTACATGCGATTCGTATGCGGAGGAAATAAGCATCGCCGAAAAAACGAGAAAGCGTTTTGACAAACAAGAAGATATATCTCTCCTTATGCCTCGGCCGCGCTTCTTTTCGCCGCGCCTCGTAATGGCAATTTATATCCGCGCTTCTCGTAACTCGGACTTCGTGGCGTGAATACAAATGAGCGTACGCGTCAGTTCTGCGTTTAAGACAGCCAAGGAGGAAGAGAGAAAAAGAGAGAATACGTTCACACTAGCAAAATCACAAACAAAATGCACACAAGCGCTAAAACCGACGTATCCACGCACGTATGCATGATAATACAGTCTCTTTCCGATTGATACCTCGATGGCTTATTATTCCTCCCCGTTCTTTTTCCGTGAGTCACGCTGCGCGGCCGTAAATCCGCACCCATAAGAGAACGGAATTTTCGTTCGTCTCCGAAAGAGCGGGATAATACCCGAGAACGCGAATCGCATCGGCGACGCCGAGCAAGCCCTCATCCCGAATGCACCTCCCGCCTCCCGATCCCTCACCTTCACGTTCCACAAGCGAGGTAACAGCGAGAGACTTCTCTCTGCTGTCGTATGCTAACCGTCAGAAAACCTCTCTTTCCCTTGTCGTCGTAAATCTTCCTGAGGGTTCCGCATGCCGCGGGATTTATGCTAATTTTTAATATCCTCGCGCTTAGTCGAATATTTCCACCAAATCGAGCATTCCGGCTACCTTCCGTTTTGTCCTCTCCATCTCTCTCGACAGCCTGGCACTGACTCTCCGTCGCATCTCCTCCTCTTTCTTCTGTCGACGATGGCAATGCGACATAAATGTATAACACGGTTGATGCGTGTGATTCGCGTACAAAAGCGGAAAAGTACTTTCTCGGAGCGGAAGGCGACCATAGAGCGATATTAATATTCTGCGTCCGGTCCGACCCTCGAGAGGACGTATCGTATACTCCGGTTTACGGCGCGGTCCTAGGATTGCCATTTTCTCGTCCGTAATCCACGAATTTCCACAGAGAACGCGGACACGCACGTGTCCGTGCGCTTCGGCACGCTCACCACGCGAGAGAGCGGGCGTGTTCGCGCGTTGGACCATTGTCTCTCTTTCTCTCTCTCTCTCTCTCTCTCTCTCTGTATCTCTCTCTCCCTCCTTCATCCAGAATCCATTGTCATCGCATAATCGTCCACCGGCATGCATTCCCGGCATAATCCTGCTGGCCGACGAGAGGATCAACGGAGGTCTTACAATCTACCCTCGCGATATAGTTTGTATAACGACGTCGGCACGTTCTGCCCGCACCCCCGCCGAAAACATGTATTCTATTCACGAATCACCGTGACGGCTAATGGACCATCGTGCTGGCTCACCTTTGTACCATTTTTCATCCTCGTTACTTGCTCGTGTACCTTTCGGGAACATTTTCCTAAGCCCCTTTTTGTGGATCCAGTTTTAGTATCGATTTATTCAATTGTTCGCTCTCGGCAAATCCGACTGCGATGGGAATGAATGTAATTAATGGAGATATATGGAGGTTTTTGTAATTTTCAGCAACCATCGACTGTCTTATCGGATGGAACAACGTAATTAATTCCATTTCGATTTTCATATTCACCCAATTAAATAAACAAATCTTTTCCCGAGATAAAATGGGTCCGGCTAATGCACGTGATACTGTTTTTCACATTTAGCTTACGGATTAAACGAATGCGTTATGAATTATGAAATGATCCACCAATTTTGTTTTCTCCATCTGAGTTGAATTAAATAAATCCCGTCATTAAATCCGAACGATCATCGATTCGGACGGCGGTATATAGTCCTAATTCACGGATCGTGGCGATTTTATTACGAGAACGGGTAATGGAGAATTAAACTTTACTATCCCGAAACTGCATTACGCTAAGTAATATTACGTGTTCCATCAACACTTTGTCGTTCACCCCGCTTTGTCGTTCCGCATTCTCGTGTTTTCTCTCGATCCCGAGATTCGCGCGCGGGGAGAAGTTCCAGCACGGACACTCTTTTTTTCCAGCGCGACCTCGCCGTTTACTCGCAGTCGCGGAAGTTAATAAGTAGGAAGCCTCGACGTAAGCCTCATAATAAAGTGGAGAAACGTACGGTCCTCGTTCCCGCGCACCACGGAAATGTCGGGAAATATTTGCTCCGCCAACGGCCGAGTTCCGCCTTGCCGGTTTTTATTGTAAGTCTCTTGTTTCCCGAAGTTTTCACGGTAGCACACGTTCTTTCGCGGCAGCGATAATTAAACGCGACACGAGACCAAGCCTCGTAACATGACGTTACGCGTGTTCCTTCAAGAATGCAGGAACAATCCAGGCGATCCTGACGCTGCAATAAATGCCATCGATTCTCTGCCAGATTCTTTCAATTGTCCGAGCGCTATCGAATCAAATGCAATCGCAGAATTTTTATCAACTTCAATTAAATCTGCGTAATAGAAGGCTTAGTGTCGGATATTTAATTTCAACTGTTATCCTTTCGCTTTGTTTCCCCAGCTTACCGCTGTGAAGAGCTTCATCTTCGCAGTGATATCGTACCATCATACGTTTCAATCTACGGAAACGACGCTGCGACGATTCCGGCGCGGTATGGCTTTCCGCCGAGTACGCTGACTGCCGTTTCCCGAGTTAATAGACAGAAAATCTCGAACGTAAGCCGCATAATAAAACAGTGGAGAGCTGGAGCACGCGGTCCTCGTTCTCGTCCCCGCACTCGTTCCCGTATCCCGATGTTCTTACGCGACCTGGAAGAAAGGAGACACGATTCCCCCCTTTTGTGAAATCTGCTATACGGCCGTGTCCGCTTCCGCGAGGTCGGGTATACCGGGTATATTTCGTGCACCAGGTGGTACCACGCCGACGGTTAAAACAATTTGCCATAAATTCTCCTCGCGAGCGGAAGGCTACGGGAGGGCGGGGCGAGGAACCGACTGCGGAGCTAGAACGTCGGGAGGATTCGGGGCAGGGATTCTGGAAAGAGTCCATTCGCGATGAACCGATTTCATTTCCTGTCGTTGCGTTTCCGCCATGCTTATCCGGCATGCAAACTGTCGTACTACCTCGTACGTTCGTAATCTCTCTCTCTTTCTCCGTCTCCCAATATCCCATCCTCGAGAGCTTCAACGACCTCCGTGATAATACCTATTTTTTGTATGTAATTATGACGTCTCTCGAATGTAATGTCACAAACCATGTCCGGTAATGTACCGATTATCGGAATAATTTCTGTGTTATAAACGGGAAGTCGTTAGCGCAAAAGATGAAATAAATCGGAAATAATCTTTCCAAAGGGAAACGAGTTGCAGGCTGCAACGGTAATTTGAGTTCCGCGCGAGCGGAAGGAAGCACTTCGACGAGGCGCGATCCCGTTTCTGCACTCTCGAGGCATCGAAAAAAATGCCTGACAGCTTCTGGAAGCAGCCGGATGGCCGTACTGAAGAGGCTGGGAAGATTCATAAAACAAGAGAAGAAGAGCGAGGGCGACATATTGCCGCGCGTGGCATGTATTATGCATGAAGAGTTCCTGGGTGTCCTCACCCCGCTGCTCCATCTCCTCCTCCTCCTCATCCTCCTCCTTGTCGTGTCCCTCCTGCTTTTACGCGGGTCTATTAATTCGAAAAAAACTGTTCCTTTGCCACCGTCATCGCTATTTCCACGAACGATCCCGAAACCGCTGACGAACAAACAGCCCTCAAACGCCGCGTCCATTATCTCATCCCCTCGTCGTTTTCCCTTCGCAGCGGCTCTTCGATTTGGCACAAACGCGAGCGGCAATTAATCGATCGAAATGATCCGTAAGCAAACGTCATAAAAGAATACATTCGGTAAATAACAGTCCATTTCAGGGGTGCTCGTGTTTGCGTTTGTCGGGATTTGGAGGATCCTCGTCACGCAAAACGAGGTCCTCCCGATAAAAATAAATTGATGTCTTATGAAACAGAGGCTCTGTGCACGAACAGACCGACCTCCTTAGAGTTTGCTTATTAATATCTTCCATGGAGAAACTAAATATAGCCCGACACGGACGATCGATATTTATTTGAATCGGTTAAGGTAAAAGAGACATCTGTGCATGAGAGAGTCGCACGAAATTGCTCTTTTGGTCAACATAAATTCACGTAGTTCCAAAGCTCATAAAGCTCCCTCAATATTTTATTTTAATCTTCAAAATTAATTAAATAAGTTCGAGACACCTGGTACAGCTTCAAACGCCAGGTACCTTTGATAATTAACGGCGTACCGTCAGTTAAGAAGCCGCTCAATGACGATTAGATAACGTCCGTAATTTATTTCGCGGCGTGACGCGGGTTTATTAAACGCCCTTCTCTTCAAAATCATCCCTCCCTTTGTCGACACGCAAATGACGCACGAGCCACCCCCGCGTCCATCTCTCGCCCAGATAAAACCATCCCATTTGACTGTTCGTGAGTGCTGCAGTTACAATACCGTCGCCATCGCAGACGCGATCACGACGTGTTCGGAAATCGACGCGGGAATCTCTTATATTGCACCACCATCCGCTCCGTTTCCCCGCTCTCACGTCGTTGGACGCGCATGCACGCGGTGGATGACGCGCGAGAGCGTAAGGGCGAAGGAACGAAGCGAAAGTAAACCGGGCTTGATGCGAAACCGATAATGTCGCCGTCGCTGCATGTGGCATTCCAGCCAGCCGATGGATTCGGGAAACGCGAACCATCCCGCGTTCGCCACCCTCCTCCGGAGGAGGACCACCTCCGTCTTTCCGGTCGCTCCCACTTCATCGGTGGTTCGTGCGAGTGTTCGTCGTCGTCGTCGTCGCAGCCAATGCCGCAGCCACGACGAACAAATATATATTAGATTTTTATTTGCCTCGTCGGAGGGATATTGCAAATGGAAAACGCGACTGCGGCGCGACAGTGTATTTCACGAGAAAACATTCTGCGGGGCTCGTGCATGCGTGCTCGCGTGCCTGCGTGTATCGCGAGCTGCGTATTTCATACATGTTTGTGATCCTTTTTACGTCGCGCGTTCTCGATGCGAGGCGCGCGACGGTTAGGTATACACTCACGGGGGATGATAAATTGTAATAACCCGGTAAGCGGCAGCGTATCCGCGCGTGGAGCTCCATGAAATTTTAATGCGGCTACGAAGAATAGAATGAATCGATATCTGAATCGGTTTATGTGCGCGGTGACACACGAGGAGAGTCCGACCGGAGTCGTCCGACGTGTGTTTTGAAAGTTATATATACAAGATGAAGCATTATGCAGAATTTTACGTCATTGTATAATCGCACGGGCGGTGAAATTAATAATAATTTGCGCGATACATTAAAATCCCAGAATTAATCTAGAGATTTGTGAATAATGCAGTGCGCGAAGTATTATGTCTCTCTCTTTCTCGTATTGTTCTGAACAGCCAGTCGTTTCTCCAAATTATTATCTTTATTCGGTCTCTTGGACATCGCAAATGGAAGGAAACACCCGCAGTCTGGAACTTCGCACTATTCGCGTATAAAATGGCCCATTGTCCCCGGTGTGCGCGCTGCACATTTCAATTCTTCTTACCGCCGGTTGCCTCGTGTTCCTCCGGCGCACCTGAGGTACGCACTTTCCCATGAAACTGCCACGCTGCGCATTTTTGCGGGACAATATTTCGCCGCGATTACCAACTACTGACCGTTTTTCTTCATTTCTGATACATTTCGAGGATGCAGGTAAAGGAGCGCGCGCTGGACGTGCGATGTGGTACCGCGGAAATCATGGAACCGCCATAAAGCGAGAGAACATGAAAGAAGAGAGCATTACGAACAACTCGTAGATGCATCTCGACGTCCTCCTGTTCGTTTCGCCACGCGAGATGCGGAGCGTCCAACGCGAATGCAAACCGCCCATCGTCCGCGATGCATCGCGCGGCCCGTCCGATGCATGCATCCCCGCAGCGCTCGTAACGCTCGTATTTTACCACGTGAAGCATCGTGGGGGATGCGTCGGGCGATTTACGAGGGTGAGAAGATTTAGGAGCGAAAGGCCGACGCGAGGAATCGGGGGCGCGCCGGCAGCGCGATATTCAAGATATTCAACGACGACGTAGCTGTTCAAATTGCGATTATTGTCCTGGTAAAAGAGAGGAAGAGGCCTGCGCGAATCAGCCGTTTAACATTCGCTCCTCATATCTTCCGGTGAGTGGAAAAAAATGTAGAAGAGGGATTTCCTTCTTTTCCTGGCACATTACAGCGCTTTAAAGATAGAAAAATCGTTATTTGTCTCTTAACACGGTCGATTAGACGTCAAAGAGGAGAAATGGACGCAAAGGCGCAGATGGATCCTTTGTGACGGAGAAGCGCAATAGTAACGTGGGATACTTTTCGGCAAAGTCAGATAACGGATTCCTCTCGGGAGAAACGGGGAATCCTCCAGGAGTTTGCCGCGGATATCTGCTGTACAAAAAGCGTGCGAGTGCGCGAGCATGCGCGCACGTTTGTTGCGCTCGAGAAAATTCAGGTCGACGGTATTCTCTTGAATCGAGATCCCTCGGTACCGTAAACCACGAAGCATCGACGCGAAAGCTGCAGCTTCAAACTGTGTACCTGCAGGCGCAGATTCTGCAATTTATAGCTCTTGTAAATGCAAATGCTACTGAGTTTCCAGCCGATAAATGATGGCGTTAAAACAGTTTGAATGTACGGTAAAAGTGCTGATTTCTTTGTGTCACCCGTTAAATCTTTTTATCTACTTGTCCACATGTATGTGTAATGATGAAGTATATTGTAATGTACAGCATTCCGCGCACACGCGCGCGTAAAAGTGTCAGAAAAGCACGACTTACCGCGCGAGTGGATAATTTAGTAGCTTTTACATGTACAATCTTTCTCGTTGTATCTCGAATTGACAAAAAAATGTTTAAAAAATGTACTCGAGAACGCTGACTTAGCATAATCTCGAACTATTAAATAATCGAATTTTTTAAATTTTCCTAAGCAGGTTGCTCCATTCTCTCAGCGCACAGAATTCTGATTTCAGGAGTCGCATGTACACACATCAAGCGCAGAGTATCTCACGCTTGACAGCATAATTCACGAGATTACACTAACAGTTATTGACGCAACGGATTGGCGGCAATATTTCAAGATACCGGAGAGCAGGATATTGAGGCGAGGAGGAATAAGTGCACGTCGGAGGAGCCCGAGGAGTGATCGATCGGCTTCACGTCGTCGTCGTCGCGTCGTCAAACAATGGATGATACACCGAACGTAATATCACTGTCAAAATAATGGCGCTGCGCGGGTTCACGTTCGCGGCTTTGCAAATATTGTGAATACCGTGTCGCTCTGGGCCGCGGGCGCATTTTGACGTCGTATATTAAATTCTGACTGTGCTGATAGGCATAGTTCACGAAGGCGGAGTATGTCAGCTGCATACCGGGCTCATTACCGTTGTGGAGCACGCCACGACTGAAAAGCACCGTGCTGCCTTTGTCGTACGACGCGACGGTACGACGATATCACGACGAGGTCGGGAAACAACCAGCGCGGCTCTTCTAACTTTCGAGGTAATTAAGTGCGTCGAAACTTGGTTAAGGCTCATAATTGCGTTTTATAAGGAGCCACCAGAACGGCATTTTCGGTGCGCTTTTAGAACGACGGCGCCGTGTGACGGTCGGACGCGTGACCGGATTGACGGAGCGGCGAACTTAATTATGGAGATCCAATGGAGATCCGTTCCTGGGCAAACATGCGTTCAGTCCCTGCTTTAGGCGTCTTACGGGATAGTTAAAGTTCCGACAGCAAGTAAAGCGACGAGTAAAGGAAGCACTTCGCCACGGAGATTATTAAGATAGTTTTTACTTCTTGTTGTATATAATATAAATATTGCGCTAGGGAAATGCAAGCGCGTACTAGTACATCGCAACTTTTTAACGATTTTTTGAAACTTTTTTCTAGACGTAACGTTAGAGTGTGAACGTGCTCGCTTTTACATATCACCCAAGGAAGGGTATATCCAGGTAAGACGCGCACTTCGATTTTCTTTATGCGCGAGGAAACGTAAGCTTGTTTGCACCGCCGCGGCCGTTGCGAAATGCATAATCTTGTACAGTGTATTATCGCGTAACACGTATGCGCGACACACAATAGCGAGAACTCGCCTGGTTGCAGCTATTACATTATCACGACGACGTGAAAGTCTACATGTTGTTCCGTTATTGGGGTCTCTATTTCATTTTCCATTGTTATCCGTTATTATATTTCCATTATTGTCGCTACAGCGTTTGTTCGTTCGAAAAGAATATCAAAGTCATTTTCCTCCAGTATCATAAATGACATGCGCTTGTTGATATCCGCCAACCGCGGTATCAGTATCGCCGACGTAAAATGATGGACGATAAAAATGAGCACGAGAGGAAGGTAGGTTACTGCTAGATTGATCACAGTTGCATCATTCTCGAAACGATGATGTTGTCAGCGTTCGGAAATCCGCTTAAACGTAATACGAATTCGCAGATAACGCCAATCAGCCTATGGCTAGCAATGCCGATGAGGATTCCATCGATTTCCGGTCGTGGAGCAATTTGCGAATGTCGAGGTACGGTCGCCGTCGAGCTGAAAGTTGATGACGGAGGGTCGCAAGTGACGAACGAATTGGATAAATCGGTCCGGCTTCGGCGCGACAATTAGCTAATGCACAAACCTGCCGCGACATGCATTACGTACATATACCAGAGTTGCGGGCGATTACGGTACAAAAGTCACAATGCATTTATGTCGTTTACGTTTTATCCGATTACTTTCAGTGAGATTGTTCTGTCCCGCAACTCGGAACAGATTTTTCTCTTAATAAAAGGATTGTAAATTAATAAAATTTCTAATTACGCGTACAAGGTTTTTCGGTGAAAATAATGTTATAACAAAGCAAACTTTCGAGCTGAAACTGTGATTGATTACAATGGATATTTTATCGAATATTCGTGCCGCAATGTGTTATTTCTTCAGTGCGTATTTTGAGCGCCGCTACTAAAAATATAACAAAAATCACTACATTTCGCGATATAGACGGATACGTCTATAAAATACGAGGATATATTGTATTTAATTCTCCCGATAATATTGCTTTAAATTAATATTCAGCACGCGTTATTCCCGTCGCTCGTCAAAAGGACGTTGCACTCCGGGGACGTAATTCCAGTAATTTTTTACGCATGATCACCTTTTTCAGATGAACGAGCGGAGTCGGGGTTCGACGACGTACCATCGGAAGTGACGAGTAAATTGGACAAATCGGTAACCGATATCAACGCAACAATTAGCTAATGCATCGAGAGGCGCGGCCCTGCATCGTGCGCGATATACGCGAGTTTTACGAGCGAGCCGATGGGAGAACTCTCGGACCGCGAGAAAATTCGCTTTTCCAGACACCCTCGGCCCAACCCCGCCGATAATTGCAGACCATAAAGTGCGATCCAACATTCGCCACCCCTACGGCCAACCCCTCGCCTTTTCTACACCGAGCTGGAAAAAACCTCGCACAGTCTCTCTTTCTCTGTTTTTTCTGCCATTCATTTCTTTTCTTTCTCTCTCTCTCTCTTTTCAAGTGTCTGCGGAAGACCGACAATCCAAAAGAAAGGAATAGCGGTTACGAGGGTGAATCCTCTCTCTCGCGCGCTTCCTCACAGATTTTTAATGGTTATCGTTTTTTAATGGACCTGTGCGCCGCGCACGTATGGTTGCTTGAAAAGATTATGGCGGAACTGAAGCATTGTTTGCATTAATGGCGAGAGGTCGAGAATTATTCGAGTGGTCGTGGGCTACGGGAAAAACGATGGCAAATATTTTGAATTGTCGCCGAGTGAACTCGACGAGTTTCGTTTGCAATCCAACGTGATACTGCAGCGAGATGTAGCCCAATTTTTCCGCCACTAATGATTATATAATAATGAAATTTGGCAAAAATTAGAACACTTATGTATCATGTATCTTGCGTTTATAACCTTCTGATTAATCAGAATAACAAATATCTTTTGATTGAACTTGGATGCATAATAATATGTGCTCGTCATTTCAGTATATACAATAAATAATGAAAATGATTGTAGTTACTTAAGAGTTATTTTCAATAAAAGACGTGAACATAGACCATTAAATTACGATGATACATTAATTTCTATGTGAACCGAAATTGTTTAATTTATATGCGTATTGCTATACGCGATTATGTGAAATTGCGATTATTCATACCAGCGCGAATTATTATTTAGAGTACCATCAGGAGTGGCATTACATTACACATTCAATCAGCGGCCCCTTTAAAATGATGCATGCGGTAATGTGGCTATATTTATTATTATTAGCTGGACAAGCGAACATGCTTGTTTACGCGCCGATACGTGTTCGTGGTACGGTGGAGGCCACATCGTCGGTCGTAAAGGTTTAATCGATTCTCGACCGGATCTCGAGCACGCTGTGCGCACGCGACGTACATCGTGCACCCCGACCTACGATTTCACCCTCTTTTTACCATTCGCACGGCGTATTCGTCCGCCTATTTCGTAACATTGCACCGATTTCACGTGGTCGAGAGTTCGTATCGAAACGAGGGACCGTCCGGAACGAGTTACGCCTACTTCGCAGCTTCCCATGTGACAAGAAAGTGATGACTATAAAACAAAGATCTTGTCCTTTATTTGGTGCAATAAAAGTTTTATTGCGGCATTGACAAACGTTTTTCTTTTTCTTTTTCTTTTTAACAAATGACTCTTATTATCCTCGGGTCAAACGCGAAGTGACTTTTATTGCTGTCGAAGTGACAGAGAAGCTTACGATTCGATTCCGGAATTGGACGCGATTGCATTTTCGTCGACGTAGATCACTTGGTTCGTTTCGGACATCGTAAATTTTTTACCGGCTTTCGACAGTTCGCGTTGGCGATACCTATCAACTGCGACCCGTGATTTCACCCTTCTCGTTATTCGCACAGCGTACTTGACCCGTCGCTTCCACCCACCGTCACGCTAATTTCCCGTAATCGAGTGCACGGTGCTACGTAAAAATCTGCTCACGATTTTACATTCTCTTTGGTGTGTTATTATCTCGAAATCACGCCGCTTCTCCACGAGCGCTGCTGTGTTTCGGCCTTTCGATTAGTTTCTACTTGCTATCAGCCATCAAGCAATTATGCTCGACTTCCGCTATTTTTGCGCTGTTAATTATTATCAATCAAGATTACTCATGCAATGTTATATAAAATAAGATAGAGGTAAAACGATAAGACGATTGTAAATTTTTTCACACATTTAAAGTCTCTTCTTAAAATCTTAAAAATAATGGAAAATAATAAATAATCATAATGATAAATTTGTGCCATAATTCTTTTTCAGAAATTGAACTCTTCTATTCTTTAAATACCAAAATAGTCAGGTCTTGACGTAGATCGGCGTCACAACGCGAACGAGATCGAATCCCGGGGTGTAATAGCAATCCCTCTCGTCATCCGTCAAACGAACCCAACCAACCAGGGTTGGTCGTGTTTCGTCATGTCGTTCTGATTTCGCGTGATCGAATGCGCAATGAGCTACGCTTTCGACCATCGCCGGTCACGCGAGCAAAGTTTTTCGCGCGATCTCATGTCCGTGGTCAACACGCATACTGCTTTAAGGATTGACATGGAGACCTTCGGCGTTGCGAAAAGTACAAATGTACGTCAATATGATTGACTACTTGATTGTCGGAGAAAGTTAATTACGTGTAGATAAGAATTTGTAGAATACATTCGTGGCGGACGCATTAACCCGAGAAGAAAAGCGAGAGCAATTTTCATTATGGCGGTTATTCAGACATCTGTTGATGTTGAATTGAGTATAAGGGGCATAATTTTCGTTCAAAGATCATACGGCTACTTATTGTGCGTATTATGGGGAACATACGAACGTAGGGGCGACTATTGCACGAAGGGTTACTACTTTCTGCTAGTTAACTAAACGTATATCGGAGAATGGAACGAAGGAAGGATTTAGAGCACGCTCCGCCACGTTTTTATATAGCCGATGTAAAATACGTGAGCCAGATATTAAATATATCATGAGTTCTACTTATGACTAATCGATTATTATTAATTCCAATAATCCGTAAAACATCGGCAAAATACAGGAATATGCCTGTATTCGAGGATGGACTGTATAAAAAAGATTAATGAATGATATTCGAACGATATGGACGCTCGTTTCATGCGAATGACACATCGGCCGCACCATAAAGTCGCGGAACGTGCTCGAGGAGACGGCGGGGGAGACACATAACTTACGATTCACTCCGTGGAGCACCATCGTGGCCACGTTCTACACAACTATAAAAGTGTCCTCGACGGCAGTTGCCGTGCGCGCACCCGGTTTATGTTCCTCTCTATACCCGTGCGAGCCCGGAAGTGTCGCGCAAAAGAGACCTTGCAGCTGACAAGTCACCCTTCGCGCGCGCGATTAGCTCATTCTTACGCGCGAAGGCGCGCGATTCGAGGTGCGAGCGCGAGAATTTCCGGGACGTGGATTCAGCTCGATTCGGCTTGACTCAGCTCGAGCAGCGCATTACCGTGCGGAGCATGCGAGAGAAACGATTCACGACTGCCGATGCTCTATTTTCTCGTCATCGGACGACACTTTGTCGGATCGTCGTGACGATCGTCTGACTCGATCCTTCCGTTTTCCCTAACTCATCTTGCGGCGGCAAACCGATGGTTATCGCGCCCGAAAGAGCTCACGGGGAAACGCCGGTCGTGTCGCGAACGATTATTACGAGGCTTTTCGAGGTCACGAGCGGACAAATGGCACCCCGAGACGTTGGGGCGTCGCGGTCGTCGCAGTATGACTGGCGAGTCTCGCGATCACCCCCTTCCCTTCCGACGATGCACACCACGATCCCCTCTACCAGTCGTTTCTCTTTCACCCTCCAGCGCGCTCTACCCTCTCGCGTCACTCGGCCCATCCCTCTCGCCTCTCTGCGTGTATTCGCCCCTATCTCTTTCTCTCTGTCGCACCATCGCGGTAAATCCACCAACGTCTATATTTCTGATCTTTCTCTCTCCCACTTTACTCCTTCCTCTGTCTACCTTACCCCTCGTATCGTGCACCCTCGCTCCTTCTTCATCCCTTAGGGTTTCTTTGCGTTTCTCTATTCCCCTTTCTTTCTCTCTTTCAGTCTCTCCTACACCCTCGTTCTTCTCCCTTCTTACTCGATCGTTCTATCTACCCCTATCGCTATCCCTCTCCGTTGCGCACCCTCGCTTCTCCCTACTCGCCTTGTCGCGCGCATCTCCTTCTGTCCCTCGGCAACCCTCCAGACACTGGCCAGGCGGGCGGTCACGTGAATACCGGCTCGACCAATCGTGCGCCGGATGACGTCACCCGCGTGGGCTCTCGCATAGAGTTCGGGAAAGAAGTCGCGGGCGTAAGGGTGCATTTGTGGACTCCGGAGGGAGATCTGCCACGGATGATGGTAGGGATGGACTGGCCGGCCGGTTCGATCTACGAATGAATGTGCGATGCAACGACGGGACTGACGATCCTTAGGATCCTGCGAGAAAGATTAAGGCACTACCGCGCACTCGATCAGACGCGGTAGTTTGTCGCAAAACCGCAGCACTCTCCTACTGAATGAACGTTTCGCGAGGGTTACACTGAATTCTTAGATAGCTATTCTTAAATAATTATAGGCTATCATTCTTTTGTATTTCGTATCTCCTCTATATTATTGCGCTAAATTGCATTAAAGCAGTACTTTGAATTAGAAAGGATCATTGCATATATTCATTGATCATTATATTTGTTCGCTTTTAATCTATGCGCTTGTAACTTGGAAACGTTTATAATAAAACCTCGAGATATTTTTGCAAACGAAATAAAAATGGCAACTTTTATTTCAAAACCTGTTCTACTCATCGATCTCTCCCACACACATTTTCTTTTATTTTATTTCTGCTATTATATATATATATATATATATATATATATATATATATATAATTCCTGTTCAATTTTTATCTTTTTACTTTAGTAGTTGTTCTGTCAGTTTTATATTTACGTTTCTCGTTTATTGATTTTCGGATTTAGTTGGAACTCTATAAATGCACGTATAATTTCAGTTGCAGTTTTCCAACATTCGTACCGAACTGCACATGGAGCCATTAAAATTTTTCAGTAAAAACTATTACATTCGCGAGAGAATTTCATCTTGTCCACCCGCCTAGGTAAAGGGTCCTTCATGTTGGTCGCAGATTTTTTTTCTCGGATCAGGATACTCCATGGCATATCTGTACTATGAAACCAGAGGCGCCGCACGATCATAAATTGCCTCGCAGCGGTCGAGAGCCGCTCATACCGAGGCCCATTTTTCTCTCAGTCGGAAAATGGGTTAGTGCCGAAAACCTTCCTGTTTGTATTCCGCATTCGAGTTGGGCCTTTTTTCTCCTCGCGCATGTCACGGGCTCGTTCGTCGTCGTCGAAATGAAATTCCGCGCCGCATAGCCGGATGATGTGCAGCGGAGTGTCGAGCAGAGGCTGCTAACGCGTTAAATCAACGTTACATATTGTCCTCGTGAAGATATAGTTCCCACAAAAATCGTTTAATGCGATCAATTGAACGGAAACTTTTTGTTATATCTCGAAAGTCGAGAGATTGACTGACAGTTTGGGTTAATACAGCCTCTATCGTTTTCGTGAATCGTGTTCTAATTAGCGAATTAATTTTCTTAATCAGCATTATTCTACTAGATCAGATGTCAGCAACGCGATCTGAAACTTATTATTATTCATTTATGAGGAATGCATGAGTCACTTAATATCGATGATTGCTATGTTCACCAGAAGATTACTCATCAGTGGGTCATCTTCAGGTTCAGTATTCTCCTACGTCAGAAAATACAAAGATCAAAAGACTAAAAGTTTAAGGGATTTAACATCACTGAACATTCGTTTTAGTAGCAAAAAAATCCCCCTTGGCGGAAAAAAAAGCGTACCGCGACTTCACCGTTACTGCGATCGGACGTTGCCAGATGTGGATTTACTGGGAAAGTTTTATGCACCGACAGAGAAAGGAAAAAAAGGAAAATGGTGGAGAAGTCAGTCGTAAATCTTGTGCCTCGTAAAAATTTTCCATTCGTCTTTTATTTGCATTTCGCCGCAACTTTAACCTCGGAAAGACCGCCGTAATTCATCTTTTTCTCGACAAGTGTAGGAAATAATGCGGGTTAATTCGCGATATCGATCGTACATGTTATTGATTTGCTTCGTTTCAGCGCCGGTCTTGTAATGTAATATTAAAGAGTTTAACACCGAACAATTCTAAATTCTTATTTATTGAAAAGAGTGCTTGTACATAACAAGTACGTACTGTAATCTGGAAATGTATGAACAAATTTCCAAAAAAACTGAAATTCTGTTTGATATCACTGCATGTAACGTCATAAATTAAGAGAATAGTAATTAATATCATTCCTGGTATGTGAATTAAATTCCGCATAATTCAAATTTACAGATAATTAACAGGTATGCTGGAATTATGTTAACAGCTAGAAAATAATTATCAAGTATAAACTATTCCTGAACTACTGTTCGCGCGCGATTCAATTTCATACCGCTAAAATTAAGTCAAAAAGGCGTGTTGTTGCACGAGCAAGAAATATTTATTATAGATGGTACATAAGTAATGTTTAACGCAAGATGATGATAATGAAATGTCTCGCCGTCATTTCAAAGCCGTCTGAACAATTTAGATCGAAGCGTCTCGTCGTTTCTCTACTTTTCAAAGACCTTAAAGTCTTTAAATGTCGAGCACCTATTGGAGTGTTAATTCAGCATCGCGGAGGCTTGAAAAGGCCGCTTCTGCCTCGAAACTCGTTTAGCTCTCCTGTTAAGCGAACGCTCTTGCAAATTCAAGAGCCGAGAGTGCAATTTGCAGTGGGTTATTTCGGGAGTGAATCAGCGCACACGCGAGCTAGAGAGTCTTTCGACGAGCGCTTCTTCAGAATATCGATCTGGTCTTGAATTTTTGACGCCATCATGAACATTCTCTCTAATCGGAAAAAATAATCCTCTTTAAACGACGCGCGAGCGAAGCCATAAATCAAGCCAGGTGCAATAATTGAAACACAGGCGCGAGCCAGCAAAGAGCAGCGA